>NC_133332.1:231657-556657 GCF_042186555.1 Aquarana catesbeiana
GAGTATGACTGGGTATGGCAGAGTATTGTGGGGTATTGCAGAGTATTGTGGGGTATTGCAGAGTATTGTGGGGTATTGTGGGCTATTGCAGAGTAATGTGGGGTATTGCAGAGTATTGTGGGGGTATTGCAGAGTATTGTGGGGGCATTGCAGAGTATTGTGGGGCATTGCAGAGTATTGTGGGGTATTGCAGAGTATTGTGGGGGTATTGCAGAGTATTGTGGGGGCATTGCAGAGTATTGTGGGGTATTGCAGAGTATTGTGGGGGCATTGCAGAGTATTGTGGGGTATTGCAGAGTATTGTGGGGTATTGTGGGGCATTGCAGAGTATTGTGGGGTATTGCAGAGTATTGTGGGGCATTGCAGAGTATTGTGGGGGCATTGTAGAGTATTGTGGGGGCATTGCAGAGTATTGTGGGGCATTGCAGAGTATTGCAGAGTATTGTGGGGCATTGCAGAGTATTGTGGGGCATTGCAGAGTATTGCAGAGTATTGTGGGGCATTGCAGAGTATTGTGGGGCATTGCAGAGTATTGCAGAGTATTGTGGGGCATTGCAGAGTATTGTGGGGGCATTGCAGAGTATTGCAGAGTATTGTGGGGCATTGCAGAGTATTGTGGGGCATTGCAGAGTATTGTGGGGGCATTGCAGAGTATTGCAGAGTATTGTGGGGCATTGCAGAGTATTGCAGAGTATTGTGGGGCATTGCAGAGTATTGTGGGGGCATTGCAGAGTATTGTGGGGCATTGCAGAGTATTGTGGGGGCATTGCAGAGTATTGTGGGGTATTGTGGGGCATTGCAGAGTATTGTGGGGCATTGCAGAGTATTGCAGAGTATTGTGGGGCATTGCAGAGTATTGTGGGGGCATTGCAGAGTATTGTGGGATATTGTGGGGCATTGCAGAGTATTGTGGGGTATTGCAGAGTATTGTGGGGGCATTGCAGAGTATTGTGGGGTATTGTGGGGTATTGCAGAGTATCGTGGGAACATTGCAGAGTATTGTGGGGTATTGTGGGGGCATTGCAGAGTATTGTGGGGCATTGCAGAGTATTGTGGGGTATTGTGGGGCATTGCAGAGTATTGTGGGGCATTGCAGAGCATTGTGGGGTATTGCAGAGTATTGTGGGGGCATTGCAGAGTATTGTGGGGTATTGCAGAGTATTGTAGGGCATTGCAGAGTATTGTGTTGTATTGTGGGGTATTGCAGAGTATTGTGGGGTATTGCAGAGTATTGTGGGGCATTGCAGAGTATTGTGGGGCATTGCAGAGTATTGTGGGTTATTGTGGGGGCATTGCAGAGTATTGTGGGGCATTGCAGAGTAATGTGGGGCATTGCAGAGTAATGTGGGGCATTGCAGAGTATTGTGGGTTATTGTGGGGGCATTGCAGAGTATTGTGGGGCATTGCAGAGTATTGTGGGGGCATTGCAGAGTATTGTGGGTTATTGTGGGGGCATTGCAGAGTATTGCATTGCAGAGTATTGTGGGGGCATTGCAGAGTATTGTGGGGCATTGCAGAGTATTGTGGGTTATTGTGGGGGCATTGCAGAGTATTGCATTGCAGAGTATTGTGGGGGCATTGCAGAGTATTGCATTGCAGAGTATTGTGGGGCATTGCAGAGTATTGTGGAGCATTACAGAGTATTGTGGGGCATTGCAGAGTATTGTGGGGTATTGCAGAGTAATGTGGGGCATTGCAGAGTATTGTGGGGCATTGCAGAGTATTGTGGGGGCATTGTAGAGTATTGTGGGGGCATTGCAGAGTATTGTGGGGCATTGCGGAGTATTGTGGGGCATTGTGGAGTATTGTAGGGCATTGCAGAGTATTGTGGGGGCATTGTAGAGTATTGTGGGGGCATTGTAGAGTATTGTGGGGCATTGCAGAGTATTGTGGGGCATTGCAGAGTATTGCAGAGTATTGTGGGGCATTGCAGAGTATTGTGGGGGCATTGCAGAGTATTGTGGGGCATTGCAGAGTATTGTGGGGGCATTGCAGAGTATTGTGGGGTATTGTGGGGCATTGCAGAGTATTGTGGGGCATTGCAGAGTATTGCAGAGTATTGTGGGGCATTGCAGAGTATTGTGGGGGCATTGCAGAGTATTGTGGGATATTGTGGGGCATTGCAGAGTATTGTGGGGTATTGCAGAGTATTGTGGGGGCATTGCAGAGTATTGTGGGGTATTGTGGGGTATTGCAGAGTATCGTGGGGGCATTGCAGAGTATTGTGGGGTATTGTGGGGGCATTGCAGAGTATTGTGGGGCATTGCAGAGTATTGTGGGGTATTGTGGGGCATTGCAGAGTATTGTGGGGCATTGCAGAGTATTGTGGGGCATTGCAGAGTATTGTGGGGGCATTGCAGAGTATTGTGGGGTATTGCAGAGTATTGTGGGGCATTGCAGAGTATTGTGTTGTATTGTGGGGTATTGCAGAGTATTGTGGGGCATTGCAGAGTATTGTGGGGCATTGCAGAGTATTGTGGGTTATTGTGGGGGCATTGCAGAGTATTGTGGGGCATTGCAGAGTAATGTGGGGCATTGCAGAGTATTGTGGGGGCATTGCAGTGTATTGTGGGGCATTGCAGAGTAATGTGGGGCATTGCAGAGTATTGTGGGTTATTGTGGGGGCATTGCAGAGTATTGCATTGCAGAGTATTGTGGGGGCATTGCAGAGTATTGCATTGCAGAGTATTGTGGGGCATTGCAGAGTATTGTGGAGCATTGCAGAGTATTGTGGGGCATTGCAGAGTATTGTGGGGCATTGCAGAGCATTGTGGGGCATTGCAGAGTATTGTGGGGGCATTGCAGAGTATTGTGGGGGCATTGCAGAGTATTGTGGGGCATTGCGGAGTATTGTGGGGCATTGTAGAGTATTGTGGGGGCATTGCAGAGTATTGTGGGGCATTGCAGAGTATTGTGGGGGTATTGCAGAGTATTGTGGGGCATTGCAGAGTATTGTGGGGCATTGCAGAGTATTGCAGAGTATTGTGGGGGCATTGCAGAGTATTGTGGGGCATTGCAGAGTATTGTGGGGTATTGTGGGGGTATTGCAGAGTATTGTGGGGGCATTGCAGAGTATTGTGGGGCATTGCAGAGTATTGTGGGGTATTGCAGAGTATTGTGGGGTATTGCAGAGTATTGTGGGGTATTGTGGGGGTATTGCAGAGTATTGTGGGGTATTGTGGGGGTATTGCAGAGTATTGTGGGGGCATTGTGGAGTATTGTGGGGCATTGCAGAGTATTGTGGGGGCATTGCAGAGTATTGTGGGGGCATTGCAGAGTAATGTGGGGCATTGCAGAGTAATGTGGGGGCATTGCAGAGTATTGTGGGGTATTGCAGAGTATTGTGGGGGCATTGCAGAGTATTGTGGGGGCATTGCAGAGTATTGTGGGGGCATTGCAGAGTATTGTGGGGTATTGCAGAGTATTGTGGGGGCATTGCGGAGTATTGTGGGGCATTGTGGAGTATTGTGGGGCATTGCAGAGTATTGTGGGGGCATTGTAGAGTATTGTGGGGGCATTGCAGAGTATTGTGGGGCATTGCAGAGTAATGTGGGGGCATTGCAGAGTATTGTGGGGTATTGCAGAGTATTGTGGGGGCATTGCAGAGTATTGTGGGGTATTGTGGGGCATTGCAGAGTATTGTGGGGTATTGCAGAGTATTGTGGGGGCATTGCAGAGTATTGTGGGGTATTGCAGAGTATTGTGGGGGCATTGCAGAGTATTGTGGGGTATTGCAGAGTATTGTGGGGGCATTGCAGAGTATTGTGGGGTATTGCAGAGTATTGTGGGGTATTGTGGGGCATTGCAGAGTATTGTGGGGGCATTGCAGAGTATTGTGGGGTATTGCAGAGTATTGTGGGGGCATTGCAGAGTATTGTGGGGTATTGCAGAGTATTGTGGGGCATTGCAGAGTATTGTGGGGTATTGTAGGGCATTGCAGAGTATTGTGGGGGCATTGCAGAGTATTGTGGGGGCATTGCAGAGTAATGTGGGGCATTGCAGAGTATTGTGGGGGCATTGCAGAGTAATGTGGGGCATTGCAGAGTATTGTGGGGCATTGCAGAGTATTGTGGGGGCATTGCAGAGTATTGTGGGGCATTGCAGAGTATTGTGGGGCATTGCAGAGTATTGTGGGGGCATTGCAGAGTAATGTGGGGCATTGCAGAGTATTGTGGGGCATTGCAGAGTATTGTGGGGGCATTGCAGAGTATTGCAGAGTATTGTGGGGCATTGCAGAGTATTGTGGGGTATTGCAGTTTATTGTGGGGCATTGCAGAGTATTGTGGGGTATTGTGGGGCATTGCAGAGTATTGTGGGGGCATTGCAGAGTAATGTGGGGGCATTGCAGAGTAATGTGGGGTATTGCAGAGTATTGTGGGGCATTGCAGAGTATTGTGGGGTATTGCAGAGTAATGTGGGGCATTGCAGAGTATTGTGGGGGCATTGCAGAGTAATGTGGGGCATTGCAGAGTATTGTGGGGCATTGCAGAGTATTGTGGGGTATTGTGGGGGTATTGCAGAGTATTGTGGGGGCATTGCAGAGTATTGTGGGGCATTGCAGAGTATTGTGGGGTATTGCAGAGTATTGTGGGGCATTGCAGAGTATTGTGGGGTATTGCAGAGTAATGTGGGGCATTGCAGAGTAATGTGGGGCATTGCAGAGTATTGTGGGTTATTGTGGGGGCATTGCAGAGTATTGTGGGGGCATTGCAGAGTATTGTGGGGGCATTGCAGAGTAATGTGGGGCATTGCAGAGTATTGTGGGTTATTGTGGGGGCATTGCAGAGTATTGTGGGGGCATTGCAGAGTATTGTGGGGTATTGTGGGGGCATTGCACAGTATTGTGGGGGCATTGGAGAGTATTGTGGGGGCATTGCAGAGTATTATGGGGCATTGCAGAGTATTGTGGGGTATTGTGGGGCATTGCAGAGTATTGTGGGGTATTGCAGAGTATTGTGGGGTATTGTGGGTGCATTGCAGAGTATTGTGGGGGCATTGCAGAGTATTGTGGGGTATTGTGGGGGCATTGCAGAGTATTGTGGGGCATTGCAGAGTAATGTGGGGCATTGCAGAGTATTGTGGGGTATTGCAGAGTATTGTGGGGTATTGTGGGGGCATTGCAGAGTATTGTGGGGGCATTGCAGAGTAATGTGGGGGCATTGCAGAGTATTGTGGGGTATTGTGGTGGCATTGCAGAGTATTGTGGGGCATTGCAGAGTATTGTGGGGGATTGCAGAGTATTGTGGGGGTATTGCAGAGTATTGTGGGGGCATTGCAGAGTATTGTGGGGGCATTGCAGAGTATTGTGGGGTATTGTGGGGGCATTGCAGAGTATTGTGGGGCATTGCAGAGTATTGTGGGGTATTGTGGGGGTATTGCAGAGTATTGTGGGGGCATTGCAGAGTATTGTGGGGTATTGTGGGGGTATTGCAGAGTATTGTGGGGGCATTGCAGAGTATTGTGGGGGCATTGCAGAGTATTGTGGGGTATTGTGGGGGCATTGCAGAGTATTGTGGGGGCATTGTAGAGTATTGTGGGGGCATTGCAGAGTATTGTGGGGTATTGTGGGGGCATTGCAGAGTATTGTGGGGTATTGTGAGGGCATTGCAGAGTATTGTGGGGGCATTGCAGAGTATTGTGGGGTATTGTGGGGGCATTGCAGAGTATTGTGGGGCATTGCAGAGTATTGTGGGGCATTGCAGAGTATTGTGGGGCATTGCAGAGTAATGTGGTGGCATTGCAGAGTATTGTGGGGCATTGCAGAGTAATGTGGGGCATTGCAGAGTATTGTGGGGGCATTGCAGAGTATTGTGGGGCATTGTGGAGTATTGTGGGGCATTGCAGAGTATTGTGGGGTATTGCAGAGTATTGTGGGGCATTGCAGAGTATTGTGGGGGCATTGCAGAGTATTGTGGGGCATTGTGGAGTATTGTGGGGCATTGCAGAGTATTGTGGGGCATTGCAGAGTATTGTGGGGGCATTGCAGAGTATTGTGGGGCATTGCAGAGTATTGTGGGGGCATTGCAGAGTATTGTGGGGCATTGAAGAATATTGTGGGGTATTGTGGGGGTATTGCAGAGTATTGTGGGGCATTGCAGAGTATTGTGGGGCATTGCAGAGTATTGTGGGGTATTGTGGGGGCATTGCAGAGTATTGTGGGGTATTGTGGGGGTATTGCAGAGTATTGTGGGGCATTGCAGAGTATTGTGGGGTATTGCAGAGTAATGTGGGGGTATTGCAGAGTATTGTGGGGTATTGCAGAGTATTGTGGGGCATTGCAGAGTATTGTGGGGTATTGCAGAGTATTGTGGGACATTGCAGATTATTGTGGGGTATTATGGGGCGCAGAGTATTGTGGGGGCATTGCAGAGTATTGTGGGGTATTGTGGGGGTATTGCAGAGTATTGTGGGGCATTGCAGAGTATTGTGGGGCATTGCAGAGTATTGCAGAGTATTGTGGGGCATTGCAGAGTATTGTGGGGCATTGCAGAGTATTGTGGGGCATTGCAGAGTAATGTGGGGCATTGCAGAGTATTGTGGGGCATTGCAGAGTAATGTGGGGCATTGCAGAGTATTGCAGAGTATTGTGGGGGCATTGCAGAGTATTGTGGGGCATTGCAGAGTATTGTGGGGCATTGCAGAGTATTTTGGGGGCATTGCAGAGTATTGTGGGGCATTGCAGAGTATTGTGGGGGATTGCAGAGTATTGTGGGGCATTGCAGAATATTGTGGGGGATTGCAGAGTATTGTGGGGCATTGCAGAGTAATGTGGGGCATTGCAGAGTATTGTGGGGCATTGCAGAGTATTGTGGGGTATTGTGGGGCATTGCAGAGTATTGTGGGGCATTGCAGAGTATTGTGGGGCATTGCAGAGTATTGTGGGGTATTGTGGGGCATTGCAGAGTAATGTGGGGCATTGCAGAGTATTGTGGGGCATTGCAGACTATTGTGGGGCATTGCAGAGTATTGTGGGGTATTGTGGGGGCTTTGCAGAGTATTGTGGGGCATTGCAGAGTATTGTGGGGCATTGCAGACTATTGTGGGGTATTGTGGGGCATTGCAGAGTATTGTGGGGTATTGTGGGGTATTGCAGAGTATTGTGGGGCATTGCAGAGTATTGTGGGGTATTGCAGAGTATTGCGGGGCATTGCAGAGTATTGCGGGGTATTGCAGAGTATTGTGGGGCATTGCAGAGTATTGCGGGGCATTGCAGAGTATTGTGGGGCATTGTGGAGTATTGTGGGGCATTGCAGAGTATTGTGAGGTATTGCGGAGTATTGTGGGGCATTGCAGAGTATTGTGGGGGCATTGCAGAGTATTGTGGGGCATTGCAGAGTAATGTGGGGGCATTGCAGAGTATTGTGGGGCATTGCAGAGTAATGTGGGGGCATTGCAGAGTATTGTGGGGCATTGCAGAGTAATGTGGGGGCATTGCAAAGTATTGTGGGGTATTGTGGTGGCATTGCAGAGTATTGTGGGGCATTGCAGAGTATTGTGGGGTATTGTGGTGGCATTGCAGAGTATTGTGGGGGCATTGCAGAGTATTGTGGTGGCATTGCAGAGTATTGTGGGGGCATTGCAGAGTATTGTGGGGGCATTGCAGAGTATTGTGGGGCATTGCAGAGTATTGTGGGGTATTGTGGGGGCATTGCAGAGTATTGTGGGGGCATTGCAGAGTATTGTGGGGTATTGTGGGGGTATTGCAGAGTATTGTGGGGGCATTGCAGAGTATTGTGGGGTATTGTGGGGGTATTGCAAAGTATTGTGGGGGCATTGTAGAGTATTTTGGGGGCATTGCAGAGTATTGTGGGGTATTGTGGGGGCATTGCAGAGTATTGTGGGGCATTGCAGAGTATTGTGGGGTATTGTGAGGGCATTGCAGAGTATTGTGGGGGCATTGCAGAGTATTGTGGGGTATTGTGGGGGCATTGCAGAGTATTGTGGGGCATTGCAGAGTATTGTGGTGGCATTGCAGAGTATTGTGGGGCATTGCAGAGTAATGTGGTGGCATTGCAGAGTATTGTAGGGCATTGCAGAGTAATGTGGGGCATTGCAGAGTATTGTGGGGGCATTGCGGAGTATTGTGGGGCATTGCAGAGTATTGTGGGGTATTGCAGAGTATTGTGGGGGCATTGCAGAGTATTGTGGGGCATTGCAGAGTATTGCAGAGTATTGTGGGGCATTGCAGAGTATTGTGGGGGATTGCAGAGTATTGTGGGGCATTGCAGAGTATTGTGGGGGCATTGCAGAGTATTGTGGGGCATTGCAGAGTATTGTGGGGGCATTGCAGAGTATTGTGGGGCATTGCAGAGTATTGCAGAGTATTGTGGGGGATTGCAGAGTATTGTGGGGGATTGCAGAGTATTGTGGGGCATTGCAGAGTATTGTGGGGGATTGCAGAGTATTGCGGGGCATTGCAGAGTAATGTGGGGGCATTGCAGAGTATTGTGGGGCATTGTGGGGCATTGCAGAGTATTGTGGGGCATTGCAGAGTATTGTGGGGTATTGTGGGGCATTGCAGAGTATTGTGGGGTATTGCAGAGTATTGCAGAGTATTGTGGGGGCATTGCAGAGTATTGTGGGGGTATTGCAGAGTATTGTGGGGGCATTGCAGAGTATTGTGGGGCATTGCAGAATAATGTGGGGCATTGCAGAGTATTGTGGGGCATTGCAGAGTAATGTGGGGCATTGCAGAGTATTGTGGGGCATTGCAGAGTATTGTGGGGTATTGTGGGGCATTGCAGAGTATTATGGGGCATTGCAGAGTATTGTGGGGTATTGCGGAGTATTGTGGGGCATTGCAGAGTAATGTGGGGCTTTGCAGAGTATTGTGGGGCATTGCAGAGTATTGTGGGGCATTGCAGAGTATTGTGGGGGCATTGCAGAGTATTGTGGGGCATTGCAGAGTAATGTGGGGCATTTCAGAGTATTGTGGGGCATTGCAGAGTAATGTGGGGCATTTCAGAGTATTGTGGGGCATTGCAGAGTATTGTGGGGCATTGCAGAGTATTGTGGGGCATTGCAGAGTATTGTGGGGCATTGCAGAGTATTGTGGGGCATTGCAGAGTATTGTGGGGCATTGCAGAGTAATGTGGGGCATTGCAGAGTATTGTGGGGCATTGCAGAGTATTGTGGGGCATTGCAGAGTAATGTGGGGCATTGCAGAGTATTGTGGGGCATTGCAGAGTAATGTGGGGCATTGCAGAGTATTGTGGGGGATTGCAGAGTATTGTGGGGCATTGCAGAGTATTGTGGGGGATTGCAGAGTATTGTGGGGCATTGCAGAGTAATGTGGGGGATTGCAGAGTATTGTGGGGCATTGCAGAGTATTGTGGGGCATTGCAGAGTATTGTGGGGCATTGCAGAGTATTGTGGGGGATTGCAGAGTATTGTGGGGCATTGCAGAGTATTGTGGGGGATTGCAGAGTATTGTGGGGCATTGCAGAGTAATGTGGGGCATTTCAGAGTATTGTGGGGCATTGCAGAGTATTGTGGGGTATTGTGGGGCATTGCAGAGTATTGTGGGGTATTGTGGGGCATTGCAGAGTATTGTGGGGCATTGCAGAGTATTGTGGGGGATTGCAGAGTATTGTGGGGCATTGCAGAGTATTGTGGGGCATTGCAGAGTATTGTGGGGCATTGCAGAGTATTGTGGGGGATTGCAGAGTATTGTGGGGCATTGCAGAGTATTGTGGGGGATTGCAGAGTATTGTGGGGCATTGCAGAGTAATGTGGGGCATTTCAGAGTATTGTGGGGCATTGCAGAGTATTGTGGGGTATTGTGGGGCATTGCAGAGTATTGTGGGGTATTGTGGGGCATTGCAGAGTATTGTGGGGCATTGCAGAGTATTGTGGGGTATTGTGGGGCATTGCAGAGTATTGTGGGGCATTGCAGACTATTGTGGGGCATTGCAGAGTATTGTGGGGTATTGTGGGGGCTTTGCAGAGTATTGTGGGGCATTGCAGAGTATTGTGGGGCATTGCAGACTATTGTGGGGTATTGTGGGGCATTGCAGAGTATTGTGGGGTATTGTGGGGTATTGCAGAGTATTGTGGGGCATTGCAGAGTATTGTGGGGTATTGCAGAGTATTGCGGGGCATTGCAGAGTATTGCGGGGTATTGCAGAGTATTGCGGGGTATTGCAGAGTATTGTGGGGCATTGCAGAGTATTGCGGGGCATTGCAGAGTATTGCGGGGCATTGCAGAGTATTGCGGGGCATTGTGGAGTATTGTGGGGCATTGCAGAGTATTGTGGGGTATTGCAGAGTATTGTGGGGGCATTGCAGAGTATTGTGGGGCATTGCAGAGTAATGTGGGGCATTGCAGAGTATTGTGGGGCATTGCAGAGTAATGTGGGGCATTGCAGAGTATTGTGGGGCATTGCAGAGTATTGTGGGGTATTGTGGGGCATTGCAGAGTATTGTGGGGCATTGCAGAGTATTGTGGGGTATTGCGGGGTATTGCAGAGTATTGTGGGGTATTACAGAGTATTGTGGGGCATTGCAGAGTAATGTGGGGCTTTGCAGAGTATTGTGGGGCATTGCAGAGTATTGTGGGGCTTTGCAAAGTATTGTGGGGGCATTGCAGAGTATTGTGGGGCATTGCAGAGTAATGTGGGGCTTTGCAGAGTATTGTGGGGCATTGCAGAGTATTGTGGGGCATTGCAGAGTATTGCAGAGTATTGTGGGGCATTGCAGAGTATTGTGGGGCATTGCAGAGTAATGTGGGGCATTGCAGAGTATTGTGGGGCATTGCAGAGTAATGTGGGGCATTGCAGAGTATTGTGGGGCATTGCAGAGTATTGTGGGGGATTGCAGAGTATTGTGGGGCATTGCAGAGTATTGTGGGGGATTGCAGAGTATTGTGGGGCATTGCAGAGTAATGCGGGGCATTTCAGAGTATTGTGGGGTATTGTGGGGCATTGCAGAGTATTGTGGGGTATTGTGGGGCATTGCAGAGTATTGTGGGGCATTGCAGAGTATTGTGGGGTATTGTGGGGCATTGCAGAGTAATGTGGGGCATTGCAGAGTATTGTGGGGCATTGCAGACTATTGTGGGGCATTGCAGAGTATTGTGGGGTATTGTGGGGGCTTTGCAGAGTATTGTGGGGCATTGCAGAGTATTGTGGGGCATTGCAGACTATTGTGGGGTATTGTGGGGCATTGCAGAGTATTGTGGGGTATTGTGGGGTATTGCAGAGTATTGTGGGGCATTGCAGAGTATTGTGGGGTATTGCAGAGTATTGCGGGGCATTGCAGAGTATTGCGGGGTATTGCAGAGTATTGTGGGGCATTGCAGAGTATTGTGGGGCATTGCAGAGTATTGCGGGGCATTGCAGAGTATTGCGGGGCATTGCAGAGTATTGTGGGGCATTGTGGAGTATTGTGGGGCATTGCAGAGTATTGTGGGGTATTGCAGAGTATTGTGGGGGCATTGCAGAGTATTGTGGGGCATTGCAGAGTAATGCGGGGGCATTGCAGAGTATTGTGGGGCATTGCAGAGTAATGTGGGGGCATTGCAGAGTATTGTGGGGCATTGCAGAGTATTGTGGGGTATTGTGGTGGCATTGCAGAGTATTGTGGGGGCATTGCAGAGTATTGTGGGGGCATTGCAAAGTATTGTGGGGTATTGTGGTGGCATTGCAGAGTATTGTGGGGCATTGCAGAGTATTGTGGGGCATTGCAGAGTAATGTGGGGGCATTGCAGAGTATTGTGGGGGCATTGCAAAGTATTGTGGGGTATTGTGGTGGCATTGCAGAGTATTGTGGGGCATTGCAGAGTATTGTGGGGTATTGTGGTGGCATTGCAGAGTATTGTGGGGGCATTGCAGAGTATTGTGGTGGCTTTGCAGAGTATTGTGGGGGCATTGCAGAGTATTGTGGGGCATTGCAGAGTATTGTGGGGGCATTGCAGAGTATTGTGGGGCATTGCAGAGTATTGTGGGGCATTGCAGAGTATTGTGGGGTATTGTGGGGGCATTGCAGAGTATTGTGGGGGCATTGCAGAGTATTGTGGGGTATTGTGGGGGTATTGCAGAGTATTGTGGGGGCATTGCAGAGTATTGTGGGGTATTGTGGGGGTATTGCAGAGTATTGTGGGGGCATTGTAGAGTATTTTGGGGGCATTGCAGAGTATTGTGGGGTATTGTGGGGGCATTGCAGAGTATTGTGGGGCATTGCAGAGTATTGTGGGGTATTGTGAGGGCATTGCAGAGTATTGTGGGGACATTGCAGAGTATTGTGGGGTATTGTGGGGGCATTGCAGAGTATTGTGGGGCATTGCAGAGTATTGTGGTGGCATTGCAGAGTATTGTGGGGCATTGCAGAGTAATGTGGTGGCATTGCAGAGTATTGTGGGGCATTGCAGAGTAATGTGGGGCATTGCAGAGTATTGTGGGGGCATTGCGGAGTATTGTGGGGCATTGCAGAGTATTGTGGGGTATTGCAGAGTATTGTGGGGGCATTGCAGAGTATTGTGGGGCATTGCAGAGTATTGTGGGGCATTGCAGAGTATTGCAGAGTATTGTGGGGCATTGCAGAGTATTGTGGGGGATTGCAGAGTATTGTGGGGGCATTGCAGAGTATTGTGGGGCATTGCAGAGTATTGTGGGGCATTGCAGAGTATTGTGGGGGCATTGCAGAGTATTGTGGGGCATTGCAGAGTATTGTGGGCATTGCAGAGTATTGCAGAGTATTGTGGGGCATTGCAGAGTATTGTGGGGGATTGCAGAGTATTGTGGGGCATTGCAGAGTATTGTGGGGGATTGCAGAGTATTGTGGGGCATTGCAGAGTAATGTGGGGGCATTGCAGAGTATTGTGGGGCATTGTGGGGCATTGCAGAGTATTGTGGGGCATTGCAGAGTATTGTGGGGTATTGTGGGGCATTGCAGAGTATTGTGGGGTATTGCAGAGTATTGCAGAGTATTGTGGGGGCATTGCAGAGTATTGTGGGGGTATTGCAGAGTATTGTGGGGGCATTGCAGAGTATTGTGGGGCATTGCAGAGTAATGTGGGGCATTGCAGAGTATTGTGGGGCATTGCAGAGCAATGTGGGGCATTGCAGAGTATTGTGGGGCATTGCAGAGTATTGTGGGGTATTGTGGGGCATTGCAGAGTATTGTGGGGCATTGCAGAGTATTGCAGAGTATTGTGGGGGCATTGCAGAGTATTGTGGGGGTATTGCAGAGTATTGTGGGGGCATTGCAGAGTATTGTGGGGCATTGCAGAGTAATGTGGGGCTTTGCAGAGTATTGTGGGGCATTGCAGAGTATTGTGGGGTATTGCAGAGTAATGTGGGGCTTTGCAGAGTATTGCAGAGTATTGTGGGGGCATTGCAGAGTATTGTGGGGGCATTGCAGAGTATTGTGGGGCATTGCAGAGTATTGTGGGGGCATTGCGGAGTATTGTGGGGGCATTGCGGAGTATTGTGGGGCATTGCAGAGTATTGTGGGGTATTGCAGAGTATTGTGGGGGCATTGCAGAGTATTGTGGGGCATTGCAGAGTAATGTGGGGCATTGCAGAGTATTGTGGGGGCATTGCGGAGTATTGTGGGGCATTGCGGAGTATTGTGGGGCATTGCAGAGTATTGTGGGGTATTGCAGAGTATTGTGGGGGCATTGCAGAGTATTGTGGGGCATTGCAGAGTATTGTGGGGCATTGCAGAGTATTGCAGAGTATTGTGGGGCATTGCAGAGTATTGTGGGGGATTGCAGAGTATTGTGGGGGCATTGCAGAGTATTGTGGGGCATTGCAGAGTATTGTGGGGCATTGCAGAGTATTGTGGGGCATTGCAGAGTATTGCAGAGTATTGTGGGGCATTGCAGAGTATTGTGGGGGATTGCAGAGTATTGTGGGGCATTGCAGAGTATTGTGGGGGATTGCAGAGTATTGCGGGGCATTGCAGAGTAATGTGGGGGCATTGCAGAGTATTGTGGGGCATTGTGGGGCATTGCAGAGTATTGTGGGGCATTGCAGAGTATTGTGGGGTATTGTGGGGCATTGCAGAGTATTGTGGGGTATTGCAGAGTATTGCAGAGTATTGTGGGGGCATTGCAGAGTATTGTGGGGGTATTGCAGAGTATTGTGGGGCATTGCAGAGTAATGTGGGGCATTGCAGAGTATTGTGGGGCATTGCAGAGTAATGTGGGGCATTGCAGAGTATTGTGGGGCATTGCAGAGTATTGTGGGGTATTGTGGGGCATTGCAGAGTATTGTGGGGCATTGCAGAGTATTGCAGAGTATTGTGGGGGCATTGCAGAGTATTGTGGGGGTATTGCAGAGTATTGTGGGGGCATTGCAGAGTATTGTGGGGCATTGCAGAGTAATGTGGGGCTTTGCAGAGTATTGTGGGGCATTGCAGAGTATTGTGGGGCATTGCAGAGTATTGTGGGGTATTGCAGAGTAATGTGGGGCTTTGCAGAGTATTGCAGAGTATTGTGGGGGCATTGCAGAGTATTGTGGGGGTATTGCAGAGTATTGTGGGGCATTGCAGAGTATTGTGGGGGCATTGCAGAGTATTGTGGGGTATTGCAGAGTAATGTGGGGCTTTGCAGAGTATTGCAGAGTATTGTGGGGGTATTGCAGAGTATTGTGGGGCATTGCAGAGTATTGTGGGGCATTGCAGAGTATTGTGGGGGCATTGCAGAGTATTGTGGGGCATTGCAGAGTATTGTGGGGCATTGCAGAGTATTGTGGGGTATTGCAGAGTAATGTGGGGCTTTGCAGAGTATTGCAGAGTATTGTGGGGGTATTGCAGAGTATTGTGGGGCATTGCAGAGTATTGTGGGGCATTGCAGAGTATTGTGGGGGCATTGCAGAGTATTGTGGGGCATTGCAGAGTATTGTGGGGCATTGCAGAGTATTGTGGGGTATTGCAGAGTAATGTGGGGCTTAGCAGAGTATTGTGGGGCATTGCAGAGTATTGTGGGGGCATTGCAGAGTATTGCGGGGTATTGCAGAGTATTGTGGGGTATTGCAGAGTATTGTGGGGCATTGCAGAGTAATGTGGGGCATTGCAGAGTATTGTGGGGCATTGCAGAGTAATGTGGGGCATTGCAGAGTATTGTGGGGGCATTGCAGAGTATTGTGGGGTATTGCAGAGTAATGTGGGGCTTTGCAGAGTATTGTGGGGCATTGCAGAGTATTGTGGGGGCATTGCAGAGTATTGCGGGGTATTGCAGAGTATTGTGGGGTATTGCAGAGTATTGTGGGGCATTGCAGAGTATTGTGGGGTATTGCAGAGTAATGTGGGGCTTTGCAGAGTATTGTGGGGCATTGCAGAGTATTGTGGGGCATTGCAGAGTATTGTGGGGGCATTGCAGAGTAATGTGGGGCTTTGCAGAGTATTGTGGGGGTATTGCAGAGTATTGTGGGGCATTGCAGAGTATTGTGGGGGCTTTGCAGAGTATTGTGGGGGCATTGCAGAGTATTGTGGTGGCATTGCAGTGTATTGTGGGGGCATTGCAGAGTAATGTGGGGCATTGCAGAGTATTGTGGGGCATTGCAGAGTATTGTGGGGCTTTGCAGAGTATTGTGGGGGCATTGCAGAGTATTGTGGTGGCATTGCAGTGTATTGTGGGGGCATTGCAGAGTAATGTGGGGCATTGCAGAGTATTGTGGGGCATTGCAGAGTATTGTGGGGCATTGCAGAGTATTGTGGGGGCATTGCAGAGTAATGTGGGGCATTGCAGAGTATTGTGGGGCATTGCAGAGTATTGTGGGGGCATTGCAGAGTAATGTGGGGGTATTGCAGAGTATTGTGGGGCATTGCAGAGTATTGTGGGGCATTGCAGAGTATTGTGGGGGTATTGCAGAGTATTGTGGGGGCATTGCAGAGTATTGTGGGGCATTGCAGAGTAATGTGGGGCTTTGCAGAGTATTGTGGGGCATTGCAGAGTATTGTGGGGGCATTGCAGAGTATTGTGGGGCATTGCAGAGTAATGTGGGGCTTTGCAGAGTATTGTGGGGCATTGCAGAGTATTGCAGAGTATTGTGGGGGCATTGCAGAGTATTGTGGGGGTATTGCAGAGTATTGTGGGGGCATTGCAGAGTATTGTGGGGTATTGCTGAGTAATGTGGGGCTTTGCAGAGTATTGTGGGGCATTGCAGAGTATTGTGGGGGCATTGCAGAGTATTGCGGGGTATTGCAGAGTATTGTGGGGTATTGCAGAGTATTGTGGGGCATTGCAGAGTATTGTGGGGTATTGCAGAGTAATGTGGGGCTTTGCAGAGTATTGTGGGGCATTGCAGAGTATTGTGGGGCATTGCAGAGTATTGTGGGGGCATTGCAGAGTAATGTGGGGCTTTGCAGAGTATTGTGGGGGCATTGCAGAGTATTGTGGGGTATTGCAGAGTATTGTGGGGCATTGCAGAGTATTGTGGGGGCATTGCAGAGTATTGTGGGGGCTTTGCAGAGTATTGTGGGGCATTGCAGAGTATTGTGGGGGCATTGCAGAGTATTGTGGTGGCATTGCAGAGTATTGTGGGGGCATTGCAGAGTAATGTGGGGCATTGCAGAGTATTGTGGGGCATTGCAGAGTATTGTGGGGCATTGCAGAGTATTGTGGGGGCATTGCAGAGTAATGTGGGGCTTTGCAGAGTATTGCGGGGTATTGCAGAGTATTGCGGGGCATTGCAGAGTAATGTGGGGCTTTGCAGAGTATTGTGGGGCATTGCAGAGTATTGTGGGGGTATTGCAGAGTATTGTGGGGCATTGCAGAGTAATGTGGGGCTTTGCAGAGTATTGTGGGGCATTGCAGAGTATTGTGGGGCATTGCAGAGTATTGTGGGGGTATTGCAGAGTATTGTGGGGGATTGCAGAGTATTGTGGGGGTATTGCAGAGTATTGTGGGGGTATTGCAGAGTATTGTGGGGCATTGCAGAGTATTGTGGGGTATTGCAGAGTATTGTGGGGGTATTGCAGAGTATTGTGGGGGCATTGCAGAGTAATGTGGGGCTTTGCAGAGTATTGTGGGGCATTGCAGAGTATTGTGGGGCTTTGCAGAGTATTGTGGGGTATTGCAGAGTATTGTGGGGGCATTGCAGAGTATTGTGGGGTATTGCAGAGTATTGTGGGGTATTGCAGAGTATTGTGGGGGTATTGCAGAGTATTGTGGGGGTATTGCAGAGTATTGTGGGGGCATTGCAGAGTATTGTGGGGTATTGCAGAGTATTGTGGGGGCATTGCAGAGTATTGTGGGGGCATTGCAGAGTATTGTGGGGTATTGCAGAGTATTGTGGGGGCATTGCAGAGTATTGCGGGGTATTGCAGAGTATTGTGGGGGTATTGCAGAGTATTGTGGGGCATTGCAGAGTATTGTGGGGTATTGCAGAGTATTGTGGGGGCATTGCAGAGTATTGCGGGGTATTGCAGAGTATTGTGGGGGCATTGCAGAGTATTGTGGGGTATTGCAGAGTAATGTGGGGGCATTGCAGAGTATTGTGGGGTATTGCAGAGTATTATGGGGTATTGCAGAGTATTGTGGGGGTATTGCAGAGTATTGTGGGGGCATTGCAGAGTATTGCGGGGTATTGCAGAGTATTATGGGGTATTGCAGAGTATTGTGGGGGTATTGCAGAGTAATGTGGGGGCATTGCAGAGTATTGTGGGGTATTGTAGAGTATTGTGGGGGTATTGCAGAGTATTGTGGGGCATTGCAGAGTATTGTGGGGCATTGCAGAGTATTGTGGGGGTATTGCAGAGTATTGTGGGGCATTGCAGAGTATTGTGGGGCATTGCAGAGTATTGTGGGGCATTGCAGAGTAGTGAGGGATGGCTGAGCATGGATGGATGGATGGATGGATGGATGTCTCTGTGCAGCGCTGCATCCATCCATCCATCCCCCTCTCCGCTCGCAGTGTACAGATCGGTACACAGGAGGGGAGGAGAGGAACCGGTGTCATCAGATGACGCCGGTTTGTTTACATGTGATTGTGCCATCATTTGACGGAGCGATCACATGGTAAACGGCAGCGATTAGCGGCCATTTACCGAGATCCGTGATGCGCCGGGTCCTCTGGTCACGGATGCTCTCGAGTGGCGCCCTAGGGGGGTGCGCGAGAGCAGAATTCTGGGAGGACGTCCCTGGACACCCTCCCAGAGATAAGCAACCGCCCTGTAGTCGTCATTTGGCTATGGGCCGGTTGTTAAGTGGTTAAATATGAACCACCCCTTCCTGTCAAAGCCACACCCCTTGCTGTTTAAGACACGCCCTGAAATTTAATTTGCATAGATTTCCTCTCACTTCCTGTTTGGCTAGGGAGCAGGAAGTGAAGGAAAATCTCTGCAATGGGACGGGGATGGTAAAAAATAAACTGACAGAGGTTATAACCCTCCCTTATTCTATCCAAAATGAAAAAAAAAGTGTTGCCTCTAGTTCTACTTTCAGCAGAAATTTCTGATGATTTTATGGAGAGGACTGAGAAGACATAACCATGACAATGGTGCAGCAGGAAGGTTTGTGGTCCAGGATGAGAGGACATTCAAAATTAGAAGCGCCGGCCAACCCCTCCCCTCCCCTCACAGTTGCGGAATGCCAGGCGCTTTATGGGGGCACTAGACTAATTTGCCTCTCAGCCCAGTCCGCCCCATAAGACTGGCGCTACACTAACAGTGCAAGCCGGCAGGGACCATTTCTGTGCTGCCCCCCCTGCAAAGTGCTGCCCTAGGCCTGAGCCTTGTCAGCCTAGACCAGGATACAACGTTGTCACCACTGCCTTGCTAAAGAAGTTGAGGGTAAAGGTGATGGACTGGCCAAGCATGTCTCCAGACCTAAACCCTATTGATCATCTGTGGGACATCCTCAAACGGAAGGTGGAGGAGCGCAAGGTCTCTAACATCCACCAGCTCTGTGATGTCATCATGGAGGAGGGGAAGAGGACTCCAGTGACAACCTGTGAAGCTCTGGTGACCTCCATGCCCAAGAGGGTTAAGGCAGTGCTGGAAAATAATGGTGGCCACACAAAATATTGACACTTTGGGCCCAATTTGGAGATTTTCACTTAGGGGTGTACTGACTTTTGTTGCCGGCGGTTTAGGGTTTGTGGCTGCCAAATGTGTGGAGATTCCAGAAGCGCCTTCTACTCCCTTCACCCAATTTTTGAAGAATCTCAAGATCTCTCAATGCCCATTTGGGGTAGCAGTCCATGAATTGATTTATATCATACAATCTGGATATGTGAGGGTTGTATGATGTATGGGGGGCACCCATTATCAGCAGCAGATCTGATGGAATAATCTGTATAAATACAATAGAGAGGATTTAGATGGACGACTTATCTGCCTGTATTTGGTGCCGCTGAACCCCAAGTGCTGGATTTTCCTGCTTCTAAAAGCTGAAGTTTTTTTTATCTTCATGCAGTCTATACATTCTATGTACGAAGGTAAAAAACCTGCAGTGTGCAGCCCCTCCCCCATCTTTATACTCACCTGAGCCCGATCCAGTGATGTGCACAAGAGCAGCCGCTCTCCCAGGTCTCTGCCTCCTCATTGGTCCCTTCTGCTGTCAATCACAGCCAGTAATGAGGGGGCGGGGCCGAGCCGCACTCATAGACTAACATAGGTGGCTCAGGAGCGAGCCTGCACGAGTGGCCCCAGAGCAAGCAGCTTCGTGGGGGGGCACTTGGCAGGAGGGAGGGGCCAGGAGTACCGGCGGGGGACCCCTGAAGAGGAGGATTGGGGTGCTCTATGGAAAACCACTACAGAGTCGGGAAGTGTAACATAAAAATCTGAACCTTTACAAACGCTTTAAAGAGGATCTTCAGCTACAAATCCTGAAGGCTGCAGATCATTCTTCTCTCTGGGGGAGGGGAGGGTTTAGCTCGACCCATTCACCATGTGGTTACCTCCCCACCGCCTGTCCTATGGCCTCTGAAGAGCGATCCACCACAGATCATTTCATAAAAGTATTTATGGAACAATTTTTAAAGGGTTAAGGCCCCTTTCACACTGCGACTTCAAAGTAGCACGATTTTACCACGATTTCACGGGCACGATTTTACCACAATTTCACGGGCGCAATTTTACCACGATTTCACGGGCGCAATTTTACCACGATTTTACGGGTGCGATTTTACCACGATTTCAAGGGCGCGATTTTACCACGATTTCACGGGCATGATTTTACCACGATTTCACGGGCGCGATTTTACCACGATTTCACGGGCGCGATTTTACCACGATTTCACGGGCGCGATTTTACCACGATTTCACGGGCGCGATTTTACCACGATTTCACGGGCGCGATTTTACCACGATTTCACGGGCGCGATTTTACCACGATTTCACGGGCGCGATTTTACCACAATTTCACGGGCACGATTTTACCACAATTTCACGGGCGCAATTTTACCACGATTTCACGGGCGCAATTTTACCACGATTTTACGGGTGCGATTTTACCACGATTTCAAGGGCGCGATTTTACCACGATTTCACGGGCATGATTTTACCACGATTTCACGGGCGCGATTTTACCACGATTTCACGGGCGCGATTTTACCACGATTTCACGGGCGCGATTTTACCACGATTTCACGGGCGCGATTTTACCACGATTTCACGGGCGCGATTTTACCACGATTTCACAGGCGCGATTTTACCACGATTTCACGGGCGCGATTTTACCACAATTTCACGGGCGCAATTTTACCACAATTTCACGGGCGCGATTTTACCACAATTTCACGGGCGCGATTTTACCACGATTTCACGGGCGCGATTTTACCACGATTTCACGGGCGCGATTTTACCACGATTTCACGGGCGCGATTTTACCATGATTTCACGGGCGCGATTTTACCACGATTTGGGAGCAGTACTACTTTGTACGACTTTGGCATTAACCATTCTCAGCTCGTGCTCACAAAGTGGTACTGAAATCCTGTCTGTATCATTCAGGTCGGATTTGTTTGCTATTTGAGGGTTTAGGGTTCTATGGACATCGACTTGTATGGACCTTGGAATAAAGTACTGCAGGGACTACTTGCCGATATGAATGGTGGTCATTGAAAATCATGGAGTACAGAATCCTGGGACAAGTCGTATAAAGGGGCCTAAATAAGTCTGTGAGTGCCGAGCTGAGAATGGTGCCCCGCTTAGGTGGCACAACTACGTGGCACGCTCTGTGCAGCGGAATGGGAGAGACGCCACTCTTGTGGTATCTCAGCAAACGTTTGCCGACCCGCCCTGGATTTATGGGCTTCGGATGGAAACTTTCCTCTGATCTGGTCCTGGAAAGCTCAGTCCTTTTCTCCTGGATGTACCCAGCGGAAGGCGGCCGTCCATAGAAATCCATTTACATCCAGGAGCCCAAAGACCTTCATGGAGCGTCTGATAAACTGACAGGTGGACCCCCCCAGAAAGGGGGCCTATGGCTGCATTCATCCAGGCTGTGAAAAGAATCCCCCCCAAATCAGTTCCCCCCTCCTTACATCAGGGTCCCCAGAGTCCCCCCCCTTACATCAGGGTCCCCAGAGTGCCCCCTTACATCAGGGTCCCCAGAGTCCCCCCTCCTTACATCAGGGTCCCCAGAGAGCCCTCCCACTTACATCAGGGTCCCCAGAGTGCCCCCTTACATCAGGGTCCCCAGAGTCCCCCCTCCTTACATCAGGGTCCCCAGAGTGCCCCCTTACACCAGGGTCCCCAGAGTCCCCCCTCCTTACATCAGGGTCCCCAGAGTGCCCCCTTACATCAGGATCCCCAGAGAGCCCTCCACTTACATCAGGATCCCCAGAGTGCCCCCTTACATCAGGGTCCCCAGAGTCCCCCCTCCTTACATCAGGGTCCCCAGAGTGCCCCCTTACATCAGGGTCCCCAGAGTCCCCCCTCCTTACATCAGGGTCCCCAGAGAGCCCTCCCACTTACATCAGGGTCCCCAGAGTGCCCCCTTACATCAGGGTCCCCAGAGTCCCCCCTCCTTACATCAGGGTCCCCAGAGTGCCCCCTTACATCAGGGTCCCCAGAGTCCCCCCTCCTTACATCAGGGTCCCCAGAGTGCCCCCTTACATCAGGATCCCCAGAGAGCCCTCCACTTACATCAGGATCCCCAGAGTGCCCCCTTACATCAGGATCCCCAGAGAGCCCTCCACTTACATCAGGATCCCCAGAGAGCCCCCCTTACATCAGGATCCCCAGAGAGCCCCCTTACATCAGGGTCCCCAGAGTCCCCCCTCCTTACATCAGGGTCCCCAGAGTGCCCCCTTACATCAGGATCCCCAGAGAGCCCTCCACTTACATCAGGATCCCCAGAGAGCCCCCCTTACATCAGGATCCCCAGAGAGCCCCCCTTGCATCAGGGTCCCCAGAGTTCCCCCCTCCTTACATCAGGGTCCCCAGAGTTCCCCCCTCCTTACATCAGGGTCCCCAGAGTTCCCCAATTACATCAGGGTCCCCAGAGTTCCCCCTAATTACATCAGGGTCCCCAGAGTTCCCCCCTCCTTACATCAGGGTCCCCAGAGTTCCCCCTAATTACATCAGGGTCCCCAGAGTTCCCCCTAATTACATCAGGGTCCCCAGAGTTCCCCCCTCCTTACATCAGGGTCCCCAGAGTTCCCCCTAATTACATCAGGGTCCCCAGAGTTCCCCCCTCCTTACATCAGGGTCCCCAGAGTTCCCCCTAATTACTTCAGGGTCCCCAGAGTTTCCCCCTTACATCAGAGTCCCCAGAGTCCCCCCCCTTACATCAGGGTCCCCAGAGTTCCCCCTCTTTACATCAGGGTCTCCAGAGTTCCCCCCTTACATCAGGGTCCCCAGAGTTCCCCCCTTTACATCAGGGTCCACAGAGTTACCCCCCCTTACATCAGGGTCCACAGAGTTCCCCCTAATTACATCAGGGTCCCCAGAGTTCCCCTTACATCAGGGTCCCCAGAGTTCCCCCCCTTACATCAGGGTCCCCAGAGTTCCCCCTCCTTACATCAGGGTTCCCAGAATTCCCCCTAATTACATCAGGGTCCCCAGAGTTCCCCCCTCCTTACATCAGGGTCCCCAGAGTTCCCCCTAATTACATCAGGGTCCCCAGAGTTCCCCCTAATTACTTCAGGGTCCCCAGAGTTTCCCCCTTACATCAGAGTCCCCAGAGTCCCCCCCCTTACATCAGGGTCCCCAGAGTTCCCCCTCCTTACATCAGGGTCTCCAGAGTTCCCCCCTTACATCAGGGTCCCCAGAGTTCCCCCCTTTACATCAGGGTCCACAGAGTTACCCCCCTTACATCAGGGTCCCCAGAGTTCCCCCCTTTACATCAGGGTCCACAGAGTTCCCCCCCTTACATCAGGGTCCACAGAGTTCCCCCTAATTACATCAGGGTCCCCAGAGTTCCCCCTAATTACATCAGGGTCCCCAGAGTTCCCCTTACATCAGGGTCCCCAGAGTTCCCCCCCTTACATCAGGGTCCCCAGAGTTCCCCCTCCTTACATCAGGGTTCCCGGAGTTCCCCCTAATTACATCAGGGTCCCCAGAGTTCCCCCTAATTACATCAGGGTCCCACAGAGTTTCCCCCATCCTTACATCAGGGTTCCCAGAGTTGCCCCTAATACATCATGGTCCCGCAGAGTTTGCCCTCTTACTCCAGGGTCCCCAGAGTTTCCCCCCCCTTACATCAGGTTCCCCAGAGTTCCCCTAATTACATAAGGGTCCCACAGAGTTCCCCCCTCCTTACATCAGGGTCCCCAGAGTTACCCCCTTTAAATCAGGGTCCCGCAGAGTTCCCCCTTACATCAGAATCCCCAGCGTTCCCACCTCTTACATAAGGGTCCACAGAGTTTCCCCCCTTACATCAGGGTCCTGTAGAGTTCCCCCCTCCCTACATCAGGGTCCCCAGAGTTTCCCCCCCTTATATCAGGGTCCCCAGAGTTTCCCCCACTTTACATCAGGGTCCCCAGAGCCCTCCTTACATCAGGGTCCCCAGAGGCCCCCCTAACATCAGAATCCTCAGAGCCCCCCTTCTTACATTAGGTCCCCAGAGCCCCCCAACTTTCATTAGGGTCCCCAAAGCCCCCCCTTACACCAGGGTCCCCAGAACCACCCTTAAATCAGGGTCCCCAGAGTAACTCCCTTACATCAGGGTCCCCAGAGTAACCCTCTTACATCGAGTCCCCCCTCTGTCTTACATAAGAACCCCAAGCATCTTTACATCAGGTTCCTTGGAGTCCCTCCCCTTACATCACAGTACCCACTTTCATTAGGGCCCATAGAGTCCCCCCTTACATCAGAGTACCCAGAGCTCTTCTTACATCAGGATCCCCAGGGACCCCCTCCTTAAATCAGGGACCCCAGAGTTCACCCTTACCTCAGAGACCCCACTGTCAGGGCTGGCTCAGCCCTTCCTTCTCTGAGCTGGCCGCTCAGCTGTTGGCTAATTGCCAGCTCTCTTCTCTCTCCACAGGTAACCAGCTGTTGTGGATCTGCTCCTCAGTCCCGCCTACTTAAAGATCTCCAGCTCACTTCATTCCTGCCTTCACCTTGGTCACATCACAAGAAACCATCTCCTGTGTTCCTGTTTAAAGACTGGCTTTGCTGACATCCCTTCTGGCTCATTATCCTGCTTGCTGTTCCTCTACTTGAATCCCTGACTTCTGGCTTGGCTGACTACCCGATGTGGTTACTGGACTCTGGCTATGCTTTGACTACGCTTACTCTACCTTTTTATGTTTATTAATATACATGTAGCTCTGGTAGATTTGTGATCTACCATCTGATAGGTAAATTTAGTAACTTGTTCGTTAGGGGGGTTAGATTTGCCTCTGTTCCAGCTTGGCTGACGTTGTGTGAGTTTCCGTGCTGACCGGTGGGTGTCGCTGTTATCACTGGTCAGTGTTGGAAAGGCAACGTGTTGAAGTGTATGGATGCTCTTCTGTCCCGGAGATAATTCGGTGGAGGTGGTCCTCCGAGTTGCATTCTGGGAGAGGGTATTTATGGGACAGAAGCCATATTTTGGGGTTCGTTTTACAGCCACCTGCTGGCCCTCCTGGCTGACAGGTATGTGTTAGAGAGCAATCTCGTGGTCCTCGTGATTCCGGAGGCCCACGTAGCTGCGGCGTGTGGGTGGGCCCAGAAGCCTGTCTGGGGTCTACCACAGCAGCCGAGGAATGGTCCTGAGCTGTCTATCCTGAGTGAAGAAGCTGGACAACCGAGGAGATCCCAGGGGAGGACCCGTCATGGAAGGATCATGCAGAGTGCTGGTCTGGAGAGGGGCCTGGTGACTCGGTTGGAGGATGTATCCTGAAGTAATCTTACTGCATAGTGTTGCCGGGTTTGGCTTAAAGGTTCAGGCACTGTGACTGACATTCATCGCAAACCAATACATCCTGTGGCAGAGACTTTAGTTGGTGCTACGTACTGGCTGCTAGGCAAGTGAGAGAGGCCTATCCAGACGGGCAAAGATCGTGTCCCACAAGGGGAGCGCATTCTACTGAAATATTCAACTCTAAAGGACATTTGTGAAGAATCCTACAGAAAGGTATTTGAGCTTTCCCTGCAGTTTCCCTTCTGCCTCTTTCCTGCTACTTCCTTCATTAATTGTTTAATAAAGCATTGAAAACGTACTCCAGTGTTGGTGCGTGTGTCGTCCGGAGGTAAACTCAACGGAACCCCTAGACCCGGTGCCGGTGAAACAGAGGGAAGGAGAGTGAAGGTAACAGACCCGCTTAAACCAGCAGCTCCACCGAGAGTTATTGCTACATACAAGTGTGATTTTACTGTACTTCTCTCTCGGTCTGGTTCATGGTTTCTGACACCCACTTTCATTATGGTCCCCAAAGTCCCCCCTTACATTAGGATTCCCAAAGTCTCCCTTTACATTAAGGTCCCTATAGCCCCCCTTACATCAGGGTCCCCCAGACCCCCCCCCTTCTTATATAAGGGCCACCACATCCCCTCCTCAAATCAAGGGTCCCCAGAGTCCTTACATCAGGGTTCCCAGGAAGGCTGGGCACTGAGACAGGGTAGGTTTGGAGGAGGAAGTTTCTGAATGCTGTGGCCTGGGGACGGGGCAAGTACGTGATCGGTTGCTAGGACATGAGTGGTCCTAGCAACCAAACCCTAGCGCTGACAACAGTGGGCAGTGGCAGTGGATGCTGTCAGCTCCCGTATATCCAGGGACAGCTCTGACTGCTGCACTGCCTGTGCTGTTGCTAAGCAGCAGGGACACTGACTGGGCATTTGGGCAGGATGCTCTGAGAGGGGGTTGGACCCTCCTGACCCCCTCCTTATCTATGTCTGTGCAATTACTCTACAAATACTGGAGCTGCTGCCTTTTAAAAAAAGGATAATCACCTGTCCAAGGATTTAGCACCGTCCTCACCCGGGCCCATTTTTCGCTGGTTCTTCGGGTCCCTGCTTACTAAGGGAAACCAGCCATGATTCCCTGCAGCTTCACAGCCGGCCTCCCACTGCACATGCATGAGCCACACTACACTTAGTGAATGGTGCCGCAACATTCTGGGACTTGTGATGGGTTCCAGAAGATTGCAGGCAGGGAAGGGAGGGAGAACTTCACCGCCAATCGCCCAGTGGGAGCGGGTACCCCAAAATAAAAACAAACCTCCAAAAGTGGGAGAGGAGGGGAAGGAGGTGTCAAAGCAGAACCTCCCTTTTAGAGTGATGTCAGGGTGAGGCACCTTTACCACTACCCATTGGCTATGTTCCTAATGATCAAGACTTTCATAACTCCCAATCCCTATTAGATGTAATGATTGGGACCCTCATACCTCCTGTTCTCTATTAGATGGAGTGATCAGGACCCTCATACTTCCTGATCCCTATTAGATGTAATAATTGGGACCTTCATACCTCCTGTTCTCTATTAGATGGAGTGATCAGGACCCTCATACTTCCTGATCCCTATTAGATGTAATGATTGGGACCCTCATACCCCCCCGTTCTCTATGAGATGGAATGATTGGGACCCTCATACCTCCTGATCGGTATTAGATGGAATGATCGGGACCCTCATACTTCCTGATCCCTATTAGATGTAATAATTCGGACCCTCATACCCCCCTGTTCTCTATTAGATGGAATGATCGGGACCCTCATACCTCCTGATCCCTATTAGATGGAATGATTGGGTCCCTCATACCTCCTGATCTCTATTAGATGGAATAATCAGGTCCCTCATACCTCCTGTTCTCTATTAGATGGAATGATCAGGACCCTCATACCTCCTGATCTCTATGAGATGGAATGATCGGGACCCTCATACCTCCTGATCTCTATGAGATGGAATGATCGGGACCCTCATACCTCCCGTTTTCTATGAGATGGAATGATCGGGACCCTCATACCTCCCGTTTTCTATGAGATGGAATGATCGGGACCCTCATACCTCCCGTTTTCTATGAGATGGAATGATCGGGACCCTCATACCTCCCATTTTCTATGAGATGGAATGATCGGAACCCTCATACCTCCTGATCTCTATGAGATGGAATGATCGGGACCCTCATACCTCCTGATCTCTATGAGATGGAATGATCGGGACCCTCATACCTCCTGATCTCTATGAGATGGAATGATCGGGACCCTCATACCTCCTGATCTCTATGAGATGGAATGATCGGGACCCTCATACCTCCTGATCTCTATGAGATGGAATGATCGGGGGACCCTCATACCTCTGTTCTCTTTAAGATGGAATGATCAGAACTGGTCAGCTCACCCAATACTGATCTATTGATTATGGGTAGATATTGGTGGGAGGAGTCACAGACTAGATTCAGGCTGGAGATTCTTCCTCATCTATGGAGTCTCACTCCTATCCCCCATTTATGCCTCTGCGTTGTGTTGCCTTTCCTTGGCACTTTTTTGCACATTTGTTGTGTGACATCACAGGGCAGTCTGTTTCTTTGAATGGCCTGCTCTACACACGCCAAATGTGCCAAAGTAGCTCCTGAATCTTTTCTGAGCCTCGTGCATTTTTGAAGTGTGCATTTTGTCAGGACTGCTATTCAGAGCTAATGGTACCACAAGCGTGGTGTGCATTTTGGTGCATTCCCTGAATGCCAGTGTGTGAATGGGGCCTTATTGTCATAGCAATGGGGTTCTCATTGTTTCAGTTCCAGTCTCAGTAATGTATCTAATTTTTACAGATAGTCTACTGATTGGAATGGTACCAGCTGATTGGAGAAAAGCCAATGTAGCACCAATATTTAAAAAGGGCCCAAAATACACCCCTGGGAATTACAGACCAGTTAGCCTAACATCAATAGTATGTAAACTCTTGGAGGGGATGATAAGGGACTATATACAAGATTTTAGTAATAAGAATGATATCATTAGCAGTAATCAGCATGGATTTATGAAGAATCGTTCTTGCCAAACCAATCTATTAACCTTCTATGAGGAGGTGAGTTGTCATCTAGATAAAGGAAGGCCCGTAGACGTGGTGTATCTGGATTTTACAAAAGCATTTGACACAGTTCCCCATAAACGTTTACTGTACAAAATAAGGTGCGTTGGCATGGACCATAGGGTGAGTACATGGATTGAAAACTGGCTACAAGGGCGAGTTCAGAGGGTGGTGATAAATGGGGAGTACTCAGAATGGTCAGGGGTGGGTAGTGGGGTCCCCCAGGGTTCTGTGCTGGGACCAATCCTATTTAATTTGTTCATAAACGATCTGGAGGATGGGATAAACAGTTCAATCTCTGTATTTGCAGACGATACTAAGCTAAGCAGGGCAATAACTTCTCCGCAGGATGTGGAAATCTTGCAAAAAGACCTGAACAAACGAATGGGGGAGGGGCGACTACATGGCAAATGAGGTTCAATGTAGAAAAATGTAAAATAATGTATTTGGGTGGTAAAAATCTGAATGCAATCTATAGACTGGGGGGAGAACCTCTGGGGGGATCTAGGATGGAAAAGGACCTGGGGGTCCTAGTAGATGATAGGCTCAGCAATGACATGCAATGCCAAGCTGCTGCTAACAAAGCAAACAGAATATTGGCATTAAAAAGGGGATCAACTCCAGAGATAAAACGATAATTCTCCCGCTCTACAAGACTCTGGTCCGGCCGCACCTGGAGTATGCTGTCCAGTTCTGGGCACCAGTCCTCAGGAAGGATGTACTGGAAATGGAGCGAGTACAAAGAAGGGCAACAAAGCTAATAAAGGGTCTGGAGGATCTTAGTTATGAGGAAAGGTTGTGAGCTCTGAACTTATTCTCTCTGGAGAAGAGACGCTTGAGAGGGGATATGATTTCATTATATAAATACCGGACTGGTGACCCCACAATATATAAATACCGGACTGGTGACCCCACAATATATAAATACCGGACTGGTGACCCCACAATATACAAATACCGGACTGGTGACCCCACAATATATAAATACCGGACTGGTGACCCCACAATATATAAATACCGGACTGGTGACCCCACAATATATAAATACCGGACTGGTGACCCCACAATAGGGAGAAAACTTTTTTGTGGAAGGGAGTTTAACAAGACTCGTGGCCACTCATTAAAATTATAGTAAAAGAGGTTTAACCTTAAACTACGTAGAGGGTTCTTTACTGTAAGAGCGGTAAGGATGTGGAATTCCCTTCCACAGGCGGTGGTCTCAGCGGGGAGCATTGATAGCTTCAAGAAACTATTAGATAATCACCTGAATGACCACAACATACAGGATATATAATGTAATATGACATATAATCACACAACATACAGAGATATATAATGTAATATGACATATAATCACACAACATACAGAGATATATAATGTAATATGACATATAATCACACAACATACAGAGATATATAATGTAATATGACATATAATCACACAACATACAGAGATATATAATGTAATATGACATATAATCACACAACATACAGAGATATATAATGCAATACTGAGACATAATCACACAATATACAGGGATATACAATGTAATATGACATATAATCACACAACATACAGGGATATACAATGTAATACTGACACATAATCACACACATAGGTTGGACTTGATGGACCTGTGTCTTTTTTCAACCTCACCTACTATGTAACTATATTAAAAATTCAACAGATGAAGTGAGACTGCTTTGTAATGGCAGAATTCTTCAAAGGACTTTTATAGGCCTGTGGGAAACTTTAAGGCCCTGGGCCCTCCAGTACTATAGTCCATCTGACCCCCCATTGTTATTGTGTATTTTGCAGCTATTTACTGTAATTTTTTTGGTTTCTTTTGTTTAAATATTTTTAATTCAGAAAAACAAGACATAGACTCCGCCTCTCCATCCACTACATCCCTCCTCCAAGGACATGGCACTGACGCCATGGTGGGGGCCTCCCCCAACCGTATATTTCCTATTATCACTATCATTATCATTCTCAAAAGAGCTGAGCAGACCTCTCCATTCCTCCCATCTAGAACAGGCTTCTCTGTTCCCCTCGTCTAGAGCGGACCTCTCTGTTCCCCTCATCTAGAGCAGACCTCTCCATTCCCCTTGTCTAGAATGGACCTCTCAGTTCTCCTCGTCTAGAGCGGACCTCTCTGTTCCCCTCATCTAGAGTGGACCTCTCCATTCCCCTTGTCTAGAACGGACCTCTCAGTCCCCCTCGTCTAGAATGGACCTCTCAGTTCTCCTCGTCTAGAGCGGACCTCTCTGTTCCCCTCATCTAGAGCGGACCTCTCCATTCCCCTTGTCTAGAACGGACCTCTCAGTTCTCCTCGTCTAGAGCGGACCTCTCTGTTCCCCTCATCTAGAGCGGACCTCTCCATTCCCCTTGTCTAGAACGGACCTCTCAGTTCCCCTCATCTAGAATGGACCTCTCAGTTCTCCTCGTCTAGAGTGGACCTCTCTCTTACCATCATCTAGAGTGGACCTCTCTCTTTCCCTTGTCTAGAATGGACTTCTCTGTTCCCCTCGACTAGAGCGGACCTCTCTGTTCCCCTCGTTTAGAACGGACCTCTCTGTTCCTCTCATCTAGAGTGGACCTCTCCATTCCCCTCATCTAGAACGGACCTCTCAGTTCCCCTCATCTAGAATAGACCTCTCAGTTACCCTCGTCTAGAGCGGACCTCTCTGTTCCCCTCTTCTAGAGCGGACCTCTCCGTTCCCCTCATTTAGAATGGACCTCCCATTTCCCCTCATTTAGAACGGACCTCTCAGTTCCCATCATTTATAACAGACCTCTCGGTTCCCCTTGTCTAGAACGGACCTCTCAGTTCCCCTTGTCTAGAATGGATCTCAGTTCCCCTCAACTATAATGGACCTCTCGGTTCCCCTTATCTAGAACAGACCTCTCCGTTCCCCTCATCTAGAGCGGACTTCTCCATTCCCCTTGTCTAGAATGGACCTCTCAGTTCCCCTCGTCTAGGATGGACCACCCAGTTCTCCTCGTCTAGAGCGGACCTCTCTGTTACCATCATCTAGAGTGGACCTCTCCGTTCCCCTTGTCTAGAATGGACCTCTCTGTTCCCCTCGACTAGAGCGGACCTCTCTGTTCCCCTCGTTTGGAACGGACCTCTCTGTTCCCCTCATCTAGAGCGGACCTCTCCGTTCCCCTCATCTAGAATGGACCTCCCAGTTCCCCTCATTTAGAACGGACCTCTCAGTTCCCCTCATTTATAACGGACCTCTTGGTTCCCCTTGTCTAGAAAGGACCTCTAGTTCCCCTTGTCTAGATTGGATCTTGGTTCCTCTCGACTATAATGGACCTCTTGGTTCCCCTTATCTAGAACAGACCTCTCTGTTCCCCTCATCTAGAATGGACCTCTCAATTCCCCTAGTCTAGAACAGACCTCTCAGTTCCCCTCATCTACAACTGACCTCTCCATTGCCCTTGTCTAGAACGGACCTCTCGGTTTCCCTCATCTATAGCGGACCTCTCCATTCCCTTCGTCTAGAGCGGACCTCTCCGTTCCCCTCATCTAGAACGGACCCCTCTGTTCCCCACGTCTAGAACAGACCTCTCCATTCCCCTCGTCAAGAACAGACCTCTCAATTCATGTGGTATGGGCTCCACAGTCCACACCACTGATATGGGAGATATTTGCCAGCTACTATGGTCAGTTATATCTGCGGGCCTGCAAAGGGCATTGGAAGCTATTATCATATGAGGGCCCCTTTCCCTAAAAGCCCGGCATGGGATTGTCAGGATATCCAGGGCCCTCTGTGGTCCTATCTAGACAATGGAAATCTCTGACAGGGATCAGCTGCATTGTTCTCATCAGTAGGGATGATAGTTTCTCATCCATCCCAAGTCTTCAGCCATCCATGTCACCTATCACACCTCCTCACCGCGTTATCAATTACATTTTTCCTGAACCCCCACTAAATGACTATAGAAATCCTTTCCTGCACCCACCACCGTAACCGAATGACCATAGAAATCCTTTTCTGAACCCACCATCGAATGACCATAGAAATGTTTTCCTGACAACCCTCCACCGAATGACTATGGAAATCCTTTCCTGACAACCCTCCACCGAATGACCATAGAAATCCTTTCCTGACAACCCTCCACCGAATGACCATAGAAATCCTTTCCTGACAACCCTCCACGAATGACCATAGAAATCCTTTCCTGACAACCCTCCACCGAATGACCATAGAAATCCTTTCCTGACAACCCTCCACCGAATGACCATAGAAATCCTCTCCTGAAATGAGAACTAACCAGATCTTTCCTGACAACCCATCAGGTCCAGGGCCATCTCCTGCTTCCACCCAATGCTCCCCATCATACACCCCCCACCCCCCACATCTCCCACTTACCGGCTGTGTTGGACCTCTTGGTGCTGGAAGCCTCTGTGGGGGTCTCCAGGGGTCTCTTGCGGGAGTCGGATCCCTCGGTCTCCATCGGTGGAGACTGCTGCTGATGCTGCGAAGGTGGATAGGAGGCATTTTGCTGGACAGAGCCTCCAGCCATGATGTCCCTCAATGCAATGACTGTCAGAATGAGAGAAAGCAGAGAAGAGAAGGAGGAGGTGGGGGTGGGGGGCTCACAATCCCATTAATACCAGCAGATCTTATAGACTGGCTGTCCTCACAGATCTCCTTATTGCTGCCTTCTCATCAATATATCCCTCCCCCACCGCTCTGAACAAAAAGTCAGGAATGGTGAAATACAAAAGGAGGAAGGAAATGGGATATGAGGGGAGAGGAGAGAGGATGAGGCGGGGGTGGGGACAGGCTGTATGTGCAGATTATTGGGGAAGGGATTGGGGGGCTCTCTCTGATCCCCCCTTAGAATAAATCTAAGGAGATGAAATGTCTGAGGATTGGATGAAGCCAGATGATGATTAGCATCTCTGTACAAAGGAGACGAAGGGTGACGTCAGGAGCACCGAATCCCTGGCCGCCCCTCTATACACACCCCTCCAATGTGATAGGGAGGAGAGAGGAGCAAGTGCACCTGTCACCCCAGAGGGGCCCGAGCATGGATGAGGGGGAGGGCTAAGAGCCACCTCCATTCTGCATATCTGTGTGTATTGTATGGGAGTATATATCCCTGGGATAGTCATATTCCTCTAAAGGGGCCCCCCTGTATATCGGGATAGTAGTATTATTACCAGTATTCCTCTAAAGGGGCCCCCCTGTATATCGGGATAGTAGTATTATTACCAGTATTCCTCTAAAGGGGCCCCCCTGTATATCGGGATAGTAGTATTATTACCAGTATTACTCTAGAGGGGTCCCCCTGGATATAGGGATAGTAGTATTATTACCAGTATTCCTCTAGAGGGGCCCCCCTGTATATCGGAATAGTAGTATTATTACCAGTATTACTCCAGAGGGTCCCCCCCGTATATCGGGATAGTAGTATTATTACCAGTATTACTCTAGAGGGTCCCCCCGTATATCGGGATAGTAGTATTATTACCAATATTCCTCTAGAGGGGTCCCCCCGTATATCGGGATAGTAGTATTATTACCAGTATTCCTCTAGAGGGGTCCCCCTGGATATCGGGATAGTAGTATTATTACCAGTATTACTCTAGAGGGTCCCCCTGGATATCGGGATAGTAGTATTATTACCAGTATTCCTCCAGAGGGTCCCCCCGTATATATCAGGATAGTAGTATTATTACCAGTATTCCTCTAAAGGGCCCCCCCTGTATATCGGGATAGTAGTATTATTACCAGTATTCCTCTAAAGGGGCCCCCCTGTATATCGGGATAGTAGTGTTATTACCAGTATTCCTCTAAAAGGGCCCCCATGTATATCGGGATAGTAGTATTATTACCAGTATTCCTCTAAAGGGGCCCCCCTGTATATCGGGATAGTAGTATTATTACCAGTATTCCTCTAAAGGGCCCCCCCTGTATATCGGGATAGTAGTGTTATTACCAGTATTCCTCTAAAGGGGCCCCCCTGTATATCGGGATAGTAGTATTATTACCAGTATTACTCTAGAGGGGTCCCCCTGTATATAGAGATAGTAGTATTATTACCAGTATTCCTCTAAAGGGGCCCCCCTGGATATAGGGATAGTAGTATTATTACCAGTATTACTCTACAGGGGTCCCCCTGGATATAGAGATAGTAGTATTATTACCAGTATTCCTCTAGAGGTTCCCCCCGTATATCGGGATAGTAGTATTATTACCAGTATTCCTCTAGATGGGTCCCCCTGGATATCGGGATAGTAGTATTATTACCAGTATTCCTCCAGAGGGTCCCCCCGTATATATCGGGATAGTAGTATTATTACCAATATTCCTCTAGAGGGGTCCCCCTGTATATCGGGATAGTAGTATTATTACCAGTATTCCTCTAAAGGGGCCCCCCTGTATATCGGGATAGTAGTATTTTTAACAGTATTCCTCTAGAGGGTCCCCCCGTATATCGGGATAGTAGTATTATTACCAGTATTCCTCTAGAGGGTCCCCCCGTATATCGGGATAGTAGTATTATTACCAGTATTCCTCTAGAGGGGTCCCCCTGGATATCGGGATAGTAGTATTATTACCAGTATTACTCTAGAGGGTCCCCCTGGATATCGGGATAGTAGTATTATTACCAGTATTCCTCCAGAGGGTCCCCCCGTATATATCGGGATAGTAGTATTATTACCAGTATTCCTCTAAAGGGGCCCCCCTGTATATCGGGATAGAAGTATTATTACCAGTATTCCTCTAAAGGGGCCCCCCTGTATATCGGGATAGTAGTGTTATTACCAGTATTCCTCTAAAAGGGCCCCCCTGTATATTGGGATAGTAGTATTATTACCAGTATTCCTCTAAAGGGGCCCCCCTGTATATCGGGATAGTAGTATTATTACCAGTATTCCTCTAAAGGGGCCCCCCTATATATCGGGATAGTAGTGTTATTACCAGTATTCCTTTAAAGGGCCCCCCCTGTATATCGGGATAGTAGTATTATTACCAGTATTACTCTAGAGGGTCCCCCTGGATATACGGATAGTAGTATTATTACCAGTATTACTCTAGAAGGGTCCCCCTGGATATAGGGATAGTAGTATTATTACCAGTATTACTCTAGAGGGGTCCCCCTGGATATAGAGATAGTAGTATTATTACCAGTATTCCTCTAAAGGGGCCCCCCTGGATATAGGGATAGTAGTATTATTACCAGTATTACTCTAGAGGGGTCCCCCTGGATATAGAGATAGTAGTATTATTACCAGTATTCCTCTAAAGGGGCCCCCCTGTATATCGGGATAGTAGTATTATTACCAGTATTCCTCTAGAGGGTCCCCCCCGTATATCGGGATAGTAGTATTATTACCAGTATTCCTCTAGAGGTTCCCCCCGTATATCGGGATAGTAGTATTATTACCAGTATTCCTCTAGAGGGTCCCCCCGTATATATCGGGATAGTAGTATTATTACCAATATTCCTCTAGAGGGGTCCCCCTGGATATCGGGATAGTAGTATTATTACCAGTATTCCTCTAGAGGGTCCCCCCGTATATATCGGGATAGTAGTATTATTACCAGTATTCCTCTAGAGGGGTCCCCCTGGATATCGGGAAAGTAGTATTATTACCAGTATTCCTCTAGAGGGGTCCCCCTGGATATCGGGATAGTAGTATTATTACCAGTATTCCTCTAGAGGGGTACCCCTGGATATAGGGATAGTAGTATTATTACCAGTATTCCTCTAAAGGGGCCCCCATGTATATTGGGATAGTAGTATTATTACCAGTATTCCTCTAAAGGGGCCCCCCTGTATATCGGGATAGTAGTATTATTACCAGTATTACTTTAGAGGGGTCCCCCTGGATATAGGGATAGTAGTATTATTACCAGTATTCCTCTAAAGGGGCCCCCCTGTATATCGGGATAGTAGTATTATTACCAGTATTACTCTAGAGGGGTACCCCTGGATATAGGGATAGTAGTATTATTACCAGTATTCCTCTAAAGGGGCCCCCCTGTATATCGGGATAGTAGTATTATTACCAGTATTCCTCTAGAGGGTCCCCCCCATATATCGGGATAGTAGTATTATTACCAGTATTCCTCTAGAGGGTCCCCCCGTATATCGGGATAGTAGTATTATTACCAGTATTACTCTAGAGGGGTCCCCCTGGATATCGGGATAGTAGTATTATTACCAGTATTCCTCTAGAGGGGCCCCCTGTATATCGGGATAGTAGTATTATTACCAGTATTCCTCTAGAGGGGTCCCCCTGTATATCGGGATAGTAGTATTATTACCGGTATTCCTCTAGAAGGGCTCTCCTGTATATCGGGATAGTAGTATTATTACCAGTATTCCTCTAGAAGGGCTCTCCTGTATATCGGGATAGTAGTATTATTACCAGTATTACTCTAGAGGGGTCCCCCTGGATATCGGGATAGTAGTATTATTACCAGTATTCCTCTAGAGGGGTCCCCCTGGATATCGGGATAGTAGTATTATTACCAGTATTCCTCCAGAGGGTCCCCCCGTATATATCGGGATAGTAGTATTATTACCAATATTCCTCTAGAGGGGTCCCCCTGGATATCGGGATAGTAGTATTATTACCAGTATTCCTCTAGAGGGTCCCCCCGTATATATCGGGATAGTAGTATTATTACCAGTATTCATCTAGAGGGGTCCCCCTGGATATCGGGAAAGTAGTATTATTACCAGTATTCCTCTAGAGGGGTCCCCCTGGATATCGGGATAGTAGTATTATTACCAGTATTCCTCTAGAGGGGTCCCCCTGGATATCGGGATAGTAGTATTATTACCAGTATTCCTCTAAAGGGGCCCCCATGTATATTGGGATAGTAGTATTATTACCAGTATTCCTCTAAAGGGGCCCCCCTGTATATCTGGATAGTAGTATTATTACCAGTATTACTTTAGAGGGGTCCCCCTGGATATAGGGATAGTAGTATTATTACCAGTATTCCTCTAAAGGGGCCCCCCTGTATATCGGGATAGTAGTATTATTACCAGTATTACTCTAGAGGGGTACCCCTGGATATAGGGATAGTAGTATTATTACCAGTATTCCTCTAAAGGGGCCCCCCTGTATATCGGGATAGTAGTATTATTACCAGTAGTCCTCTAGAGGGTCCCCCCCATATATCGGGATAGTAGTATTATTACCAGTATTCCTCTAGAGGGTCCCCCCGTATATCGGGATAGTAGTATTATTACCAGTATTACTCTAGAGGGGTCCCCCTGGATATCGGGATAGTAGTATTATTACCAGTATTCCTCTAGAGGGGCCCCCTGTATATCGGGATAGTAGTATTATTACCAATATTCCTCTAGAGGGGTCCCCCTGTATATCGGGATAGTAGTATTATTACCGGTATTCCTCTAGAAGGGCTCTCCTGTATATCGGGATAGTAGTATTATTACCAGTATTCCTCTAGAAGGGCTCTCCTGTATATCGGGATAGTAGTATTATTACCAGTATTACTCTAGAGGGGTCCCCCTGGATATCGGGATAGTAGTATTATTACCAGTATTCCTCTAGAGGGGTCCCCCTGGATATCGGGATAGTAGTATTATTACCAGTATTACTCTAGAGGGTCCCCCTGGATATCGGGATAGTAGTATTATTACCCGTATTCCTCTAGAGGGTCCCCCGGTATATCGGGATAGTAGTATTATTACCAGTATTCCTCTAGAGGGGTCCCCCTGGATATCGGGATAGTAGTATTATTACCAGTATTCCTCTAGAGGGTCCCCCCATATATCGGGATAGTAGTATTATTACCAGTATTCCTCTAGAGGGGTCCCCCTGGATATCGGGATAGTAGTATTATTACCAGTATTCCTCTAGAGGGGTCCCCCTGGATATCGGGATAGTAGTATTATTACCAGTATTCCTCTAGAGGGTCCCCCCGTATATCGGGAAAGTAGTATTATTACCAGTATTACTCTAGAGGGGTCCCCCTGGATATCGGGATAGTAGTATTATTACCAGTATTCCTCTAGAGGGGTCCCCCTGGATATCGGGATAGTAGTATTATTACCAGTATTCCTCCAGAGGGTCCCCCCGTATATATCGGGATAGTAGTATTATTACCAATATTCCTCTAGAGGGGTCCCCCTGGATATCGGGATAGTAGTATTATTACCAGTATTCCTCTAGAGGGTCCCCCCGTATATATCGGGATAGTAGTATTATTACCAGTATTCATCTAGAGGGGTCCCCCTGGATATCGGGAAAGTAGTATTATTACCAGTATTCCTCTAGAGGGGTCCCCCTGGATATCGGGATAGTAGTATTATTACCAGTATTCCTCTAGAGGGGTCCCCCTGGATATCGGGATAGTAGTATTATTACCAGTATTCCTCTAAAGGGGCCCCCATGTATATTGGGATAGTAGTATTATTACCAGTATTCCTCTAAAGGGGCCCCCCTGTATATCTGGATAGTAGTATTATTACCAGTATTACTTTAGAGGGGTCCCCCTGGATATAGGGATAGTAGTATTATTACCAGTATTCCTCTAAAGGGGCCCCCCTGTATATCGGGATAGTAGTATTATTACCAGTATTACTCTAGAGGGGTACCCCTGGATATAGGGATAGTAGTATTATTACCAGTATTCCTCTAAAGGGGCCCCCCTGTATATCGGGATAGTAGTATTATTACCAGTAGTCCTCTAGAGGGTCCCCCCCATATATCGGGATAGTAGTATTATTACCAGTATTCCTCTAGAGGGTCCCCCCGTATATCGGGATAGTAGTATTATTACCAGTATTACTCTAGAGGGGTCCCCCTGGATATCGGGATAGTAGTATTATTACCAGTATTCCTCTAGAGGGGCCCCCTGTATATCGGGATAGTAGTATTATTACCAATATTCCTCTAGAGGGGTCCCCCTGTATATCGGGATAGTAGTATTATTACCGGTATTCCTCTAGAAGGGCTCTCCTGTATATCGGGATAGTAGTATTATTACCAGTATTCCTCTAGAAGGGCTCTCCTGTATATCGGGATAGTAGTATTATTACCAGTATTACTCTAGAGGGGTCCCCCTGGATATCGGGATAGTAGTATTATTACCAGTATTCCTCTAGAGGGGTCCCCCTGGATATCGGGATAGTAGTATTATTACCAGTATTACTCTAGAGGGTCCCCCTGGATATCGGGATAGTAGTATTATTACCCGTATTCCTCTAGAGGGTCCCCCGGTATATCGGGATAGTAGTATTATTACCAGTATTCCTCTAGAGGGGTCCCCCTGGATATCGGGATAGTAGTATTATTACCAGTATTCCTCTAGAGGGTCCCCCCATATATCGGGATAGTAGTATTATTACCAGTATTCCTCTAGAGGGGTCCCCCTGGATATCGGGATAGTAGTATTATTACCAGTATTCCTCTAGAGGGGTCCCCCTGGATATCGGGATAGTAGTATTATTACCAGTATTCCTCTAGAGGGTCCCCCCGTATATCGGGAAAGTAGTATTATTACCAGTATTACTCTAGAGGGGTCCCCCTGGATATCGGGATAGTAGTATTATTACCAGTATTCCTCTAGAGGGGCCCCCTGTATATCGGGATAGTAGTATTATTACCAGTATTCCTCTAGAGGGGTCCCCCTGGATATCGGGATAGTAGTATTATTACCGGTATTCCTCTAGAAGGGCTCTCCTGTATATCGGGATAGTAGTATTATTACCAGTATTCCTCTAGAAGGGCTCTCCTGTATATCGGGATAGTAGTATTATTACCAGTATTACTCTAGAGGGGTCCCCCTGGATATCGGGATAGTAGTATTAGTACCAGTATTACTCTAGAGGGGTCCCCCTGGATATCGGGATAGTAGTATTATTACCTGTATTCCTCTAGAAGGGCTCTCCTGTATATCGGGATAGTAGTATTATTACCAGTATTCCTCTAGAAGGGCCCCCCTGTATATAGGGATAGTAGTATTATTACCAGTATTCCACTAGAGGGTCCCCATGTATATCGGGATAGTAGTATTATTACCAGGGCCCCCCTGTATATCGGGATAGTAGTATTATTACCAGTATTCCTCTAGAGGGGCCCCCTGTATATCGGGATAGTAGTATTATTACCAGTATTCCTCTAGAGGGCCCCCCGTATATCGAGATAGTAGTATTATTACCAATATTCCTCTAGAGGGGCCCCCTATATATTGGGATAGTAGTATTATTACCAGTATTCCTCTAGAGGGCCCCCCCCCGTATATCGGGATAGTAGTATTATTACCAGTATTCCTCTAGAGGGTCCCCCCGTATATTGGGATAGTAGTATTATTACCAGTATTCCTCTAGAGGGGCCCTCCTGTATATCGGGATAGTAGTATTATTACCAGTATTCCTCTAGAGGGGTCCCTCTGTATATCGGGATAGTAGTATTATTACCAGTATTCCTCTAGAGGGGCCCCCCGTATATCGGGATAGTAGTAGTATTACCAGTATTCCTCTAGGGGGGCCCCCCGTATATCGGGATAGTAGTATTATTACCAGTATTCCTCTAGAGGGGTCCCCCTGGATATCGGGATAGTAGTATTATTACCAGTATTCCTCTAGAGGGGACCCCTGTATATCGGGATAGTAGTATTATTGCCAGTATTCCTCTAGAGGGGTCCCCCTGTATATCGGGATAGTATTATTATTACCAGTATTGCTCTAGAGGGCCCCCCATGTAAATCGGGATAGTAGTATTATTACCAGTATTCCTCTAGAGGGGCCCTCAGTATATTGGGATAGTAGTATTATTACCAGTATTCCTTAAGAGGGGTCCCCCCCCCCGTATATGAAGATAATAGTATTATTACCAGTATTCCACTAGAGGGGCCCTTCTATATATCGGGATAGTAGTATTATTACCACTATTCCTCTAGAGGGGCCCACTGTATATCGGGATAGTAGTATTATTGCCAGTATTCCTCTAGAGGGGCCCTTCTATATATCGGGATAGTAGTATTATTACCAGTATTCCACTAGAGGGGCCCTTCTATATATCGGGATAGTAGTATTATTACCAGTATTCCTCCAGAGGGGTCCCCCTGTATATAGGGATAGTAGTATTATTACCAGTATTCCTCTAGAGGGGTCCCCCTGTATATCAGGATAGTAGTATTATTACCAGTATTCCTCTAGAGGGGCCCCCCGTATATCGGGATAGTTGTATTATTACCAGTATTCCTCTAGAGAGGCCCCCTGTATATTAGGATAGTAGCATTATTACCAGTATTCCTCTAGAGGGGCCCCCCGTATATCGGGATAGTAGTATTATTACCAGTATTCCTCTAGAGGGGCCCCCCTGTATATTGGGATAGTAGTATTATTACCAGTATTCTAGAGGGGCCCCCTGTATATCGGGATAGTAGTATTATTACCAGTATTCCTCTAGAGGGGCCCCCCGTATATCGGGATAGTAGTATTATTACCAGTATTCCTCTAGAGAGGTCCCCCCATATATTGGGATAGTAGTATTATTACCAGTATTCCTCTAGAGGCCCCCCCGTATATCGGGATAGTAGTATTATTACCAGTATTCCTCTAGAGGGGCCCCCTGTATATCGGGATAGTAGTATTATTACCAGTATTCCTCAAGAGGGGTCCCCCTGTATATCGGGATAGTAGTATTTTTACCAGTATTCCTCTAGCGGAGTCCCCCTGTATATCGGGATAGTAGTATTTTTACCACTATTCCTCTAGCGGAGTCCCCCTGTATATCGGGATAGTAGTATTATTACCAGTATTCATCTAGAGGAGCCCTCCTGTATATTGGGATAGTAGTATTATTACCAGTATTTCTCTAGAGGGGCCCCCCGTATATCAGGATAGTACTATTATTACCAGTATTCCTCTAGAGGATCCCCCCGTATATCGGGATAGTTGTATTATTACCAGTATTACTCTAGAGGGGCCCTCCTGTATATCGGGATAGTAGTATTATTACCAGTATTCCTCTAGAGGGGTCCCCCTGGATATCGGGATAGTAGTATTATTACCAGTATTCCTCTAGAGGGGTCCCCCTGGATATCGGGATAGTAGTATTATTACCAGTATTCCTCTAGAGGGGCCTCCTGTATATCGGGATAGTAGTATTATTACCAGTATTCCTCCAGAGGGGTCCCCCTGTATATCGGGATAGTAGTATTATTACCGGTATTCCTCTAGAGGGTACCCCCGTATATCGGGATAGTAGTATTATTACCAGTATTCCTCTAGAGGGTCCCCCCGTATATCGGGATAGTAGTATTATTACCAATATTCCTCTAGAGGGGCCCCCTGTATATCGGGATAGTAGTATTATTACCAGTATTCCTCTAGAGGGGTCCTCCTGTATATCGGGATAGTAGTATTATTACCAGTAATCCTCTAGAGGGTCCCCCCCGTATATCGAGATAGTAGTATTATTGTTAGTATTCCTCTAGAGGGACCCCCTGTATATCGGGATAGTAGTATTATTACCAGTATTCCTCTAGAGGGGCCCCCCGTATATCGGGATAATAGTATTTTTACCAGTATTCCTCTAGAGGGGCCCCCCCTGTATATCGGGATAGTAGTATTATTACCAGTATTCCTCTAGAGGGGCCCCCTGTATATCGGGATAGTAGTACTATTACCAGTATTCCTCTAAAGGGGCCCCCCTGTATATCGGGATAGTAGTATTATTACCAGTATTCCTCTAGAGGGTCCCCATGTATATCGGGATAGTAGTATTATTACCAGTTTTCCTCTAGAGGGCCCCCCTGTATATCGGGATAGTAGTATTATTACCAGTTTTCCTCTAGAGGGGCCCCCCTGTATGTCGGGATAGTAGTATTATTACCAGTATTCCTCTAGAGGGCCCCCCTGTATATCGGGATAGTAGTATTATTACCAGTATTCCTCTAGAGGGGCCCCCTGTATATCGGGATAGTAGTATTATTACCAGTATTCCTCTAGAGGGCCCCCCGTATATCGAGATAGTAGTATTATTACCAATATTCCTCTAGAGGGGCCCCCTATATATTGGGATAGTAGTATTATTACCAGTATTCCTCTAGAGCCCCCCCCCCCGTATATCGGGATAGTAGTATTATTACCAGTATTCCTCTAGAGGGTCCCCCCGTATATTGGGATAGTAGTATTATTACCAGTATTCCTCTAGAGGGGCCCTCCTGTATATCGGGATAGTAGTATTATTACCAGTATTCCTCTAGAGGGGTCCCTCTGTATATCGGGATAGTGGTATTATTACCAGTATTCCTCTAGAGGGGCCCCCCGTATATCGGGATAGTAGTAGTATTACCAGTATTCCTCTAGAGGGGCCCCCCGTATATCGGGATAGTAGTATTATTACCAGTATTCCTCTAGAGGGGTCCCCCTGGATATCGGGATAGTAGTATTATTACCAGTATTCCTCTAGAGGGGCCTCCTGTATATCGGGATAGTAGTATTATTGCCAGTATTCCTCTAGAGGGGTCCCCCTGTATATCGGGATAGTAGTATTATTACCAGTATTGCTCTAGAGGGCCCCCCTGTAAATCGGGATAGTAGTATTATTACCAGTATTCCTCTAGAGGGGCCCTCAGTATATTGGGATAGTAGTATTATTACCAGTATTCCTTAAGAGGGCCCCCCCCCCCCCGTATATGAAGATAATAGTATTATTACCAGTATTCCACTAGAGGGGCCCTTCTATATATCGGGATAGTAGTATTATTACCACTATTCCTCTAGAGGGACCCACTGTATATCGGGATAGTAGTATTATTGCCAGTATTCCTCTAGAGGGGCCCTTCTATATATCGGGATAGTAGTATTATTACCAGTATTCCACTAGAGGGGCCCTTCTATATATCGGGATAGTAGTATTATTACCAGTATTCCTCCAGAGGGGTCCCCCTGTATATAGGGATAGTAGTATTATTACCAGTATTCCTCTAGAGGGGCCCCCCGTATATCGGGATAGTAGTATTATTACCAGTATTCCTCTAGAGGGGTCCCCCTGTATATCAGGATAGTAGTATTATTACCAGTATTCCTCTAGAGGGGCCCCCCGTATATCGGGATAGTTGTATTATTACCAGTATTCCTCTAGAGAGGCCCCCTGTATATAGGGATAGTAGTATTATTACCAGTATTCCTCTAGAGGGGCCCCCCGTATATCGGGATAGTAGTATTATTACCAGTATTCCTCTAGAGGGCCCCCCCCTGTATATCGGGATAGTAGTATTATTACCAGTATTCTAGAGGGGCCCCCTGTATATCGGGATAGTAGTATTATTACCAGTATTCCTCTAGAGGGGCCCCCCGTATATCGGGATAGTAGTATTATTACCAGTATTCCTCTAGAGAGGTCCCCCCATATATTGGGATAGTAGTATTATTACCAGTATTCCTCTAGAGGCCCCCCCGTATATCGGGATAGTAGTATTATTACCAGTATTCCTCTAGAGGGGCCCCCTGTATATCGGGATAGTAGTATTATTACCAGTATTCCTCAAGAGGGGTCCCCCTGTTTATCGGGATAGTAGTATTTTTACCAGTATTCCTCTAGCGGAGTCCCCCTGTATATCGGGATAGTAGTATTATTACCAGTATTCATCTAGAGGAGCCCTCCTGTATATTGGGATAGTAGTATTATTACCAGTATTTCTCTAGAGGGGCCCCCCGTATATCAGGATGGTACTATTATTACCAGTATTCCTCTAGAGGATCCCCCCGTATATCGGGATAGTTGTATTATTACCAGTATTACTCTAGAGGGGCCCTCCTGTATATCGGGATAGTAGTATTATTACCAGTATTCCTCTAGAGGGGTCCCCCTGGATATCGGGATAGTAGTATTATTACCAGTATTCCTCTAGAGGGGTCCCCTTGGATATCGGGATAGTAGTATTATTACCAGTATTCCTCTAGAGGGGCCTCCTGTATATCGGGATAGTAGTATTATTACCAGTATTCCTCCAGAGGGGTCCCCCTGTATATCGGGATAGTAGTATTATTACCGGTATTCCTCTAGAGGGTACCCCCGTATATCGGGATAGTAGTATTATTACCAGTATTCCTCTAGAGGGTCCCCCTGTATATCGGGATAGTAGTATTATTACCAATATTTCTCTAGAGGGGCCCCCTGTATATCGGGATAGTAGTATTATTACCAGTATTCCTCTAGAGGGGTCCTCCTGTATATCGGGATAGTAGTATTATTACCAGTAATCCTCTAGAGGGTCCCCCCCCGTATATCGAGATAGTAGTATTATTGTTAGTATTCCTCTAGAGGGACCCCGTGTATATCGGGATAGTAGTATTATTACCAGTATTCCTCTAGAGGGGCCCCCCGTATATCGGGATAATAGTATTATTACCAGTATTCCTCTAGAGGGGCCCCCCTGTATATCGGGATAGTAGTATTATTACCAGTATTCCTCTAGAGGGGCCCCCTGTATATCGGGATAGTAGTATTATTACCAGTATTCCTCTAGAGGGGCCCCCTGTATATCGGGATAGTAGTACTATTACCAGTATTCCTCTAAAGGGGCCCCCCTGTATATCAGGATAGTAGTATTATTACCAGTATTCCTCTAGAGGGGCCCCCCGTATATCGGGATAGTAGTATTATTACCAGTATTCCTCTAGAGGGGCCCCCCGTATATCGGGATAGTAGTATTATTACCAGTATTCCTCTAGAGGGGCCCCCTGTATATCGGGATAGTAGTATTATTACCAGTATTCCTCTAGAGGGTGCCCCCGTATATCGGGATAGTAGTATTATTACCAGTATTCCTCTAGAGGGCCCCCCCCTGTATATCGGGATAGTAGTATTATTACCAGTATTCCTCTAGAGGGGCCCCCTGTATATCGGGATAGTAGTATTATTACCAGTATTCCTCTAGAGGGTCCCCTCGTATATCGGGATAGTAGTATTATTACCAGTATTCCTCTAGAAGGGCCCCCTGTATATCGGGATAGTAATATTATTACCAGTATTCCTCTAGAGGGGTCCTCCTGTATATCGGGATAGTAGTATTATTACCAGTATTCCTCTAGAAGGGCTCTCCTGTATATCGGGATAGTAGTATTATTGTTAGTATTCCTCTAGAGGGACCCCCTGTATATCGGGATAGTAGTATTATTGTTAGTATTCCTCTAGAGCAGGGGTCTCAAACTAGTGGCCCTCCAGCTGTTGCAGAACTGCAAATCCCATCATGCCTCTGCCTGAGGGAGTCATGCTTGTAACTGTCAGCCTTGCAATGCCTCATGGGACTTGTAGTTTCGTAACAGCTGGAGGGCCGCCAGTTTGAGACCCCTGCTCTAGAGGGACCCCCTGTATATCGGGATAGTAGTATTATTACGCGTATTCCTCTAGAGGGGTCCCCTGTATATCGGGATAGTAGTATTATTACGCGTATTCCTCTAGAGGGGTCCCCTGTATATTGGGATAGTAGTATTATTACCAGTATTCCTCTAGAGGGGCCTCCTGTATATCGGGATAGTAGTATTATTACCAGTATTCCTCTAGAGGGGTCCCCTGTATATCGGGATAGTAGTATTATTACGCGTATTCCTCTAGAGGGACCCCCTGTATATCGGGATAGTAGTATTATTACCAGTATTCCTCTAGAGGGACCCCCTGTATATCGGGATAGTAGTATTATTACCAGTATTACTCTAGAGGGGTCCCCTGTATATCGGGATAGTAGTATTATTACCAGTATTCCTCTAGAGGGACCCCCTGTATATCGGGATAGTAGTATTATTACCAGTATTACTCTAGAGGGCCCCCCTGTATATCGGGATAGTAGTATTATTACCAGTATTCCTCTAGAGCAGGGATATGCAATTAGCGGACCTTCAGCTGTTGCACAACTACAAGTCCCATCATGCCTCTGCCTCTGGGTGTCATAGTTGTGGCTGTCAGAGTCTTGCTATGCCTCATGGGACTTGTAGTTCTGCAACAGCTGGAGATCCGCTAATTGCATATCCCTGCCCTAGATGATGGAGATGATGGTGGAATACAGAGGATGGAGATGATGATGGAATACGGAGGATGGAGATGATGGTGGAATACAGAGGATGGAGATGATGATGGAATACAGAGGATGGAGATGATGATGGAATACATAGGATGGAGATGATGATGGAATACAGAAGACGGAGATGATGATGGAATACAGAAGACGGAGATGATGATGGAATACAGAGGATGGAGATGATGATGGAATGCAGAGGATGGAGATGATGATGGAGTACAGAGGATGAAGATGATGGTGGAATACAGAGGATGGAGATGATGATGGAATACGGAGGATGGAGATGATGGTGGAATACAGAGGATGGAGATGATGATGGAATACAGAGGATGGAGATGATGATGGAGTACAGAGGATGGAGATGATGATGGAGTACAGAGGATGGAGATGATGATGGAATACAGAGGATGGAGATGATGATGGAGTACAGAGGATGGAGATGATGATGGAATACAGAGGATGGAGATGATGGTGGAATACAGAGGATGGAGATGATGGTGGAATATTGAAGATGGAGGTGATGGTGGAATACAGAGGATGGAGATGGTGGTGGAATACAGAGGATGGAGATGATGATGGAGTACAGAGGATGGAGATGATGATGGAATACAGAGGATGGAGATGATGGTGGAATACAGAGGATGGAGATGATGGTGGAATACAGAGGATGGAGATGATGGTGGAATATAGAAGATGGAGATGATGGTGGAATACAGAGGATGGAGATGATGATGGAATACGGAGGATGGAGATGATGATGGAATACAGAGGACGGAGATGATGGTTGAATACAGAGGATGGAGATGATGATGGAATACAGAGGACGGAGATGATGGTTGAATACAGAGGATGGAGATGATGATGGAATACAGAGGACGGAGATGATGGTGGAATACAGAGGATGGAGATGATGATGGAATACAGAGGATGGAGATGATGATGGAATACAGAGGATGGAGATGATGGTGGAATACAGAGGATGGAGATGATGGTGGAATACAGAGGATGGAGATGATGGTGGAATACAGAGGATGGAGATGATGATGGAATACAGAGGATGGAGATGATGGTGGAATACAGAGGATGGAGATGATGGTGGAATACAGAGGATGGAGATGATGGTGGAATACAGAGGATGGAGATGATGGTGGAATACAGAGGATGGAGATGATGATGGAGTACAGAGGATGGAGATGATGATGGAATACAGAGGATGGAGATGATGATGGAGTAGATCTGCAGACAGGTTGGGGGTTGGGAGGTTATTTTGGGGCATTCTTGTCTCCTTCTGAACTCTTTGTTGGGGTGAGATGGGGGAAGGGGGGGCAGACAAAGAGAAGGGAGGGCAGTGAAAGTCTATGGGGGGGGAGGGGACCCCCCACTGACGAGAAGATGCCTCCTGAATGTTAAATTTCTGTCCTTTATACACCCGTCCCATCTGTGCCCCCTCCCCCAACTGTCCTCAATTGTTCTCCGATGGAGACTCACATCTGTAATAGCAGGTGCAGCCCCCCCCCCATCACCTCCCCCGTCACACCAAATGTCACTCATCCACGTCTCACCTTATATATCACACCCATTGTTATTATTATTATTATTATTATTCTTCAATATTTTATGTGTTTTACATTTGGGTTTTCCTTCCAGGTATAGCTGCCTTGGCTAATTGTTGAGGATCAGTTGATTTCACTCTAATGCCGCGTTCACACGATCGGATTTTCCAAGGGGAAATGTTCGATGTCAGATTTTCCGATCGTGTGTGGGCTCCATCGGACATTTTCCAGCGGAATTTCTGACAACAAAATCCATTCTCGTAAATTCCAATCGTGTGTACACAATTCCGCCGCACAAAGTTCCACACATGCTCAGAATGAAGTACGAGACGGAAGCGATCGGTCTGGTAAAACGAGCGTTGGTAATGGAGACAGCACATTCCTCACGCTGCACATTTTGAAATCTTTCAATGCAGCGCATTCTCTTCTTCTTTATAATGCTGGAAGAATGAAGTTGTTTTGCTGCTGATATTCACAGAGTTCTCACAAACTGATTTCTTTATTATTTCTCGTTATTTCCAGAATATATATATTTTTTTTCGTCAGATCTCCATAATAATGTTTAGAATTTTTGTTTATAGTGTTTTTTTTTTTTTTTTATCTAGGTCTCCTATTTTTTTTATAGTGATCTCCATAATTTTTTCTTTCATTTTGTGTCAAGTTACCACAACAACATTATTATCTTTTATTTTTTAACCTCAAGGAGGTTGGTTGGTGTTAATTTACTTTGTATTTTTGAAATGGACCCGCCTCCTCACAAACAAACTGTCCTTTTTGAAGTAAAACACATAGGCAAGTATTTGTGAAAAAGATATACCGTATATACTCGAGTATAAGTCGAATTTTTCAGCCCTTTTTTTTGGGCTGAAAGTTTCCCTTCGACTTATACTCGAGTCCCCGCCGTCTGTCTGCATGATCAGCGTGCCATGCAGGCAGACGGCGGCCGGCGTGTGATGATAATGCTCGGAGGCTATTCCAGCTTTCAAAAGCCGCGCCTCCTGCTCGTCTGTGATAGGCTGAACAGCTGTCAGTGTACAGCCTATCACGGACATTCTCTCATCCTCGTCCGTGGTATGAGAATGAGAGAATGTCCGTGATAGGCAGTCAGCGGTCAGCCTATCACAGACGAGGAGGAGGTGCGGCTTTTGAACTGTGGAATGGCCGCCGAACAGTATCATCACACGCCGGCCACCGTCTGAGGATGGAGATCGCCACAGGGAGGAAGGAGATCGCCACAGGGAGGAAGGAGATCACCACAGGGAGGATGGAGATCACCACAGGGAGGAAGGAGATCGCCACAGGGAGGAAGGAGATCACCACAGGGAGGAAGGAGATCACCACAGGGAGGAAGGAGATCGCCACAGGGAGGAAGGAGATCGCCACAGGGAGGATGGAGATAGCCACAGGGAGGAAGGAGATCGCCACAGGGAGGATGGAGATAGCCACAGGGAGGAAGGAGATCGCCACAGGGAGGATGGAGATCACCACAGGGAGGAAGGAGATTGCCACAGGGAGGAAGGAGATCGCCACAGGGAGGAAGGAGATCGCCACAGGGAGGATGGAGATCGCCACAGGGAGGAAGGAGATCACCACAGGGAGGAAGGAGATCGCCACAGGGAGGAAGGAGATCGCCACAGGGAGGAAGGAGATCGCCACAAGGAGGATGGAGATCGCCACAGGGAGGAAGGAGATCACCACAGGGAGGAAGGAGATCGCCACAAGGAGGAAGGAGATCGCCACAGGGAGGAAGGAGATCACCACAGGGAGGAAGGAGATCGCCACAGGGAGGATGGAGATCGCCACAGGGAGGAAGGAGATCACCACAGGGAGGATGGAGATCACCACAGGGAGGAAGGAGATCGCCACAGGGAGGAAGGAGATCACCACAGGGAGGATGGAGATCACCACAGGGAGGAAGGAGATCGCCACAGGGAGGAAGGAGATCGCCACAGGGAGGAAGGAGATCACCACAGGGAGGATGGAGATCACCACAGGGAGGAAGGAGATCGCCACAGGGAGGAAGGAGATCGCCACAGGGAGGATGGAGATCACCACAGGGAGGAAGGAGATCGCCACAGGGAGGAAGGAGATCACCACAGGGAGGATGGAGATCACCACAGGGAGGAAGGAGATCGCCACAGGGAGGAAGGAGATCGCCACAGGGAGGAAGGAGATCACCACAGGGAGGATGGAGATCACCACAGGGAGGAAGGAGATCGCCACAGGGAGGATGGAGATAGCCACAGGGAGGAAGGAGATCGCCACAGGGAGGAAGGAGATCGCCACAGGGAGGAAGGAGATCACCACAGGGAGGATGGAGATCACCACAGGGAGGAAGGAGATCGCCACAGGGAGGAAGGAGATCGCCACAGGGAGGAAGGAGATCGCCACAGGGAGGAAGGAGATCGCCACAGGGAGGATGGAGATCACCACAGGGAGGATGGAGATCACCACAGGGAGGAAGGAGATCGCCACAGGGAGCAAGGAGATCGCCACAGGGAGGATGGAGATCACCACAGGGAGGATGGAGATCGCCACAGGGAGGAAGGAGATCGCCACAGGGGGGCTACATAGGACACAGGTAGGCTGCACATGCACACAGGAACACAGGACACACATGTACAGGACACACATGTACAGGACCCACATGTACAGGGTACAGGTAGGCTGCACAGGACACAGGTAGGCTGCACATGCACACAGGACACACATGTACAGGACACACATGTACAGGACACACATGGACAGGACACACATGTACAGGACCCACATGTACAGGGTACAGGTAGGCTGCACAGGACACAGGGAGGCATGCAGCTGCAGATGGGCATTATTGACCCTCTGCATTTCTCACCCTCGTCTTATACTCGGGTCAATAAGTTTTTCCCAGTTTTTTGTGGTAAATTAAGGGCCTCGACTTATACTCGGAACGACTTATACTCGAGTATATACGGTAGCCATTTATTCTGGGTCATAACAAAATAAAGAGGAAGGCAACGCTGGAGAAACGGCTGAGATTGACGAAGCCTTTGTACCCCAGGGCACACATCAATTATTTTACAGGCAAAATTGGTGGCCTGAGGCGTCCTTATAATAGTGAGCACAATCCGGAGTCCAAGAGATCAAGAACAGCAGCAGATGACAAATCTGTGCACTGCAAAACTGCACATGAAGCTGCACTGAAAGTGCACTTGCAGTGCAAAGTGGATTTGCCTTTATTAAATGACCCCCATTTCAAAGTAAACACCAACTTACAGTAGTCCAAAAAATGATATTGAGCATTGAAAGAAGAAGCCACACATTGTTGAGTAGAAAACGTTTTACTCTGTGCACATTCACATGTGCGTTAGAAAAGGGTTTTATGAAACAACCAACATATTTTAGTAATAACATTTTTTTTTGGACGGTACAAATCGCCTTTTTTGTGTTAAAACCATAAAACAATACACAACTCAGGAACTTACAAAGCTCAACTTTGATAAATTGAAGGCAATATCAGACATGAGTATGTCCAAACTGTGTTGATATTGCCTTCATCAGATGGGGTGATGTCACCCCTGGGAAAGCTAAATTTTGAAGATGCACACAAAGAGAAGATAAGAGAAGAGCAAAGCAAGGTCAGATTAAGAGTATGTGGGGTATGTCAGCCAATGGGCAGGGGTTTTCTTGAATCCCTTGGCCTGCTGGGAGAGCCTAAATATTTTGAAGTCAGGTGATCGGGGTTCTGTGCCACCTGGACGGCTGTCTGGGTGGACGTGTGTAGTGTTGCCCTGGTTGCTAGGCCATAGATTGGGCCTATCCCGGGGACATCTGGCTGCTAGGCTGTCTGAGGGCCTATCCAGAAGCAAGAGAGCAGTGCAGGGTTGGGATTGCGGCTTGCAATCCAACCAGAAGTGACCGTTCTGCCAGCCCGGAGAACCTGTCATGGTTTAGAAGTAGAGGGGAAGCTGTTGCCACTAAGGGACCAACCAACTTTACCAGGGACCACAGTGAGTAACTGAAGCAAGTACCGGAGCAGCATTCCCACCAACCGGGGACGGTGAAGAATCAGGAAACTTCAGGTGGTGATCAAGTCAGGGACCCAACCAGCGGAGTTGACACTTGCAGAGCAGTCTTGTGTGCCAAGCCAGGGACCGAGCAGGCCAGTAGGGTTGAAGCTTGAGAAGTATCTGGAGTGCCAATCTAGGGACCCAGCAGAGAAGTGGGGGTGACGCTTGAGGAAGATACCACCATGAAGATTGGAGGAGCTCAAGGGATTCAGTGGCAGTGAATCATCTAGTCCAGTGAGAGAAACCGGGAGCTCAGTGGGTTGAAGAACTACAAGGAATGATTGTAGTGAAAGTGAAGGAACTGTTACGCTTTGTGTTAGAAATTGTTAAAGACTGTTGCCATAGGAGACAGCATTCCTATACCTGCAGATGTGGCGTCTTTCTGGGTGCATTTCCCTGCATGGCTGTCCTCCTGTTGAAATTTCGGAGTCAACCAATTGATCTTGCAACTACCTAAGGGTGTCCTGGCCCCAACCTTCTCTCCCAAGGTTCTGTTAAGATAAATGTAGCAAGGTCTCCGGCAGTGGTGGCCTGTGAACTGTGGGCGCAAGGGTGCCGCCCCCCCATCCATGTGCCCGGCCCCTTTCAGGACGCATGGATTCCTGTGGCAGGGGTGGGAAGGGTGGTACTTTTTGAAACACCTGATTAGAGCCAGAGGCCTCAAAATAGGGTGGGCTCGGGGAGCAGAGAGTGTGCCCTGATTCCACCCAATTGTGTGACGATAGCGAATTAATGTTCACTATTTTCACACTAACCTTCCTCCCCGCCAATCAGGAGGCAGGGTGTCAGACTGATTGGCCAAAGCGCCAGGCCTCCCTATTGGAAGCCTGGCGCTTAGGAAGAGGAGCGAGGAGACCCGCGCTGGAGCGGAGGTGGGCACAGTGGCTGCATATGATGGGCACAAGTGGCTGCATTTGATGGGCACAAGTGGCTGCATATACTGGGCACAAGGGGCTGCATATGATGGGCACAAGTGGCTGCATTTGATGGGCACAAGTGGCTGCATATACTGGGCACAAGGGGCTGCATATGATGGGCACAAGTGGCTGCATTTGATGGGCACAAGTGGCTGCATATACTGGGCACAAGGGGCTGCATATGATGGGCACAAGTGGCTGCATTTGACGGGCACAAGTGGCTGCATATACTGGGCACAAGTGGCTGCATATGACGGGCACAAGTGACTTCATATGATGGGCACAAGAGATTGCATTTGATGGGCACAAGTGGCTTCATATGATGGGCACAAGAGGTTGCATTTGATGGGCACAAGTGGCTTCATATGATGGGCATAAGTGGCTTCATATGATGGGCACAAGTGGCTGCATATAATGGGCACAAGTGGCTTCATATGATGGGCACAAGTGGCTGCATATGATGGGCACAAGTGGCTGCATTTGATGGGCACAAGTGGCTTCATATGATGGGCACAAGTGGCTGCATATGATGGGCACAAGTGGCTGCATTTGATGGGCACAAGTGGCTTCATTTGATGGGCACAAGAGGTTGCATTTGATGGGCACAAGTGGCTGCATTTGATGGGCACAAGTGGCTTCATTTGATGGGCACAAGAGGTTGCATTTTATGGGCACAAGTGGCTTCATATGACGGGCACAAGTGGCTGCATATGATGGGCACAAGTGGCTGCATTTGATGGGCACAAGTGGCTTCATTTGATGGGCACAAGAGGTTGCATTTGATGGGCACAAGTGGCTGCATTTGACGGGCACAAGTGGCTGCATATACTGGGCACAAGTGGCTGCATATGACAGGCACAAGTGGCTGCATATACTGGGCACAAGTGGCTTCATATGATGGGCACAAGAGGTTGCATTTGATGGGCACAAGTGGCTGCATATACTGGGCACAAGTGGCTGCATATGACGGGCACAAGTGTCTGCATTTGACGGGCACAAGTGGCTGCATATACTGGGCACAAGTGGCTTCATTTGATGGGCACAAGTGGCTGCATATGATGGGCACAAGTGGCTGCATTTGATGGGCACAAGTGGCTGCATATACTGAGCACAAGTGGCTGCATATGATGGGCACAAGTGGCTGCATTTGACGGGCACAAGTGGCTGCATTTGATGGGCACAGTGGCTGCATTTGATGGGCACAAGTGGCTTCATTTGATGGGCACAAGAGGTTGCATTTGATGGGCACAAGTGGCTTCATTTGATGGGCACAAGAGGTTGCATTTGATGGGCACAAGTGGCTTCATTTGATGGGCACAAGTGGCTGCATTTGATGGGCACAAGTGGCTGCATTTGATGGGCACAAGTGGCTGCATTTGATGGGCACAAGTGGCTTCATATGATGGGCACAAGAGGTTGCATTTGATGGGCACAAGTGGCTTCATTTGATGGGCACAAGAGGTTGCATTTGATGGGCACAAGTGGCTGCATTTGATGGGCACAAGTGGCTGCATTTGATGGGCACAAGTGGCTGCATTTGATGGGCACAAGTGGCTGCATTTGATGGGCACAAGTGGCTTCATATGATGGGCACAAGAGGTTGCATTTGATGGGCACAAGTGGCTTCATTTGATGGGCACAAGAGGTTGCATTTGATGGGCACAAGTGGCTGCATTCACTTACTCCGAATCCCTTGAGCTCCTCCAATCTTCATGGTGGTATCTTCCTCAAGCGTCACCCCCCCGCTTCTCTGCTGGATCCCTAGCTTGGCACTCCCGTAACTTCTCAAACTTCACCCCCGCTGGTTGGGTCCCTGACCTGATCACCGCCTGAAGTTTCCTGATTCTCCACTGTGCCCGATCGGTGAGAATTCTGCTCCGGTACTTGCTTCAGTTACACACTGAGGTCCCTGCTAATAAGGTGGTTGGCCTCTTAGTGGTGACAGCTTCTCCTCTACCTCCGACCACTGGCAGGTTCTCCGGCCGGCAGAACCGTCACTTCTGGTTGGACTGCAAGCCACAATCCCAACCCTGCGCTGTCCTCTTGCTTCTGGATAGGCCCTCAGACAGCCTAGCAGCCAGATGTCCCCGGGATAGGACCAATCTACGACCTAGCAGCCCGGGGCAGATGACACACGTCCATCCAGACAGCCGTCCAGGTGGCACAGAACATTGATCACCTGACTCCACCCGAATATATAGGTTCTCCCAGCAGGCCAAAGGATTCAAGAAAACTCCTGCCCATTGGCTGAGATACCCCACATAACCATATCCTAAGATGACCTTGGGTTGCCCTTCTCATATCTAGTACCGCCAAGTACCCGGCCACCAAGTGGTAGAAGAGAAAAGTGCAACAAGGCCAAACTTAGGGAGAAATCAATAGATCTCAATCAATCAACCAGGATAACTACTCCTGGCAAGTAAATTTGTGAGGAGCTCCCTGCCTAAACCCCAGAGTGCTACAGAAATAAAATCTCTTTTGTATTCAAGAAGTGTCTGGCGCCCAATCAATCTACCTTGCGTTACACCCACTATGCTATGCATCCCACCATATACAGAAGACTGTCAGCTATCTCTGGCCCTGGAGGTTCTCATCAGACCGAAGGAGGCCTGGGACCTTGCTACAAATGATAGAGGTGGACAGTACAGCTACAATACAATGGGGTTAGGAGGACGCTGTTCCTGAGAGCTCACAATCTAATAGGGAGGGGTGAGTGATCGGGAAAGTGAAGAGCTGTGAGGAGATGAGGTGATGGGGAAACGTTCAGTAGAGGCTGGAGAGATGAGATTTCAGAGGGATGGGGGGAGGGTGGATCTAGACATGTCATTCTTCCTGCTCTGTAATGGATTTGCACAGAGTGGCCCCGATCCTCCTCTTCTCTGGTCCCTCGCTGGCGATCCTGGCTCCTCCCTCCTGCTGGGTGCCCCCACAGCAAAAAGCTTGCTGTAGGGGCACCCAAGGAGGCGCGCTTCCGAGTAGGGGCTCTGTGCGTCCATTCACACATGAAGCTTCGACTCAGCCCCGCCCCCTCTGTCTCCTGATTGGCCAATGGTTCCCACTGCTGCCAAAAGCCAATCAGGAGTGCGAGGCTCTGGAAGGAGAGGGGGCTCAGGTAAGTATTGGGGGGGGGTGTAGTACACAGAATGCTTTTTACCTTCATGCAGGGGCTTCAGGTCCGAGCCCAGCACCGGGGGGGTGTTATCTATCTGACCCACACTGACCTACCTGACATACACTGACCTACCTGACCCACACTGACCTACCTGACCCACACTGACCTACCTGACATGCACTGACCTACCTGACATACACCTACCTGACATGTACTGACCTACCTGACCCACACTGACCTACCTGACCCACACTGACCTACCTGACCCACACTGACCTACCTGACATACACTGACCTACCTGACATGCACTGACCTACCTGACCCACACTGACCCACCTGACATACACCTACCTGACATGCACTGACCTACCTGACATGCACTGACCTACCTGACCCACACTGACCTACCTGACATACACTGACCTACCTGACATGCACTGACCTACCTGACATACACTGACCTACCTGACCCACACGAACCTACCTGACATACACTGACCTACCTGACATACACCTACCTGACATGCACTGACCTACCTGACATGCACTGACCTACCTGACCCACACTGACCCACCTGACATACACCTACCTGACATGCACTGACCTACCTGACATGCACTGACCTACCTGACCCACACGGACCTACCTGACCCACACAGACCTACCTGACCCACACTGACCTACCTGACATACACTGACCTACCTGACACACACTGACCTACCTGACATACACTGACCTACCTGACCCACACTGACCCACCTGACATACACCTACCTGACATGCACTGACCTACCTGACATGCACTGACCTACCTGACCCACACGGACCTACCTGACCCACACTGACCTACCTGACCCACACTGACCTACCTGACCCACACGGACTTACCTGACCCACACGGACCTACCTGACCTATACTGACCTACCTGACCCGCACTGACCTACCTGACCCACACTGACCTACCTGACCCACACGGACTTACCTGACCCACACGGACCTACCTGACCTATACTGACCTACCTGACCCGCACTGACTTACCTGACCCACACGGACCTACCTGACCTATACTGACCTACCTGACACGCACTGACCTACCTGACATACACTGACCTACCTGACACACACTGACCTACCTGACCCACACTGACCTACCTGACCCGCACTGACCTACCTGACATACACTGACCTACCAGACACACACTGACCTACCTGACACACACTGACCTACCTGACATGCACTGACCTACCTGACATACACTGACCCATACTGACCTACCTGACACGCACTGACCTACCTGACATGCACTGACCTACCTGACCCACACGGACCTACCTGACCCACACTGACCTACCTGACCCACACTGACCTACCTGACACGCACTGACCTACCTGACCCACACGGACCTACCTGACATGCACTGACCCACACTGACCTACCTGACCCACATGGACCTACCTGACCCACGCTGACCCACACTGACCTACCTGACATGCACTGACCTACCTGACCCACACGGACCTAACTGACCCACACTGACCTACCTGACATACACTGACCCACACGGACCTACCTGACATACACTGACCTACCTGACCCACACTGACCTACCTGACATACACTGACCCACACGGACCTACCTGACATACACTGACCTACCTGACATACACTGACCCACACTGACCTACCTGACATACACTGACCTACCTGACATACACTGACCCACACTGACCTACCTGACCCACACTGACCTACCTGACCCACACTGACCTACCTGACATACACTGACCCACACTGACCTACCTGACCCACACTGACCTACCTGACCCAAACGGACCTACCTGACATACACTGACCCACACTGACCTACCTGACATACACTGACCTACCTGACCCACACTGACCTACCTGACCCACACGGACCTACCTGACATGCACTGACCCACACTGACCTACCTGACCCACACGGACCTACCTGACATGCACTGACCCACACTGACCTAACTGACCCACACTGACCTACCTGACATACACTGACCCACACGGACCTACCTGACATACACTGACCTACCTGACCCACACTGACCTACCTGACATACACTGACCCACACTGACCTACCTGACATACACTGACCCACACTGACCTACCTGACATACACTGACCCACACTGACCTACCTGACCTACCTGGCCCACACTGACCTACCTGACATACACTGACCCACACGGACCTACCTGACATACACTGACCTACCTGATACACACTGACCTACCTGACATACACTGACCCACACTGACCTACTTGACATACACTGACCCACACTGACCTACCTGACATACACTGACCTACCTGACATACACTGACCCACACTGACCTACCTGACATACACTGACCCACACTGACCTACCTGACCCACATGGACCTACCTGACCCACACTGACCCACACTGACCTACCTGACACGCACTGACCTACCTGACCCACACTGACTTACCTGACACGCACTGACCTACCTGACCCACACGGACCTACCTGACATACACTGACCTACCTGACCCACACTGACCTACCTGACATACACTGACCCACACTGACCTACCTGACGTACACTGACCTACCTGACATACACTGACCCACACTGACCTACCTGACATACACTGACCTACCTGACATACACTGACCCACACTGACCTACCTGACCTACACTGACCTACCTGACCCACACTGACCTACCTGACATACACTGACCCACACGGACCTACCTGACCCACACTGACCTACCTGACCCACACTGACCTACCTGACACGCACTGACCTACCTGACCCACACGGACCTACCTGACATGCACTGACCCACACTGACCTACCTGACCCACATGGACCTACCTGACCCACGCTGACCCACACTGACCTACCTGACACGCACTGACCTACCTGACCCACACGGACCTAACTGACCCACACTGACCTACCTGACATACACTGACCCACACGGACCTACCTGACATACACTGACCTACCTGACCCACACTGACCTACCTGACATACACTGACCCACACGGACCTACCTGACATACACTGACCTACCTGACATACACTGACCCACACTGACCTACCTGACATACACTGACCTACCTGACATACACTGACATACACTGACCCACACTGACCTACCTGACATACACTGACCCACACTGACCTACCTGACATACACTGACCTACCTGACATACACTGACCCACACTGACCTACCTGACATACACTGACCATACTTCAGGTGACGTGACCTCCTCCCTAGTGTGCCGCGCGCCCATCAGAGTAGACAGAAGGGCCGGGCACTCCAGGCAGCCAGAACCATAATGACAGGAGAGCCGCCCGCCCGAGTGCTGAGTGCGGATCTTCTGACAGTGACGCGACGGCCGCATTGTAATTCCCGCCTTCTGGAGCCTGCAGCGCCTATGATGAATGTCACACATCCCGCGGTCTCCAGAAGGCGGGACCTGCTATGTCACTCGGCCTCGCTCGGGGTCAGTTCGGTCTCCGCTCGGCAGCGGTGCTCGGGGCTAATAATAGACCCGGGGCTTTTTGGGGACCCACACGGACCTACCTGACATACACTGACCTACCTGACATACACTGACCTACCTGACATACACTGACCCACACTGACCTACCTGACATACACTGACCTACCTGACATACACTGACCCACACTGACCTACCTGACCCACACTGACCTACCTGACCCAAACGGACCTACCTGACATACACTGACCCACACTGACCTACCTGACATACACTGACCTACCTGACATACACTGACCTACCTGACCCACACTGACCTACCTGACCCACACTGACCTACCTGACATGCACTGACCCACACTGACCTACCTGACCCACACGGACCTACCTGACACGCACTGACCTACCTGACCCACACTGACCTAACTGACCCACACTGACCTACCTGACATACACTGACCCACACGGACCTACCTGACATACACTGACCTACCTGACCCACACTGACCTAGCTGACATACACTGACCCACACGGACCTACCTGACATACACTGACCTACCTGATACACACTGACCTACCTGACATACACTGACCCACACTGACCTACCTGACATACACTGACCCACATTGACCTACCTGACATACACTGACCTACCTGACATACACTGACCTACCTGGCTGGCCCACACTGACCTACCTGACATACACTGACCCACACGGACCTACCTGACATACACTGACCTACCTGATACACACTGACCTACCTGACATACACTGACCCACACTGACCTACCTGACATACACTGACCCACACTGACCTACCTGACCCACATGGACCTACCTGACCCACACTGACCCACACTGACCTACCTGACACGCACTGACCTACCTGACCCACACTGACTTACCTGACACGCACTGACCTACCTGACCCACACGGACCTACCTGACATACACTGACCTACCTGACCCACACTGACCTACCTGACATACACTGACCCACACGGACCTACCTGACATACACTGACCTACCTGACATACACTGACCTACCTGACATACACTGACCCACACTGACCTACCTGACATACACTGACCTACCTGACATACACTGACCCACACTGACCTACCTGACCCACACTGACCTACCTGACACGCACTGACCTACCTGACCCACACTGACTTACCTGACACGCACTGACCTACCTGACCCACACGGACCTACCTGACATACACTGACCTACCTGACCCACACTGACCTACCTGACATACACTGACCCACACGGACCTACCTGACATACACTGACCTACCTGACATACACTGACCTACCTGACATACACTGACCCACACTGACCTACCTGACATACACTGACCTACCTGACATACACTGACCCACACTGACCTACCTGACCCACACTGACCTACCTGACCCACACTGACCTACCTGACATACATTGACCCACACTGACCTACCTGACCCACACTGACCTACCTGACCCACATGGACCTACCTGACATACACTGACCCACACTGACCTACCTGACATACACTGACCTACCTGACCCACACTGACCTACCTGACCCACACGGACCTACCTGACATGCACTGACCCACACTGACCTACCTGACCCACACGGACCTACCTGACACGCACTGACCTACCTGACCCACACTGACCTACCTGACCCACACTGACCTACCTGACATACATTGACCCACACTGACCTACCTGACCCACACTGACCTACCTGACATACACTGACCCACACTGACCTACCTGACCCACACGGACCTACCTGACACGCACTGACCTACCTGACCCACACTGACCTAACTGACCCACACTGACCTTCCTGACATACACTGACCCACACGGACCTACCTGACATACACTGACCTACCTGACCCACACTGACCTACCTGACATACACTGACCCACACGGACCTGCCTGACATACACTGACCTACCTGATACACACTGACCTACCTGACATACACTGACCCACACTGACCTACCTGACATACACTGACCCACACTGACCTACCTGACATACACTGACCTACCTGACATACACTGACCTACCTGACCCACACTGACCTAAATGACATACACTGACCCACACGGACCTACCTGACATACACTGACCTACCTGATACACACTGACCTACCTGACATACACTGACCCACACTGACCTACATGACATACACTGACATACACTGACCTACCTGACCCACACTGACCTACCTGACATACACTGACCCACACGGACCTACCTGACATACACTGACCTACCTGACATACACTGACCTACCTGACATACACTGACCCACACTGACCTACCTGACATACACTGACCCACACTGACCTACCTGACCCACATGGACCTACCTGACCCACACTGACCCACACTGACCTACCTGACATGCACTGACCTACCTGACCCACACTGACTTACCTGACACGCACTGACCTACCTGACCCACATGGACCTACCTGACATACACTGACCTACCTGATACACACTGACCTACCTGACATACACTGACCCACACGGACCTACCTGACATACACTGACCTACCTGACCCACACTGACCTACCTGACCCACGCTGACCCACACTGACCTACCTGACATACACTGACCTACCTGACACGCACTGACCTACCTGACCCACACTGACCTAACTGACCCACACTGACCTACCTGACATACACTGACCCACACTGACCTACCTGACATACACTGACCTACCTGACCCACACTGACCTACCTGACATACACTGACCCACACGGACCTACCTGACATACACTGACCTACCTGACCCACACTGACCTACCTGACATACACTGACCCACACGGACCTACCTGAAATACACTGACCTACCTGACATACACTGACCTACCTGACATACACTGACCCACACTGACCTACCTGACATACACTGACCCACACTGACCTACCTGACATACACTGACCTACCTGACCCACACTGACCTACCTGACATACACTGACCCACACTGACCTACCTGACCCACACTGACCTACCTGACCCACACTGACCTACCTGACATACACTGACCTACCTGACCTACACTGACCCACACTGACCTACCTGACATACACTGACCTACCTGACATACACTGACCCACACTGACCTACCTGACCCACACTGACCTACCTGACATACACTGACATACACTGACCTACCTGACATACACTGACCTACCTGACACACACTGAACTACCTGACCCACACTGATCCACACTGACCTACCTGATACACACTGACCTACCTGACGAACACTGACCTACCTGACCCACACTGACCTACCTGACATACACTGACCTACCTGACATACACTGACCCACACTGACCTACATGACAAACACTGACCCACACTGACCTACCTGACATACACTGACCTACCTGACATACACTGACATACACTGACCCACACTGACCTACCTGACATACACTGACCCACACTGACCTACCTGACATACACTGACCTACCTGACATACACTGACCCACACTGACCTACCTGACATACATTGACCATACTTCAGGTGACGTGACCTCCTCCCTAGTGTGCCGCGCGCCCATCAGAGTAGACAGAAGGGCCGGGCACTCCAGGCAGCCAGAACCATAATGACAGGAGAGCCGCCCGCCCGAGTGCTGAGTGCGGATCTTCTGACAGTGACGCGACGGCCGCATTGTAATTCCCGCCTTCTGGAGCCTGCAGCGCCTATGATGAATGTCACACATCCCGCGGTCTCCAGAAGGCGGGACCTGCTATGTCACTCGGCCTCGCTCGGGGTCAGTTCGGTCTCCGCTCGGCAGCGGTGCTCGGGGCTAATAATAGACCCGGGGCTTTTTGGGGACCCACTTGGGGCTCCACCCCCACCCCCCAACTACACTGCCTTCATGCATAGAATGCACCTTCTGCCTTTACAACCACTTTCATTTTGACGTCAAATTTGGATTTAATTTTAGTCGTATTTTAGTAAAATCTATCGGGTTTAGGTCCATTGTAATTATTGAAGCATTTCTCTAGAATGTCCAATCCCATTCTATCCTCCGGGACTAAGAATCCCTATTATTTCTGGTATGAAGGGGTAAACACGCACTACAGACACAGATTTAGCCATTGTCATATAGAACGTCTTTATAAATAAAGTTTCATCACAAGAAAATATTGCTTTTTAAAACAGAAATATGACTTTAAAATATAAAAACAAATAGAATTGATTTAGGTCACTGGAAACACGCCGCTGACAAAAATTTTTACCAAAATATTTTCCATGAAAGAAATGAACACTGGGTGGAGGGTGGAGGACATAGGCAGATGGGTTAGGGTAGGGAGTTCCAGGGGATGGGGGAGGTGATGAGAGGTCTATAAAGCAGGAAGTCTTTGGAGGAGCAGAGAGGACAGTTTGGGTGAGATGAGGTTGTCATGTACCCGGGGCAGAGTTGTGTATGGCTTTGTATGTTAGTGTTCTGAATTTTATTTGTTGGGCAATTCGAAGCAAGAGAGGGGTGGAGGACACTGAATGGAGATCAGTGGAGGGATTGGTAGAGAGGGGTGGAGGACACTGAATGGAGACCAGTGGAGGGATTGGCAGAGAGGGGTGGAGGACACTGAATGGAGACCAGTGGAGAGATTGGTAGAGAGGGGTGGAGGACACTGAATGGAGACCCAGTGGAGGGATTGGTAGAGAGGGGTGGAGGACACTGATGGAGGTCAGTGGAGGGCTTAGTAGAGAGGGGTGGAGGACACTGAATGGAGGCCAGTGGAGGGATTGGTAGAGAGGGGTGGAGGACACTAAATGGAGACCAGTGGAGGGAATTGTAGAGAGGGGTGGAGGACACTGAATGGAGACCAGTGGAGGGATGGTAGAGAGGTGTGGAGGACACTGAATGGAGACCAGTGGAGGGATTGGTAGAGAGGGGTGGAGGACACTGATGGAGGTCAGTGGAGGGATTGGTAGAGAGGGGTGGAGGACACTAAATGGAGACCAGTGGAGGGATGGTAGAGAGGGGTGGAGGACACTGAATGGAGATCAGTGGAGGGATTGGTAGAGAGGGGTGGAGGACACTGAATGGAGACCAGTGGAGGGATTGGTAGAGAGGGGTGGAGGACACTGAATGGGTGTCAGTGGAGGGATTGGCAGAGAGGGGTGGAGGACACTGATGGAGGTCAGTGGAGGGATTGGTAGAGAGGGGTGGAGGACACTGAATGGAGACCAGTGGAGGGATTGGTAGAGAGGGGTGGAGGACACTGAATGGAGACCAGTGGAGGGATTGGTAGAGAGGGGTGGAGGACACTGAATGGGTGTCAGTGGAGGGATTGGCAGAGAGGGGTGGAGGACACTGATGGAGGTCAGTGGAGGGATTGGTAGAGAGGGGTGGAGGACACTGAATGGAGACCAGTGGAGGGATTGGTAGAGAGGGGTGGAGGACACTGAATGGAGACCAGTGGAGGGATTGGTAGAGAGGGGTGGAGGACACTGAATGGAGACCAGTGGAGGGATTGGTATAGAGGGGTGGAGGACACTGAATGGAGACCAGTGGAGGGATTGGTAGAGAGGGGTGGAGGACACTGAATGGAGGTCAGTGGTGGGATTGGTACGGAGGGGTGGAGGACACTGAATGGGGGTCAGTGGAGGGATTGGCAGAGAGGGGTGGAGGACACTGAATGGGGGTCAGTGGAGGGATTGGCAGAGAGGGGTGGAGGACACTGAATGGGGGTCAGTGGAGGGATTGGCAGAGAGGGGTGGAGGACACTGATGGAGGTCAGTGGAGGGATTGGTAGAGAGGGGTGGGGGACACTGAATGGAGACCAGTGGAGGGATTGGTAGAGAGGGGTGGAGGACACTGAATGGAGACCAGTGGAGGGATTGGTAGAGAGGGGTGGAGGACACTGAATGGAGACCAGTGGAGGGATTGGTAGAGAGGGGTGGAGGACACTGAATGGAGACCAGTGGAGGGATTGGTAGAGAGGGGTGGAGAACACTGAATGGAGGTCAGTGGTGGGATTGGTAGAGAGGGGTGGAGGACACTGAATGGGGGTCAGTGGAGGGATTGGCAGAGAAGGGTGGAGGACACTGATGGAGGTCAGTGGAGGGATTGGTAGAGAGGGGTGGAGGACACTGAATGGAGACCAGTGGAGGGATTGGTAGAGAGGGGTGGAGGACACTGAATGGGGGTCAGTGGAGGGATTGGTAGAGAGGGGTGGAGGACACTGAATGGAGACCAGTGGAGGGAATGGTAGAGAGGGGTGGAGGACACTGAATGGAGGTCAGTGGAGGTATTGGCAGAGAGGGGTGGAGGACACTGAATGGGGGTCAGTGGAGGGATTAGCAGAGAGGGGTGGAGGACACTGAATGGAGGCCAGTGGATGGATTGGTAGAGAGGGGTGGAGGACACTGAATGGAGGCCAGTGGGGGGATTGGGAGAGAGGGGTGGAGGACACTGAATGGAGATCAGTGGATGGATTGGTAAAGAGGGGTGGAGGACACTGAATGGAGATCAGTGGAGGGATTGGTAGAGAGGGGTGGAGGACACTGAATGGAGGTCAGTGGAGGGATTGGTAGAGAGGGGTGGAGGACACTGAATGGAGGCTAGTGGGGGGATTGGGGGAGAGGGGTGGAGGACACTGAATGGAGATCAGTGGATGGATTGGTAGAGAGGGGTGGAGGACACTGAATGGAGATCAGTGGAGGGATTGGTAGAGAGGGGTAGAGGACACTGAATGGAGGCCAGTGGGGGGATTGGGAGAGAGGGGTGGAGGACACTGAATGGAGATCAGTGGATGGATTGGTAGAGAGGGGTGGAGGACACTGAATGGAGATCAGTGGAGGGATTGGTAGAGAGGGGTGGAGGACACTGAATGGAGGTCAGTGGAGGAATTGTTAGAGAGGGGTGGAGGACACTGAATGGAGGTCAGTGAGGGCTTGGTAGAGAGGGGTGGAGGACACTGAATGGAGATCAGTGGAGGGATTGACAGAGAGGGGTGGAGGACACTGAATGGAGGTCAGTGGAGGGATTGGCAGAGAGGGGTGGAGGACACTGAATGGAGGTCAGTGGAGGGATTGGCAGAGAGAGGTGGAGGACACTGAATGGAGGTCAGTGGAGGGATTGGTAGAGAGGGGTGGAGGACACTGAATGGAGACCAGTAGAGGGATTGTCAGAGAGGGGTTGAGGACACTGAATGGAGACCAGTAGAGGGATTGTCAGAGAGGGGTGGAGGACACTGAATGGAGGTCAGTGGAGGGATTAGCAGAGAGGGGTGGAGGACACTGAATGGAGGTCAGTGGAGGGATTGTCAGAGAGGGGTGGAGGACACTGAATGGAGGTCAGTGGAGGGATTAGCAGAGAAGGGTGGAGGACACTGAATGGAGACCAGTGGAGGGATTGGTAGAGAGGGGTGGAGGACACTGAATGGAGACCAGTGGAGGGATTGGTAGAGAGGGGTGGAGGACACTGAATGGAGGCCAGTAGAGGGATTAGCAGAGAGGGGTGGAGGACACTGAATGGAGACCAGTAGAGGGATTGTCAGAGAGGGGTGGAGGACACTGAATGGAGGTCAGTGGAGGGATTGGCAGAGAGGGGTGGAGGACACTGAATGGAGGTCAGTGGAGGGATTGGCAGAGAGGGGTGGAGGGCACTGAATGAAGGCCAGTAGAGGGATTTGCAGAGAGGGGTGGAGGACACTAAATGGAGACCAGTGGAGGGATTGGTAGAGAGGGGTTGTCACGGAACGTCCCACACTCCGCCTGAGTGCTTCCGTCAGTATACTGCTTCCTAAGTTCTGGAACACGAGTCCAATGGATCTGGCTATAGGAACCCACAAGAACTAGACAACACCAGTCTTGGAGTACATCAGAACTACTCTTTATTTGAGATCTCCCACACATTTATACACCAGGATGACTCAAAGCTAACCTAATTAACATGAGCTCCAATAGGAGTCGTCCCGTCTCCTACATTGTATAGAGGACAATGTGATCAGCTCATTCAATTTACACACCTTACCATAAACATCAACACAGGGTTAATTAGAATAAACAACAATGAGTTGAATACCCTTAGAACCTAGACTAAACTTATTTACATTAAACACATTATAGCTGACATCAGACAGGTGAGTGGAGTTGATGACATTAGCATCTCCTCACAGTATGTGTCCCAACAGTATAATTCAGTCTTATCATTCTAATATGGCATATAAAGGGTTCCAGAGTCTGTGGGTTTTGGGGGGACATGGAGCTGAATCCAAAGTAACACCAACCCCAGGGTCCCCAGGCATACAGCTCACAGAGAGCACCATTCCCCCAAATGCTAGGGCCCATAATCGGTGGGCAAGAGGCTTGCGTTCAGTCCCCTCCAATAGCCTCTGTCCCGGGTGAGTTTGTCACATTTCTCCCCTTTCGGCAGGAGACTAACAAAGGAGGAGACCCCAGACGGGTTGACTCCGAAGTTAGTAAGTAGCTCCAGTCCTCTACTGCCTGTACCCACACAGTACCCCAAATAAATTGTTTCAAACAAAGCATTACTCACCCAGCCAACCTCTGCCTCTCTCAGAGAACATATCTGCCGCTGGGGAGAGGCCTGGACTGACCCTTCTCCCTGGAGTCCTTTCTGCCGCTGGAGAGAAGACAGGGTGTCTGGGCTCACTCTGTCATGCTGTTGGGGATCTGGGCCCACTGCCCAGCATCCCTGGGGTATACAGGTGGAGACTGAAGTCCCATCCACCTTCACAGGAAATCCATTCTCTGTTAGTTGAGGGCAGAGTCCAGCAGTCCTCGGCCCTGTTGCCAGCCCTTCTGCTGGAAACCCCACACCATCTGTTCCAGCTAACTGTTGGGGAGGGAGGCCGACTGCCCCGCCTCCCTGGAACTCTGTAGTTGTTGCCGGTGCTGGGCAGAGGTTGGTAGCACTCTGCCCTGTTGCCAGCACTTCTGCTGGGGACTCCACATCCTCCGCTCCGGCTAACTGTTGGGGCAGGAGGCTGGCTTCCTCCACTCCCAAACTGTGTAGCTGCCATTTGGAAGGTGAGCTGGCTGCTTCCTTTTCCATTCCCTCATCTGGCTGCTGGGACGACATGTCGATGGTACTGTCTCCCAGGTGCACTGATCTTTGCTGGGGAGGGAAGGCCGCTTCCTCCACCCTTGCCAACTGTTGGGGAGGGACAACACACACCTCCTCTCCCTTCTCCCCCTGTATCTGCTGCTGGGAAGTGATTGCCACCTTCTCACCCTGAGCCTCCGAAACTGCCACAGGTGTGGGGCAGAGGTCTTGGACCCTCTGTCCGGTTGCCAGCACTTCTGCTGGGGGTTTGCTAGGTGGTTCCTCCTCTACAGAAATGTCTATTAAATCCCCAGTCTCTGGAAGTGGTAAAAGTGTGGGACAGAGGTCTTGGACCCTCTGTTCAGTTACCAGATCTTCAGCTGGAGAAGTTTGTTTTAACTCCATAGATGCTGCTGGCAGAAAATCACATGTCCCTGTCAGTGTTGTGGGAGAAAGGCCGACTACCTCTTCTCTCAAGAAGGCCAAAGCCACTGTTGGTGCTGGGCAGAACACAGTGAACTTTGGCCCTGATAGCAGCTCTTCTGCTGGAGGCTCATCAGGTTGTTCTTCCTCAGCAGAAAAGTCTATCAAATCCCATGTCTCTGCAACTGATGTCTGGGGATAGAGGTTCACCATCTCCTGTCCATGGAACCCAGAAGATGCTATCATTTCTGGGCAGAGGTTAGCAGAGCTCTGCCCTGTTGTCAGCACTTCAGGTTTGGGGACGGCAATCTCCGGATTTTCCACTGCCGATTCTCTGGCATGCTGCTGAACTTGTTCTAGCAGTTTCCTGTATGCCCTTTCCAGATGCTGTTCCTTCCTTAGCAAATGGTCCAGATCAGGTTTGAGCTCTGAGACCCCTGCAAGACCGAGCATAGACTCTCTATAGTCTCTCAGGTCCTCAAGGTCAGGTTCCCCCTCATCGCCAAACATAAAAAGATCTGTAAGGTTCTCCCACAGCAATCCAGGGCCGCCAAAGTCATATCCCTCCGGAGAGCATTCTGTTGTCTCCCCTAAATATCCCTCCTCTGCGTGCCATTGCAGAGCCCGATAACGATTGTCCAGCTCTATCTCCTGCTGGACCAACCTGTCCAACTCAGTCACCCATTGCTCCTGGGGCTGCTCTCCCAGGAATGCCATCCGCAATGCCCGTTGGTCACTGGCCCGTTGCTCTTGGGTTGGAAAGCACTTGCACTGTTTTATACCAGCGAGACGGAGGGCTGCAATCCAGAGCTCCACCCGAATTTGCTGCCTAAGCTCCAGGTATTCATCCTCAGACACAGTCCTGGTGTATGTTGAAAGGATGATTCGCAGCAGCCCCGGGAATTCTGATGCCAGGTCCATATCTCAGACTCCGCTGGGGTGACTGAAGTCTGCTATCCTGATCTTGGATCCAGGTGGAGGTTTAAATTTCCCAGACTGCAGGAAGCTTTCCCGCTGCTTGCCACCAATGTCACGGAACGTCCCACACTCCGCTTGAGTGCTTCCGTCAGTATACCGCTTCCTAAGTTCTGGAACACGAGTCCAATGGATCTGGCTATAGGAACCCCCAAGAACTAGACAACACCAGTCTTGGAGTACATCAGAACTAACTCTTTATTTGAGATCTCACACACATTTATACAGCAGGCTGACTCAAAGCTAACCTAATTAACATTAGCTCCAATAGGAGTCGTCCCGTCTCCTACATTGTATAGAGGACAATGTGATCAGCTCATTCAATTTACACACATTACCATAAACATCAACACAGGGTTAATTAGAACAAACAACAATGAGTTGAATACCCTTAGAACCTAGACTAAACTTATTTACATTAAACACATTATAGCTGACATCAGACAGGTGAGTGGAGTTGATGACATTAGCATCTCCTCACAGTATGTGTCCCAACAGTATAATTCAGTCTTATCATTCTAATATGGCATATAAAGGGTTCCAGAGTCTGTGTGTTTTGGGGGGACATGGAGCTGAATCCAAAGTAACACCAACCCCAGGGTCCCCAGGCATACAGCTCACAGAGAGCACCATTCCCCCAAATGCTAGGGCCCATAATCGGTGGGCAAGAGGCTTGCGTTCAGTCCCCTCCAATAGCCTCTGTCCCGGGTGAGTTTGTCACAGGGGTGGAGGACACTGAATGGAGACCAGTGGAGTGATTGGCAGAGAGGGGTGGAGGACACTGAATGGAGACCAGTGGAGGGATTGATAGAGAGGGGTGGAGGACACTGATGGAGGTCAGTGGAGGGATTGGCAGAGAGGGGTGGAGGACACTGAATGGAGGCCAGTGGAGGGAATGGTAGAGAGGGGTGGAGGACACTGAATGGAGATCAGTGGATGGATTGGTAGAAAGGGGTGGAGGACACTGAATGGAGGTTAGAGGAGGGATTGGTAGAGAGGGGTGGAGGACACTGAATGGAGATCAGTGGATGGATTGGTAGAAAGGGGTGGAGGACATTGAATGGTGGTCAGAGGAGGGATTGGTAGAGAGGGGTGGCGGACGCTGAATGGAGGGATTGTGGAGGGACTGGCAGAGATGGATGGAGGACACTGAAAGGAGGTCAGTGAAGGGATTGGTAGAGCGGGGTTGAGGACACTGAAAGGAGGCCAGTGGAGGGATTGGTAGAGATGGGTGGAGGACACTGAATGGAGACCAGTGGAGGGATGGGCAGAGAGGGGTGGAGGACACTGAATGGAGGCCAGTGGAGGGATTGGTAGAGAGGGGTGGAGGACACTGAAAGGAGGCCAGTGGAGGGATTGGTAGAGATGGGTGGAGGACACTGAATGGAGACCAGTGAAGAGATTGGTAGAGAGAGGTGGAGGACACTGAATGGAGACCAGTGGAGGGATTGGCAGAGAGGGGTGGAGGACACTGAATGGAGACCAGTGAAGAGATTGTTAGAGAGAGGTGGAGGACACTCAATGGAGGTCAGTGAAGGGATTGGTAGAGAGGGGTGGAGAACACTCAATGGAGGTCAGTGGAGGGATTGGTAGAGAGGGGTGGAGGACACTGAATGGGGGCCAGTGGTGGGATTGGCAGAGAGGGGTGGAGGACACTGAATGGAGGCCAGTGGAGGGATTGGCAGAGAGGGGTGGAGGACACTGAATGGAGACCAGTGGAGTAATTGGCAGAGAGGGGTGGAGGACACTGAATGGAGGTCAGTGGAGGGATTGGTAGAGAGTAGTGGAGGACACTGAATGGAGACCAGTAGAGGGATTGTCAGAGAGGGGTGGAGGACACTGAATCGAGACCAGTAGAGGGATTGTCAGAGAGGGGTGGAGGACACTGAATGGAGGTCAGTGGAGGGATTGGTAGAGAGTAGTGGAGGACACTGAATGGAGGTCAGTGGAGGGATTGGCAGAGAGTAGTGGAGGACACTGAATGGAGACCAGTAGAGGGATTGTCAGAGAGGGGTGGAGGACACTGAATCGAGACCAGTAGAGGGATTGTCAGAGAGGGGTGGAGGACACTGAATGGAGGTCAGTGGAGGGATTGGTAGAGAGTAGTGGAGGACACTGAATGGAGGTCAGTGGAGGGATTGGCAGAGAGGGGTGGAGGACACTGAATGGAGGCCAGTAGAGGGATTAGCAGAGAGGGGTGGAGGACACTAAATTGAGACCAGTGGAGGGATTGGTAGAGAGGGGTGGAGGACACTGAATGGAGACCAGTGGAGTGATTGGCAGAGAGGGGTGGAGGACACTGAATGGAGACCAGTGGAGGGATTGGTAGAGAGGGGTGGAGGACACTGAATGGAGATCAGTGGATGGATTGGTAGAGAGGGGTGGAGGACACTGAATGGAGGTCAGAGGAGGGGTTGGTAGAGCGGGGTGGAGGACACTGAATGGAGGTCAGTGGAGTGATTGGCAGAAAGAGGTGGAGGACACTGTATGGGGACCAGTGGGGGGATTGGTAGAGAGGGGTGGCGGACACTGAATGGAGGGATTGTGGAGGGATTGGTAGAGAGGGGTTGAGGACACTGAATGGAGACCAGTGGAGGGATGGGCAGAGAGGGGTGGAGGACACTAAATGGAGGCCAGTGGAGGGATTGGTAGAGCGGGGTTGAGGACACTGAATGGAGACCAGTGGAGGGATGGGCAGAGAGGGGTGGAGGACACTGAATGGAGGCCAGTGGAGGGATTGGTAGAGAGGGGTGGAGGACACTGAAAGGAGGCCAGTGGAGGGATTGGTAGAGATGGGTGGAGGACACTGAATGGAGACCATTGAAGAGATTGGTAGAGAGAGGTGGAGGACACTCAATGGAGGTCAGTGAAGGGATTGGTAGAGAGGGGAGGAGGACACTGAATGGGGGCCAGTGGTGGGATTGGCAGAGAGGGGTGGAGGACACTGAATGGAGATCAGTGACGAGATTGGTAGAGAGAGGTGGAGGACACTGAATGGAGACCAGTAAAGGGATTGGCAGAGAGGGGTGGAGGACACTGAATGGAGACCAGTGGAGGGATTGGTAGAGAGGAGTGGAGGACACTCAATGGAGGTCGGTGAAGGGATTGGTAGAGAGGGGTGGAGGACACTGAATGGGGGCCAGTGGTGGGATTGGCAGAGAGGAGTGGAGGACACTAAATGGAGACCAGTGAAGAGATTGGTAGAGAGAGGTGGAGGACACTGAATCGAGACCAGTGGAGGGATTGGCAGAGAGGGGTGGAGGACACTGAATGGAGACCAGTGGAGGGATTGGTAGAGAGGGGTGGAGGACACTGAAAGGAGGCCAGTGAAGAGATTGGTAGAGAGGGGTGGAGGACACTAAATGGAGACCAGTGAAGAGATTGGTAGAGAGGGGTGGAGGACACTCAATGGAGGTCGGTGAAGGGATAGGTAGAGAGGGGTGGAGGACACTGAATGGAGACCAGTGGAGGGATTGGTAGAGAGGGGTGGAGGACACTAAATGGAGACCAGTGGAGGGATTGGCAGAGAGGGGTGGAGGACACTGAATGGAGGCCACTGAAGAGATTGGTAGAGAGGGGTGGAGGACACTGAATGGAGACCAGTGGAGGGATTGGTAGAGAGGGGTGGAGGACACTGAATGGAGACCAGTGGAGGGATTGGTAGAGAGGGGTGGAGGACACTGAAAGGAGGCCAGTGGAGGGATTGGTAGAGAGGGGTGGAGGACACTGAATGGAGGCCACTGAAGAGATTGGTAGAGAGGGGTGGAGGACACTGAATGGAGGCCAGTGGAGGGATTGGTAGAGAGGGGTGGAGGACACTGAATGGAGGCCAGTGGAGGGATTGGTAGAGAGGGGTGGAGGACACTGAATGGAGGCCAGTGGAGGGATTGGTAGAGAGGGGTGGAGGACACTGAATGGAGGCCACTGAAGGGATTGGTAGAGAGGGGTGGAGGACACTGAATGGAGGCCAGTGGAGGGATTGGTAGAGAGGGGTGGAGGACACTGAATGGAGGCCAGTGGATGGATTGGTAGAGAGGGGTGGAGGACACTGAATGGAGGCCAATGGAGGGATTGGTAGAGAGGGGTGGAGGACACTTAATGAGGTGAATAAAGTGAGTGGTGATTGCGCTGTGATAAAAAGGGGGGAGGGGGGAAGAGGAAGGGGCTAACTCAAATGTATAGATAGGTAAGTGAAAAAATAAAAATATTTATTTAAAAAAGTATAATAAGCATGAGGGCTAGTATCATACTAGCACATGAAAAATATTGTAAATACTGAAACAAAAGAAAAGAAAGTTCTCAGTGCAGAAGGGCTAGTATCATACTAGCACATATGTGGTAACTCAGCAAATACTTATTGGTGACTCCAAGTAAATAAATAAATGGTGAACAGTCCCACCACCTTGTAGTACAAAGTGCTCAAACAATGAGTCATCAGTTCCAAGAAGACAAGTCCACAAGCCACAGGAAAGGGAAACAAAGTCTTCAGTGGGGACACCTCTGTGCTCACAAGCAGCTCACCTGACTGCTGCAAGACAACAGCTTGTAATCCAATAACCAATCACCAGCAGGCAAGGGTCCCATCCAGTAGTTCAGGCGATTCGGGTGGTGGGTGTGCAGGATGGTATATAAAAAACATAAGCAGACAGTATATAGTATAACTCCGTGGCGGCCAGAGTGGAAAAAGGGACAGGACACGGAAGGGGGGTGCACTCACTTTTGTGAAATGAGTGTGGGCGTCAATCCAACGAACGCCGAGTTCGTATACCTCAAAAGGGTGTCTTCAAACTGTCCCCATTTCCTCAATGCTCGTCACAATGGGATGAATATATGTGGAGTGTTGGAAGAGAGTGCACATAGCGTGATCCCGTATATAAATCAGTTTATTAGGTTAAAAACAACATGGTACACTTACATTTAGCAGAAGGCTATAGTAAAAAACATCCACGAGCACCGAGCTCGTATCCTATCGTCAGTCTGTGACAGTTCCCGTGCTCCAATCCTGACGCGTATCGTCACGTCACGTGACTTCATCAGAGGATAACACGGGGTGAAGAGTCTATGCTTTTATATGGTCTCTATGTAATGGGCGTTTGGCAGCCAGGATTGGAGCACAATGATCTGCCAGCTTATGTTTTCCTGGTACCCCTAGATTTTTCAGTAACACTCGGTCACCTGGTTGCAAGTCCTGTATCTTTACTTTCAAATCAAAGTTTTGTTTATTCTGAGATTCTCTGGTAGAAGCATGTTCCATAGCTTTCTCATAGGCTTGTCATAAGTTTTTCCGTAATCTGTCCACATAACCCTTATGTGACGTTAAAGGGGTGTCATCAAGGGAAGTGCCAAAAGCCAGGTCAGCAGGAGGACGAGCTTCTCTCCCAAACATGAGGCGATAGGGGGAATAACCAGTAGCATCACTCTCTGTGCTATTGTAAGCATGCACCAGTCGTGCTATATGATTACCCCAACGCTGTTTCTTCTCTGGGCACAGAGTTCCCAACATGTTTAGCAAAGTCTGGTTGAATCGTTCAGGTTGAGGGTCTCCTTGAGGGTGATACGATGTAGTACGAGACTTCTTGATACCCAATAGAGCATACTGAATGGATTCGTACGGGTAACCCCTAGTGCACGAAAAACGTCTCCACAAGCACCTTAGCCACAGTGCTGGCCTTCTGATCTTTAGTAGGATAGGCCTGTGCATAGCAGGTGAAGTGATCGGTCACAACCAAGATACTGTTTCTTCCACCTGTATCGGGTTCCAGGCACAGAAAGTCAATGCAAACCAGATCTAATGGCTCCTGACTCTGTAAGTGACCCATCGGGGTTGCCCTAACCGGCAAAGTTTTCCACTGGATACAAGTCAGACAGGAGTGACAGTAACTCTCTACCTCTCCTCTCATATTGGGCCAATAAAATCTATCTCTAATCAAACGAAATGTCCTTTCTGTTCCTAAGTGGACATGGTCATCATGTAAGGACATTAGGACAGTAGGATGATGTTTTTCTGGGAGGAACAGCGGCCACCTCTCCTCCTTGTCTCCAGACGGCAACGCCTGTATAACACTCCATCTCTGATTTGCAATCGGTCCCATTCCCTGTGCAAAGACTTTGCTCCCGTTATGAGGCTTTTCAGCAACAGTCCGGGATCCTGCTTATTCAAAGCTTGCACTGCCAAATGACCCAATGGACCCTTCTCTTGATCTCTTTTCATATCTCTCTTTGTCATTTGGGGTAGGCCTTCTCCTCTCACCTGTGTTAATCCGCAGTAGCGTCTTGGTATTCCAGAGGGGTGAACCCCAATGTATTCAGCAGCCACTCCTCCTTTCATCCTCTGGTCCAAGCCCTGACACAAGGCTCGCACTACTTCAGTTACATAAGTCCATCCCTTTGGGCCTTCCTCCTTCCTATGAAGCCTGCGGGACAAAGCATCCGCATCTCAGTTCCCAACTCCTGACCTATACTTCAGACTAAACCGGAACCCTGCCAAAGCTGCTAACCACCTGTGTCCCGTGGCATACAGTTATGCCGAGGTCAAGATGTAAGTTAAGGGATTGTTGTCAGTCTTGACAATGAACTCAGCTCCATACAGATAGTCTCTTAACTTATCCACCACAGTCCACTTGAGTGCCAAAAATTCCAATTTATGGATGGGGTAATTCTTCTCCGATGGGGTAAGGCTCCTACTCACATAGGCCACGGGTCTCAATCCTTCGTATTGTTCCTGATACAGTACTCCTCCCAACCCTTCTCTGCTGGCGTCCACATGTAGCTCACAGGGCAGGCCAGGGTCAGCGCAGGCCAAGCCCGGGGCCTCTGTGAGACACTTCTTCAACTGCCAAAACGCTTTTTCACATGGAGAGGTCCATTGGCTTTGGATGGACTCTCCTTTCTTGCGAGCACTACTCTTCTTGGCTCTGGCTCCATCTTCTCCTTCACCCATGACCACGTGCAGGAGCTCATTAAGGGGCCGAGCAATCTTGAAGTTGGCCACAAATCACCGGTAATAGGAGCAGAATCCTACTTAAGATCTCAACTCAGTCACAGTTCTTGGTCTGGGCCAGGTGATAACAGCCTCCAGCTTCTGTGGATCTGTGGCAACTCCTCCTGCAGAAACAACATGGCCCAAATAGGTGATGGAAGTTCTATAGAACTGGCATTTTTCCAGGGACAACTTCAATCCTTCTTCATGGAGGCGGGAGAATACCTTTTCTAATCGAGTTTCGTGTTCTTCAAATGTCCTTCCAAACACGATGATGTCATCCAAATACACCAGCACCTCTACGAGATTCATATCTCCTACTGTCCTTTCCATCAGACATTTGAAGGTTGCAGGCTTCTGACTAAACTCATAGAATCCTAATAGGCAAATAAATGCTGTCTTCTCTTGATCTTCCGGGTGCATGGGAATCTGATAATACCCATTTTTCAAGTCAAGCACACTAAACCACTTGTCTCCAGTAAGGCACTGCAAAGCATCTTTGATACAGGGTGTGGTGTACTGGTCCGGGATGGTGCGCTGATTCAAAGTCCGGTAATCGATACACATAAGTAATGACCCATTTTTCTTACTACCACGGTGGGGGACGCATAGGGACTCCGAGACTCCTGAATGACTCCTGACCTTTTCAACTCTGCCAACTACTCTCTTAAGTCCTGGCCCACTCTCGGAAGGGTTTGTCTTCCTGAAGCTGAATCCTATGTTGGACACTTCTTGCACATCCCACATCGAAATCGTCTTTGGTAAACAGCTTCTCCCATCTCATCAGTTGAGACTTCATCCTTTTCTGCCAGGCAGGGGACAAGACCTTCGCACATCGCTGAAACTCCATATGTAACTGTTGGCCATTCTTCAAATCTTTGGTTTCTTCAGGGAGTACAGGGGTGGCGGCACTCACCTGCCCCACCAGCATACGGACTCCCAATGTAATAGGCTGATCAGTCACATTCTTCAAGCTGATGGACACTTTCCCTCCTGTTCTGGACAGGTCTCGGGTAAGGACCAGGGACCATTTCCAGTCCAGCTGCCCTAGCTTGCTCATCCGTCTCTAGCACCACAAAAAGGCCTGGTTGGTCCCAAGTCAACTTGATGGTGGCCTTCACATGAGCAACTTCACCCGGCTGTAGTACCCTCTCTTTGGTCTCTAATTTCCACAACCACACCACTTGTCCTTCAGGGGCCTTCTTCTCTCTTTCCACTCGCCAACAAGCCTTCAGTAACTGCGGGAGAATTTTATTCTTGGTGGATCCATCTTCGCTCAATACTGATGATAACAGTCTTCTCACTAAGTCGGTATTGGTTCCTACTAGTATGGAATTTCACCTGGCCCCACACGACAGCCAAAGTGTTGAAAGCCTCTTCTTTCCAGACAGCTGCTAGCCCAAAGGATATCCGGACAGGGATGTAGCCATCATATGGGCATCTAGCAGTTCCAATTCCCCAGATCTCGAGTTCTTCCAACTTGTGTAGGGGAATGTGGCTCAGGTGGTTGTCGTAGAAATCCCGGTATAGTAGCGTGACCCAGTGTCTAGTAGAGCTCCTTCTATTTGCACAGGCACGATCGGGGACGGCCCCACTAACTTTTCCGGGAAACTGGCAACATTATCCTGAGTGTGGTTAAGATTACAGCCTTTCAGCAATGTCTTTAATATCTTCACCAACTCCACCAACAGTTCAGCATTCACCTCATTCTGTGGACGCTGGACCTTGAAATGCCTTGGATCGCCACACTTGTAGCACTTACGAATGCCCGTCCGCTCAGCCTGAGTTTTGGCCTGAGCTTCCATCACACGTAACAAAGCTTGTTGTACCTGCTCTTGAACTCCACTTTCCGGTGACTTGACGGAAGTAACTTTTGGAGTGGATTGCACTACAGGAGTCTTGGTGCACTCCCCCCATTCAAATTCATCATCGCTCTCCACCTGAACTGATTGTGCAGCTACCTTTTCACTCTTCAGGAGCGTCTTTACTGCGAGTCGAGCCTCCGGATTCTTTTCATCCAGGAGAGCCTCCTCTTCTCTCACCCGGACGACATATTCAGACAACTTTTTCTCCCCTCCACTCGTGGGTATGCTCAAACTTGTACATCAGGTCCGGTAGCTTCTCTACCTTTCCATAAACTGCATACAGAGCAGTGGATATAGTCCATGGCCTCACAATCCGGTTTCCCCCTCTTTAAGCTCCTGATGACATCTGCTGCTGGACTGCGGAGACTCTTGCTGATTCGCTGTCTTTTCGCTGTTCCCAACACATTCCACTACTCTATTGCTTACATGGCCTGATCCATCCAGCTATCAAATTCTTCTCCCCCCTCTGGTCTGGGGACACGGCCAGAGAAGATTGGTAGTCTCCGATATCCCTGATTGGCAGACCCCTGTTCTGGGACGGCCTTTCTCATCAACTGCCGTACCTCTCTATCAAACCACTGGACTCCTGGTAGCCTCAGAACCGTAGTTTGTTCTAACCGACTCCCATACTCTGTTGTGGAAATTTTTATAAATGTATGTTGTCAAATGTCCCCCATTGTCAGTTTTGCTGTAATACGCTCATGTGAGGGTATTCGCACATACAGACGTTGGTGGAAGACCATTGGATGCGGAAACCTTCCTGTGGACACGGTGGATCTGTTTGCTCTTTTAAGGATGTCTGTTTATGCCTCACCAAGGAACTGGCCACTCCATGGCAACCGCATTTCAACTCCTAAGTAGGCAAGTCTGCGTACTTTGGGAACCATAGCATAACCATCTATCTATCAGGACCTCTCAGGAATCACCTTACAGCACCGACGTGATCTGAAGCCTCTGCTGGACGCCCTTCGCAAGAAAGGTATTCAATATAAATGGAAATTCCCGTTTTGCCTTTCTGCCTCCACCCAGGGCTGCACGGCTTTCCTGAGAGTACCAGAGGATCTCCCACACTTCTGTGGAACCCTGGGCATACCCCTGGTAGATGTCCCTAACTGGTATGCAGAGTTTCGCCGCTCAGTGACAAGAAAAGAATCACCTCAGGAAGAACCCATGGAGGCGCAAGATACCAGGTACCGTAGGAGAAGGTCCCCATCCGCCCCCAGACACCTTACCGGTACCCACATTCACTACCAGGAGGGCAGCCCCACAAACTCACCGAGGCTCAGGAGAGCTCGCCGAAACCGCTAGCCGGCCTCAGATACACGCTACCATGCAATATCAGTTTGCCCTGTTCGGCTTCTAATCAGTTCTCTCACACTGTTAACCTTTTAATTCAATGTTTATGTGACTGACTTTCTTCAAGAGATATTCGGCACAATAGATGTTTTGCATCTTGTACTGGGTTCAGATTGTGTCCCTGTCATGGACATTGCAAATTTAGCTAAAAAGCAGCAGCACTTGCCTATGGAATGAACACCGCCCATATGTCTAGTGGAGTGTTCTAAAACTACATGACCCACAACACCCTGCGGTTTGTACCCGCCCCTGACCTAAAAGCAGTTCTGTACAGTGCCACTTCCGCCCACAATCTCCCTGACACCAAGGAAAAGCCTCAAGAACATCCGACGAACACGGCGACTGTTACCTGGACAACGCCTCACACAGATCATCACACTCAATGCTGACTTCCAAAGCCGCGTCTCACATGGTCTCCTCTTCCACTTCATCGCTGGTGGCAACCACTCGTATACTGACTGAGGAGCCTACAGGGGCTTCCCCCTCCATCTACATGTCCTGTACAGACACTCAACTGATGTGACACCTACCTGAAGACTTATACACAGTACACTACATCCATCTACATGTCCTATACAGACACTCAACTGATGTGACACCTACCTGAAGACTTATACAGAGTACACTACATCCATCTATGTGTCCTATACAGACACTCAACTGATGTGACACCTACCTGAAGACTTATACACAGTACACTACATCCATCTACATGTCCTATACAGACACTCAACTGATGTGACACCTACCTGAAGACTTATACAGAGTACACTACATCCATCTATGTGTCCTATACAGACACTCAACTGATGTGACACCTACCTGAAGACTTATACACAGTACACTACATCCATCTACATGTCCTGTACAGACACTCAACTGATGTGACACCTACCTGCAGACTTATACACAGTACACTACATCCATCTACATGTCCTGTACAGACACTCAACTGATGTGACACCTACCTGAAGACTTATACACAGTACACTACATCCATTTACATGTCCTGTACAGACACTCACTGCTGAGAACTGATATGATACCTACCTGAAGACTTATACACAGTACACTACATCCATCTACATGTCCTGTACAGACACTCAATGCTGGGAACTGATGTGACACCTACCCGAAGACGTATACACAGTACACTACATCCATCTACATGTCCTGTACAGACACTCACTGCTGAGAACTGATGTGATACCTACCTGCAGGCTTATACACAGTACACTACATCCATCTACATGTCCTGTACAGACACTCACTGCTGGGAACTGATGTGATACCTACCTGAAGACTTATACACAGTACACTACATCCATCTACATGTCCTGTACAGACACTCACTGCTGAGAACTGATGTGACACCTACCTGAAGACTTATATACAGTACACTACATCCATCTACATGTCCTGTACAGACACTCACTACTGGGAACTGATGTGATACCTACCTGAAGACTTATACACAGTACACTACGTCCATCTACATGTCCTGTACCACAGAGACTCACTGCTGGGAACTGATGTGACACCTACCTGAAGACTTATACACAGTACACTACATCCATCTACATGTCCTGTACAGACACTCAACTGATGTGACACCTACCTGCAGACTTATACACAGTACACTACATCCATCTACATGTCCTGTACCACAGACACTCACTGCTGGGAACTGATGTGACACCTACCTGAAGACTTATACACAGTACACTACATCCACCTACATGTCCTGTACAGACACTCAACTGATGTGATACCTACCTGAAGACTTATACACAGTACAGTACATCCATCTACATGTCCTGTACAGACACTCACTGCTGGGAACTGATGTGATACCTACCTGAAGACTTATATACAGTACACTACATCCATCTACATGTCCTGTACAGACACTCACTGCTGAGAACTGATGTGATACCTACCTGAAGACTTATATACAGTACACTACATCCATCTACATGTCCTGTACAGACACTCACTGCTGGGAACTGATGTGACACCTACCTGAAGACTTATACACAGTACACTACATCCATCTACATGTCCTGTACAGACACTCACTGCTGGGAACTGATGTGATACCTACCTGAAGACTTATACACAGTACACTACATCCATCTACATGTCCTGTACAGACACTCACTACTGGGAACTGATGTGATACCTACCTGAAGACTTATACACAGTACACTACATCCATCTACATGTCCTTTACAGACACTCAACTGATGTGACACCTACCTGAAGACTTATACACAGTACACTACATCCATCTACATGTCCTGTACAGACACTCACTGCTGGGAACTGATGTGATACCTACCTGAAGACTTATACACAGTACACTACATCCATCTACATGTCCTGTACAGACACTCAACTGATGTGACACCTACCTGAAGACTTATACACAGTACACTACATCCATCTACATGTCCTGTACAGACACTCACTGCTGGGAACTGATGTGATACCTACCTGAAGACTTATACACAGTACACTACATCCATCTACATGTCCTGTACAGACACTCAACTGATGTGACACCTACCTGCAGGCTTATGCAGAGTGCACTATCGCCATCTACTGGCCTGTAACTGTAACTTTACCCAATCACACTTGCTGGCATGTTAGGGTGCACGGTGAGGTATGAGGTATATTCCACACTCTCTCTATGGGAAATCTTCTAGTCTACAAGTTTAGTATTCCTCAGACTTTCTAATTGGAGATCTGTCACTGATTGCATGGTCAGCTTACTGACTGATTTACTTGTTTATTTACATGTTACTCCGGTTACAGTGTTCTATCCCTCTTTTGAGATTTTTGTGCTGTTTTTAGGCCCTATAAATGTCCTCTGTTTAATTACCTCACACATTCTGAGGCCGACACTTGACCCATGAGAGGGCACCCACCTTTACAAATCCCGCATTTAGCCGTGATAGTATTTAATGGCGTTTTGGGTGCCTTCTGGTATGGGGGCTGGGGGGTGGTATCAGAACTCCCAATATTTCTATATGATGGTTCTTGTATGCTATTTGTGTAATGATGCATTTACTCACCCAAATCCCACCACCCAGCACTCACCTTTTTTTGAGAGTATCCTCTCACCCTATTATTATATATCCCCCGATAATACGTTCTCAAAAAACCTCCTCCTTTTATCACCTGAAGACCCTGTGGTGGTGGACTATACCATTCTTTCCTTTACCTATAGTCCTCCTTCACTGCTTGGTGATTGCCAATCCCCACACAGTTGTGAGTCACGGTGCTGTTACACCCCTCAGGGTACACACATTGTACCCGCACTGTACTTTACCGATACTGTACAGTTTAGAGGTACGGGAGCAAGTCACCCCCAAACCTCATCGGTTTCACCCCAGTTACCTCATCATTACACTTAAGCCTGCCATACACTGAACAGACCCACATCCTGATCGCCTAGGTCATCACTCTCCCTTCACTTGTACTTATGGCGGATGACACAGACCCCCGGGCCTCACCGCCTGACCTACATAAGCACCTACAGACACTCAAACTCTGATCAATCAATATACAAGGCCTTAACATCCCAGAGAAAAGGTCTAAACTGTTCTATTTCCTACAACGATCGAAAATACATGTAGCACTTATACAGGAAACGCAATTCAGGACGGATAGCATCCCTAAACTGTATAATCACCAATTCCCACTGGTGTACCACGCTTCCAACACCAAGGCTAAATCCAAAGGAGTCTCAATCTTAATTTCTAAACAATGCCCCCTGCAGGTGACAGAAGTCCAAAGAGACTCCCAAGGGGGATTCCTATTCATTAAAGGCACTCTGCACCACAGACCTGTCACAATAGCTAACATTTACGCCCCTAACTCGCAACAAGTGGCCTTTTTTAGAGACACCTTCCAACAACTTCTCAGCTTCCAATCAGGTACTCTGATAGTAGGAGGTGACTTTAATGTCACTCTGAATCCCTCCCTTGACACATCCAATGGTGCTTCCTCCCTAACCTACAGAGCCCTACGAGCTATTAAATTGCAACTCAGCAACCTGTTACTTCACGATGCCTGGCGCACATTACACCCCAACACTAAGGACTTCACCTTCTTTTCTGCACCTCATAACAAATACTCCAGAATAGACCACTTTTTCTTATCCCAAAATGATCTCACACACCTCTCAAAAGCTACGATTGAACCCATGGTTCTTTCTGATCACAACCCCATATTTATAACTCTGATGCCCCGTACACACGGTCGGATTTTCCAATGGAAAATGTCCGATCGGAGCGTGTTGTCGGAAATTCCGACCGTGTGTGGGCTCCATCGGACATTTTCCATCGGATTTACCGACACACAAAGTTGGAGAGCAGGAGATAAAATTTTCCGACAACAAAATCCGTTGTCGGAAATTCCGATCGTGTGTACACAAATCCGACGGACAAAGTGCCACGCATGCTCAGAATAAATAAAGAGATGAAAGCTATTGGCCACTGCCCCGTTTATAGTCCCGATGTACGTGTTTTACGTCACCGCGTTTAGAACGATCGGATTTTCCGACTACTTTGTGTGACCGTGTGTATGCAAGACAAGTTTGAGCCAACATCCGTCGGAAAAAATCCTAGGATTTTGTTGTCGGAATGTCCAAACAAAGGCCGACCGTGTGTACGGGGCATAACCCTCCCGACGACCCATGGTAGGTCCAACATATGGCGACTTGATAATTCTCTACTGACCGACCTGGACCATATTCAAGAAATTACCACGAGCCTCACCCAATACTTTACAGAAAATACAACAGAAGACACCTCTCCTATCTCCGTTTGGGCAGCACACAAATGCGTCATAAGGGGGAAATTTATCTCCCTTGCGGCCCAACAAAACAAATTTAGAAAAGCACAAATTAATGAGCTGACTGACCGCATACTAACACTTGAACAAGCACACAAAGCATCGCTAGCAGCTTCCACATTAACGGAACTGACTCAGACCAGAGAAGAACTTCTAGAGGAACTTAACCACACACTAAAACGTAACTACGCCACGACCCAAAAATTATTCTACGAATTCGGCAACAAGTCGGGTAAACTTTTAGCCAGAGCGCTTCAAGTTAAGAAAGCGGCCCATACCATTCACAAAATTACAACACCGACTGGCGACACCCTTGTTACTACGGATGATATCTCTGACCATTTTGTTCAGTACTTCTCCAAACTATACAACCTCCCCACCACGCTCCCCCCTGCAGCCACCTCGGACCGAATGACAGCCATTACTGACTTCCTTGCACAATACTGTCCCTCCCCCCTCTCTTCAGATGAATCCTCGGACCTTGATCTCCCACTCTCAGGAGAAGAAATTTTAACTGCATTAAAACAAATGAAACCGGGCAAAAGCCCTGGCCCAGATGGCCTGACAGTTAACTATTATAAGTCCTTCCCAGACACCCTCGTTCCCCACCTCACCAAAGCCTTCAATAATCTCTCACCAACCTCTAATGAGGGACATCCTTGAAGCACACGTCACTCTCATTCCCAAACAAGGCAAAGACCCCTCATTGGTCTCTAACTACTGCCCGATTTCACTCCTGAACGTAGACCAAAAGCTCTACGCCAAAGTGTTGGCAAACCGCATTCTCCCTCTGCTACCCAAATTAATCTCCCTTGATCAAGTAGGTTTTGTCCCTGGCAGGGAGGCCAGGGACAATACTATCAAGGCTCTAAATATCCATCACTGGCTCTCCAAAACATCCACACAAGGTTTTTTCCTGTCTTTGGACGCAGAGAAGGCATTCGACAGGGTGGCCTGGGACTATATGGAAGCGACTTTAAGAGTAATGGGTTTCCCATCGCATCTACTCCAAATGATCCTGGCGCTATACTCTGCACCTACAGCTAAACTTAGGATCAATGGCCGCCTGTCGAACGCCTTCTCTGTCTCAAACGGAACCCGTCAGGGATGCCCCCTATCCCCTCTCATATTCATCCTTACTATGGAACCAATGCTCCGCAGATTAAGAGACAACCCGGACATCAAAGGCATTAACATTGGTGATAACCACTATAAATTATCAGCCTATGCGGATGACGTTTTACTCTTCCTCTCTGACCCTATAGTCACTATCCCCAATCTTCTTAAAGATTTCTCAATATTCAGAACCTTGTCAAACCTTCACATTAACTTTACAAAATCGAAAGCACTGAACATCTCCCTACCAGCCACACTGGTCACCCAATGCAAGTCAGTAATGTCTGTGGGGGGTCAGTGGTCTCATCTCTGGTCAGTAATGTCTGTGGGGGGTCAGTGGTCTCATCTCTGATCGGTAATGTCTGTGGGGGGTCAGTGGTCTCATCTCTGGTCAGAAATGTCTGTGGGGGGTCAGTGGTCTCATCTCTGGTCAGTAATGTCTGTGGGGGGTCAGTGGTCTCATCTCTGATCGGTAATGTCTGTGGGGGGTCAGTGGTCTCATCTCTGGTCAGTAATGTCTGTGGGGGGTCAGTGGTCTCATCTCTGATCGGTAATGTCTGTGGGGGGTCAGTGGTCTCATCTCTGATCGGCAATGTCTGTGGGGGGTCAGTGGTCTCATCTCTGATCAGTAATTGTCTGTGGGGGGTCAGTGGTCTCATCTCTGATCGGTAATGTCTGTGGGGGGTCAATGGTCTCATCTCTGATCGGCAATGTCTGTGGGGGGTCAGTCGTCTCATTTCTGGTCGGTAATGTCTGTGGGGGGTCAGTGGTCTTATCTCTGATCAGTAATTGTCTGTGGGGGGTCAGTGGTCTCATCTCTGGTGGGTAATGTCTGTGGGGGGTCAGTGGTCTCATCTCTGATCGGTAATGTCTGTGGGGGGTCAGTGGTCTCATCTCTGGTCAGTAATGTCTGTGGGGGGTCAGTGGTCTCATCTCTGGTGGGTAATGTCTGTGGGAGGTCAGTGGTCTCATCTCTGGTCAGTAATGTCTGTGGGGGGTCAGTGGTCTCATATCTGGTCGGTAATGTCTGTGGGGGGTCAGTGGTCTCATCTCTGGTCGGTAATGTCTGTGGGGGGTCAGTGGTCTCATCTCTGATTGGTAATGTCTGTGGGGGGTCAGTGGTCTCATCTCTGATCGGCAATGTCTGTGGGGGGTCAGTGGTCTCATCTCTGATCAGTAATTGTCTGTGGGGGGTCAGTGGTCTCATCTCTGATCGGTAATGTCTGTGGGGGGTCAATGGTCTCATCTCTGATCGGCAATGTCTGTGGGGGTTAATGGTCTCATCTCTGATCGGTAATGTCTGTGGGGGGTTAGTGGTCTCATCTCTGGTCGGTAATGTCTGTGGGGGGTCAGTGGTCTCATCTCTGATCAGTAATTGTCTGTGGGGGGTCAGTGGTCTAATCTCTGGTGGGTAATGTCTGTGGGGGGTCAGTGGTCTCATCTCTGATCGGTAATGTCTGTGGGGGGTCAGTGGTCTCATCTCTGGTCGGTAATGTCTGTGGGGGTCAGTGGTCTCATCTCTGGTCAGTAATGTCTGTGGGGGGTCAGTGGTCTCATCTCTGGTGGGTAATGTTTGTGAGAGGTCAGTGGTCTCATCTCTGGTCAGTAATGTCTGTGGGGGGTCAGTGGTCTCATCTCTGGTTGGTAATGTCTGTGGGGGGTCAGTGGTCTCATCTCTGGTTGGTAATGTCTGTGGGGGGTCAGTGGTCTCATCTCTGGTTGGTAATGTCTGTGGGGGGTCAGTGGTCTCATCTCTGGTCAGTAATGTCTGTGGGGGTCAGTGGTCTCATCTCTGGTCAGTAATGTCTGTGGGGGGGTCAGTGGTCTCATCTCTGGTCGGTAATATCTGTGGAGGGTCAGTGGTCTCATCTCTGGTCAGTAATGTCTGTGGGGGGTCAGTGGTCTCATCTCTGGTCGGTAATGTCTGTGGGGGGTTAGTGGTCTCATCTCTGGTCGGTAATGTCTGTGGGGGGTCAGTGGTCTCATCTCTGATCGGTAATGTCTGTGGGGGGTCAGTGGTCTCATCTCTGGTCAGTAATGTCTGTGGGGGGTCAGTGGTCTCATCTCTGGTGGGTAATGTCTGTGGGAGGTCAGTGGTCTCATCTCTGGTCAGTAATGTCTGTGGGGGGTCAGTGGTCTCATATCTGGTCGGTAATGTCTGTGGGGGGTCAGTGGTCTCATCTCTGGTCGGTAATGTCTGTGGGGGGTCAGTGGTCTCATCTCTGATTGGTAATGTCTGTGGGGGGTCAGTGGTCTCATCTCTGATCGGCAATGTCTGTGGGGGGTCAGTGGTCTCATCTCTGATCAGTAATTGTCTGTGGGGGGTCAGTGGTCTCATCTCTGATCGGTAATGTCTGTGGGGGGTCAATGGTCTCATCTCTGATCGGCAATGTCTGTGGGGGGTCAGTGGTCTCATCTCTGATCAGTAATTGTCTGTGGGGGGTCAGTGGTCTAATCTCTGGTGGGTAATGTCTGTGGGGGGTCAGTGGTCTCATCTCTGATCGGTAATGTCTGTGGGGGGTCAGTGGTCTCATCTCTGGTCGGTAATGTCTGTGGGGGGTCAGTGGTCTCATCTCTGGTCAGTAATGTCTGTGGGGGGTCAGTGGTCTCATCTCTGGTGGGTAATGTTTGTGAGAGGTCAGTGGTCTCATCTCTGGTCAGTAATGTCTGTGGGGGGTCAGTGGTCTCATCTCTGGTTGGTAATGTCTGTGGGGGGTCAGTGGTCTCATCTCTGGTTGGTAATGTCTGTGGGGGGTCAGTGGTCTCATCTCTGGTTGGTAATGTCTGTGGGGGGTCAGTGGTCTCATCTCTGGTCAGTAATGTCTGTGGGGGTCAGTGGTCTCATCTCTGGTCAGTAATGTCTGTGGGGGGGTCAGTGGTCTCATCTCTGGTCGGTAATATCTGTGGAGGGTCAGTGGTCTCATCTCTGGTCAGTAATGTCTGTGGGGGGTCAGTGGTCTCATCTCTGGTCGGTAATGTCTGTGGGGGGTTAGTGGTCTCATCTCTGGTCGGTAATGTCTGTGGGGGGTCAGTGGTCTCATCTCTGATCGGTAATGTCTGTGGGGGGTCAGTGGTCTCATCTCTGATCGGTAATGTCTGTGGGGGGTCAGTGGTCTCATATCTGATCGGTAATGTCTGTGGGGGGTTAGTGGTCTCATCTCTGATCGGTAATGTCTGTGGGGGGTCAGTGGTCTCATCTCTGGTGGGTAATGTCTGTGGGGGGGTCAGTGGTCTCATCTCTGGTGGGTAATGTCTGTGGGGGGTCAATGGTCTCATCTCTGATCGGTAATGTCTGTGGGGGGTCAGTGGTCTCATCTCTGATCGGTAATGTCTGTGGGGGGTCAGTGGTCTCATCTCTGGTCAGTAATGTCTGTGGGGGTTAATGGTCTCATCTCTGATCGGTAATGTCTGTGGGGGGTTAGTGGTCTCATCTCTGGTAGGTAATGTCTATGGGGGGTTAGTGGTCTCATCTCTGATTGGTAATGTCTGTGGGGGGTCAGTGGTCTCATCTCTGGTTGGTAATGTCTGTGGGGGGTCAGTGGTCTCATCTCTGGTCCGTAATGTCTGTGGGGGGTCAGTGGTCTCATCTCTGGTCGGTAATGTCTGTGGGGGGTCAGTGGTCTCATCTCTGGTCGGTAATGTCTGTGGGGGGTCAGTGGTCTCATCTCTGGTCGGTAATGTCTGTGGGGGGTCAGTGGTCTCATCTCTGGTCGGTAATGTCTGTGGGGGGTCAGTGGTCTCATCTCTGGTCGGTAATGTCTGTGGGGGGTCAGTGGTCTCATCTCTGGTCCGTAATGTCTGTGGGGGGTCAGTGGTCTCATCTCTGGTGGGTAATGTCTGTGGGGGGTCAGTGGTCTCATCTCTGGTTGGTAATGTCTGTGGGGGGTCAGTGGTCTCATCTCTGGTCCGTAATGTCTGTGGGGGGTCAGTGGTCTCATCTCTGGTGGGTAATATCTGTGGGGGGTCAGTGGTCTCATCTCTGGTGGGTAATGTCTGTGGGGGGTCAGTGGTCTCTTCTCTGGTCGGTAATGTCTGTGGGGGGTCAGTGGTCTCATCTCTGGTTGGTAATGTCTGTGGGGGGTCAGTGGTCTCATCTCTGGTCCGTAATGTCTGTGGGGGGTCAGTGGTCTCATCTCTGGTGGGTAATATCTGTGGGGGGTCAGTGGTCTCATCTCTGGTGGGTAATGTCTGTGGGGGGTCAGTGGTCTCTTCTCTGGTCGGTAATGTCTGTGGGGGGTCAGTGGTCTCATCTCTGATCGGTAATGTCTGTGGGGGGTCAGTGGTCTCATCTCTGGTCGGTAATGTCTGTGGGGGGTCAGTGGTCTCATCTCTGGTTGGTAATGTCTGTGGGGGGTCAGTGGTCTCTTCTCTGGTCGGTAATGTCTGTGGGGGGTCAGTGGTCTCATCTCTGGTTGGTAATGTCTGTGGGGGGTCAGTGGTCTCTTCTCTGGTCGGTAATGTCTGTGGGGGGTCAGTGGTCTCATCTCTGGTTGGTAATGTCTGTGGGGGGTCAGTGGTCTCATCTCTGGTCAGTAATGTCTGTGGGGGGTCAGTGGTCTCATCTCTGGTCAGTAATGTCTGTGGGGGGTCAGTGGTCTCATCTCTGGTTGGTAATGTCTGTGGGGGGTCAGTGGTCTCATCTCTGATCGGTAATGTCTGTGGGGGGTCAGTGGTCTCATCTCTGGTTGGTAATGTCTGTGGGGGGTCAGTGGTCTCATCTCTGGTCGGTAATGTCTGTGGGGGGTCAGTGGTCTCATCTCTGATCGGTAATGTCTGTGGGGGGTCAGTGGTCTCATCTCTGATCGGTAATGTCTGTGGGGGGTCAGTGGTCTCATCTCTGGTTGGTAATGTCTGTGGGGGGTCAGTGGTCTCATCTCTGGTCAGTAATGTCTGTGGGGGGTCAGTGGTCTCATCTCTGGTCAGTAATGTCTGTGGGGGGTCAGTGGTCTCATCTCTGATCGGTAATGTCTGTGGGGGGTCAGTGATCTCATCTCTGGTCGGTAATGTCTGTGGGGGGTCAGTGGTCTCATCTCTGATCGGTAATGTCTGTGGGGGGGTCAGTGGTCTCATCTCTGATCGGTAATGTCTGTGGGGGGTCAGTGGTCTCACATCTGGTCGGTAATGTCTGTGGGGGGTCAGTGGTCTCATCTCTGGTGGGTAATGTCTGTGGGGGGTCAGTGGTCTCATCTCTGGTCGGTAATGTCTGTGGAGGGTTAGTGGTCTCATCTCTGATCTGTAATGTCTGTGGGAGGTCAGTGGTCTCATCTCTGGTCAGTAATGTCTGTGGGGGGTTAGTGGTCTCATCTCTGATCTGTAATGTCTGTGGGGGGTCAGTGGTCTCATCTCTGGTGGGTAATGTCTGTGGGGGGTCAGTGGTCTCATCTCTGGTCGGTAATGTCTGTGGGGGGTTAGTGGTCTCATCTCTGGTTGGTAATGTCTGTGGGGGGGTCAGTGGTCTCATCTCTGGTTGGTAATGTCTGTGGGGGGTCAGTGGTCTCATCTCTGATCGGTAATGTCTGTGGGGGTTAGTGGTCTCATCTCTGGTTGGTAATGTCTGTGGGGGGTCAGTGGTCTCATCTATGGTTGGTAATGTCTGTGGGGGGTCAGTGGTCTCATCTCTGGTCGGTAATGTCTGTGGGGGGTCAGTGGTCTCATCTCTGGTTGGTAATGTCTGTGGGGGGTCAGTGGTCTCATATCTAGTTGGTAATGTCTGTGGGGGGTCAGTGGTCTCATCTCTGGTCGGTAATGTCTGTGGGGGGTCAGTGGTCTCATCTCTGGTTGGTAATGTCTGTGGGGGGTCAGTGGTCTCATCTCTGGTCAGTAATGTCTATGGGGGGTCAGTGGTCTCATCTCTGGTCGGCAATGTCTTTGGGGGGCCAGTGGTCTCATCTCTGGTCGGTAATGTCTGTGGGGGGCCAGTGGTCTCATCTCTGATCGGTAATGTCTGTAGGGGGTCAGTGGTCTCATCTCTGATCGGTAATGTCTGTGGGGGGTCAGTGGTCTCATCTCTGGTCGGTCATGTCTGTGGGGGGTCAGTGGTCTCATCTCTGGTCGGTAATGTCTGTGGGGGGTCAATGGTCTCATCTCTGGTTGGTAATGTCTGTGCGGGGTCAGTGGTCTCATCTCTGATCGGTAATGTCTGTGGGGGGTCAGTGGTCTCATCTCTGGTCGGTAATGTCTGTGGGGGGTCAGTGGTCTCATCTCTGATCGGTAATGTCTGTGGGGGGTCAGTGGTCTCATCTCTGATCGGTAATGTCTGTGGGGGGTCAGTGGTCTCATCTCTGATCGGTAATGTCTGTGGGGGGTCAGTGGTATCATCTCTGATCGGTAATGTCTGTGGGGGGTCAGTGGTCTCATCTCTGGTCGGTAATGTCTGTGGGGGGTCAGTGGTCTCATCTCTGGTCGGTAATGTCTGTGGGGGGTCAGTGGTCTCATCTCTGGTCGGTAATGTCTGTGAGGGGTCAGTGGTCTCATCTCTGGTCGGTAATGTCTGTGGGGGGTCAGTGGTCTCTTCTCTGGTCGGTAATGTCTGTGGGGGGTCAGTGGTCTCATCTCTGGTCGGTAATGTCTGTGGGGGGTCAGTGGTCTCATCTCTGGTCGGTAATGTCTGTGGGGGGTCAGTGGTCTCATCTCTGGTCGGTAATGTCTGTGGGGGGTCAGTGGTCTCATCTCTGGTCGGTAATGTCTGTGGGGGGTCAGTGGTCTCATCTCTGGTCCGTAATGTCTGTGGGGGGTCAGTGGTCTCATCTCTGGTGGGTAATGTCTGTGGGGGGTCAGTGGTCTCATCTCTGGTTGGTAATGTCTGTGGGGGGGTCAGTGGTCTCATCTCTGGTCCGTAATGTCTGTGGGGGGTCAGTGGTCTCATCTCTGGTGGGTAATATCTGTGGGGGGTCAGTGGTCTCATCTCTGGTGGGTAATGTCTGTGGGGGGTCAGTGGTCTCTTCTCTGGTCGGTAATGTCTGTGGGGGGTCAGTGGTCTCATCTCTGGTTGGTAATGTCTGTGGGGTGTCAGTGGTCTCATCTCTGGTCCGTAATGTCTGTGGGGGGTCAGTGGTCTCATCTCTGGTTGGTAATGTCTGTGGGGGGTCAGTGGTCTCTTCTCTGGTCGGTAATGTCTGTGGGGGGTCAGTGGTCTCATCTCTGGTTGGTAATGTCTGTGGGGGGTCAGTGGTCTCTTCTCTGGTCGGTAATGTCTGTGGGGGGTCAGTGGTCTCATCTCTGGTTGGTAATGTCTGTGGGGGGTCAGTGGTCTCATCTCTGGTCAGTAATGTCTGTGGGGGGTCAGTGGTCTCATCTCTGGTCAGTAATGTCTGTGGGGGGTCAGTGGTCTCATCTCTGGTTGGTAATGTCTGTGGGGGGTCAGTGGTCTCATCTCTGATCGGTAATGTCTGTGGGGGGTCAGTGGTCTCATCTCTGATCGGTAATGTCTGTGGGGGGTCAGTGGTCTCATCTCTGGTTGGTAATGTCTGTGGGGGGTCAGTGGTCTCATCTCTGGTCGGTAATGTCTGTGGGGGGTCAGTGGTCTCATCTCTGGTCAGTAATGTCTGTGGGGGGTCAGTGGTCTCATCTCTGATCGGTAATGTCTGTGGGGGGTCAGTGATCTCATCTCTGGTCGGTAATGTCTGTGGGGGGTCAGTGGTCTCATCTCTGATCAGTAATGTCTGTCGGGGGGGTCAGTGGTCTCATCTCTGATCGGTAATGTCTGTGGGGGGTCAGTGGTCTCACATCTGGTCGGTAATGTCTGTGGGGGGTCAGTGGTCTCATCTCTGGTGGGTAATGTCTGTGGGGGGTCAGTGGTCTCATCTCTGGTCGGTAATGTCTGTGGAGGGTTAGTGGTCTCATCTCTGATCTGTAATGTCTGTGGGAGGTCAGTGGTCTCATCTCTGGTCAGTAATGTCTGTGGGGGGTTAGTGGTCTCATCTCTGATCTGTAATGTCTGTGGGGGGTCAGTGGTCTCATCTCTGGTGGGTAATGTCTGTGGGGGGTCAGTGGTCTCATCTCTGATCGGTAATGTCTGTGGGGGGTTAGTGGTCTCATCTCTGGTTGGTAATGTCTGTGGGGGGGTCAGTGGTCTCATCTCTGGTTGGTAATGTCTGTGGGGGGTCAGTGGTCTCATCTCTGATCGGTAATGTCTGTGGGGGTTAGTGGTCTCATCTCTGGTTGGTAATGTCTGTGGGGGGTCAGTGGTCTCATCTCTGGTCGGTAATGTCTGTGGGGGGTCAGTGGTCTCATCTCTGGTTGGTAATGTCTGTGGGGGGGTCAGTGGTCTCATATCTGGTTGGTAATGTCTGTGGGGGGTCAGTGGTCTCATCTCTGGTCGGTAATGTCTGTGGGGAGTCAGTGGTCTCATCTCTGGTTGGTAATGTCTGTGGGGGGTCAGTGGTCTCATCTCTGGTCGGTAATGTCTGTGGGGGGTCAGTGGTCTCATCTCTGGTTGGTAATGTCTGTGGGGGGGTCAGTGGTCTCATATCTGGTTGGTAATGTCTGTGGGGGGTCAGTGGTCTCATCTCTGGTCGGTAATGTCTGTGGGGGGTCAGTGGTCTCATCTCTGGTTGGTAATGTCTGTGGGGGGTCAGTGGTCTCATCTCTGGTCAGTAATGTCTGTGGGGGGTCAGTGGTCTCATCTCTGGTCGGCAATGTCTGTGGGGGGCCAGTGGTCTCATCTCTGGTCGGTAATGTCTGTGGGGGGCCAGTGGTCTCATCTCTGATCGGTAATGTCTGTAGGGGGTCAGTGGTCTCATCTCTGATCGGTAATGTCTGTGGGGGGTCAGTGGTCTCATCTCTGATCGGTAATGTCTGTGGGGGGTCAGTGGTCTCATCTCTGATCGGTAATGTCTGTGGGGGGTCAGTGGTCTCATCTCTGATCGGTAATGTCTGTGGGGGGTCAGTGGTCTCATCTCTGATCGGTAATGTCTGTGGGGGGTCAGTGGTCTCATCTCTGGTCGGTAATGTCTGTGGGGGGTCAGTGGTCTCATCTCTGGTCGGTAATATCTGTGGGGGGTCAGTGGTCTCTTCTCTGGTCGGTAATGTCTGTGGGGGGTCAGTGGTCTCATCTCTGGTCGGTAATGTCTGTGGGGGGTCAGTGGTCTCATCTCTGGTCGGTAATGTCTGTGGGGGGTCAGTGGTCTCATCTCTGGTCGGTAATGTCTGTGGGGGGTCAGTGGTCTCATCTCTGATCGGTAATGTCTGTGGGGGGTCAGTGGTCTCATCTCTGATCGGTAATGTCTGTGGGGGGTCAGTGGTCTCATCTGTGGTTGGTAATGTCTGTGGGGGGTCAGTGGTCTCATCTCTGGTCGGTAATGTCTGTGGGGGGTCAGTGGTCTCATCTCTGGTCGGTAATGTCTGTGGGGGGTCAGTGGTCTCATCTCTGGTCGGTAATGTCTGTGGGGGGTCAGTGGTCTCATCTCTGATCGGTAATGTCTGTGGGGGGTCAGTGGTCTCATCTCTGATCGGTAATGTCTGTGGGGGGTCAGTGGTCTCATCTGTGGTTGGTAATGTCTGTGGGGGGGTCAGTGGTCTCATCTCTGGTCGATAATGTCTGTGGAGGGTCAGTGGTCTCATCTCTGATCGGTAATGTCTATGGGGGGTCAGTGGTCTCATCTCTGATCGGTAATGTCTATGGGGGGTCAGTGGTCTCATCTCTGATCGGTAATGTCTGTGGGGGGCCAGTGGTCTCATCTCTGGTCGGTAATGTCTGTGGGGGGCCAGTGGTCTCATCTCTGATCGGTAATGTCTGTAGGGGGTCAGTGGTCTCATCTCTGATCGGTAATGTCTGTGGGGGGTCAGTGGTCTCATCTCTGATCGGTAATGTCTGTGGGGGGTCAGTGGTCTCATCTCTGATCGGTAATGTCTGTGGGGGGTCAGTGGTCTCATCTCTGATCGGTAATGTCTGTGGGGGGTCAGTGGTCTCATCTCTGATCGGTAATGTCTGTGGGGGGTCAGTGGTCTCATCTCTGGTCGGTAATGTCTGTGGGGGGTCAGTGGTCTCATCTCTGGTCGGTAATATCTGTGGGGGGTCAGTGGTCTCTTCTCTGGTCGGTAATGTCTGTGGGGGGTCAGTGGTCTCATCTCTGGTCGGTAATGTCTGTGGGGGGTCAGTGGTCTCATCTCTGGTCGGTAATGTCTGTGGGGGGTCAGTGGTCTCATCTCTGGTCGGTAATGTCTGTGGGGGGTCAGTGGTCTCATCTCTGATCGGTAATGTCTATGGGGGGTCAGTGGTCTCATCTCTGATCGGTAATGTCTGTGGGGGGTCAGTGGTCTCATCTGTGGTTGGTAATGTCTGTGGGGGGTCAGTGGTCTCATTTCTGATCGGTAATGTCTGTGGGGGGTCAGTGGTCTCATCTCTGGTCGGTAATGTCTGTGGGGGGTCAGTGGTCTCATCTCTGATCGGTAATGTCTGTGGGGGGTCAGTGGTCTCATCTCTGGTGGGTAATGTCTGTGGGGGGTCAGTGGTCTCATCTCTGGTCGGTAATGTCTGTGGAGGGTTAGTGGTCTCATCTCTGATCTGTAATGTCTGTGGGAGGTCAGTGGTCTCATCTCTGGTCAGTAATGTCTGTGGGGGGTTAGTGGTCTCATCTCTGATCTGTAATGTCTGTGGGGGGTCAGTGGTCTCATCTCTGGTTGGTAATGTCTGTGGGGGGTCAGTGGTCTCATATCTGGTTGGTAATGTCTGTGGGGGGGTCAGTGGTCTCATCTCTGGTCGGTAATGTCTGTGGGGGGTCAGTGGTCTCATCTCTGGTTGGTAATGTCTGTGGGGGGTCAGTGGTCTCATCTCTGGTCAGTAATGTCTGTGGGGGGTCAGTGGTCTCATCTCTGATCGGTAATGTCTGTGGGGGGTCAGTGGTCTCATCTCTGATCGGTAATGTCTGTGGGGGGGTCAGCGGTCTCATCTCTGGTCAGTAATGTCTGTGGGGGGTCAGTGGTCTCATCTCTGGTCAGTAATGTCTGTGGGGGGTCAGTGGTCTCATCTCTGATCGGTAATGTCTGTGGAGGGTCAGTGGTCTCATCTCTGATCGGTAATGTCTGTGGAGGGTCAGTGGTTTCATCTCTGATCGGTAATGTCTGTGGGGGGTCAGTGGTCTCATCTCTGATCGGTAATGTCTGTGGGGGGGTCAGTGGTCTCATCTCTGGTCAGTAATGTCTGTGGGGGGGTCAGTGGTCTCATCTCTGGTCGGTAATGTCTGTGGAGGGTCAGTGGTCTCATCTCTGATCGGTAATGTCTATGGGGGGTCAGTGGTCTCATCTCTGATCGGTAATGTCTGTGGGGGGTCAGTGGTCTCATCTCTGGTTGGTAATGTCTGTGGGGGGTCAGTGGTCTCATCTCTGGTCAGTAATGTCTGTGGGGGGTCAGTGGTCTCATCTCTGATCGGTAATGTCTGTGGGGGGTCAGTGGTCTCATCTCTGATCGGTAATGTCTGTGGGGGGGTCAGTGGTCTCATCTCTGGTCAGTAATGTCTGTGGGGGGTCAGTGGTCTCATCTCTGGTCAGTAATGTCTGTGGGGGGTCAGTGGTCTCATCTCTGATCGGTAATGTCTGTGGAGGGTCAGTGGTCTCATCTCTGATCGGTAATGTCTGTGGGGGGTCAGTGGTCTCATCTCTGGTCGGTAATGTCTGTGGGGGGTCAGTGGTCTCATCTCTGGTCGGTAATATCTGTGGGGGGTCAGTGGTCTCTTCTCTGGTCGGTAATGTCTGTGGGGGGTCAGTGGTCTCATCTCTGGTCGGTAATGTCTGTGGGGGGTCAGTGGTCTCATCTCTGGTCGGTAATGTCTGTGGGGGGTCAGTGGTCTCATCTCTGGTCGGTAATGTCTGTGGGGGGTCAGTGGTCTCATCTCTGATCGGTAATGTCTATGGGGGGTCAGTGGTCTCATCTCTGATCGGTAATGTCTGTGGGGGGTCAGTGGTCTCATCTGTGGTTGGTAATGTCTGTGGGGGGTCAGTGGTCTCATTTCTGATCGGTAATGTCTGTGGGGGGTCAGTGGTCTCATCTCTGGTCGGTAATGTCTGTGGGGGGTCAGTGGTCTCATCTCTGATCGGTAATGTCTGTGGGGGGTCAGTGGTCTCATCTCTGGTGGGTAATGTCTGTGGGGGGTCAGTGGTCTCATCTCTGGTCGGTAATGTCTGTGGAGGGTTAGTGGTCTCATCTCTGATCTGTAATGTCTGTGGGAGGTCAGTGGTCTCATCTCTGGTCAGTAATGTCTGTGGGGGGTTAGTGGTCTCATCTCTGATCTGTAATGTCTGTGGGGGGTCAGTGGTCTCATCTCTGGTTGGTAATGTCTGTGGGGGGTCAGTGGTCTCATATCTGGTTGGTAATGTCTGTGGGGGGGTCAGTGGTCTCATCTCTGGTCGGTAATGTCTGTGGGGGGTCAGTGGTCTCATCTCTGGTTGGTAATGTCTGTGGGGGGTCAGTGGTCTCATCTCTGGTCAGTAATGTCTGTGGGGGGTCAGTGGTCTCATCTCTGATCGGTAATGTCTGTGGGGGGTCAGTGGTCTCATCTCTGATCGGTAATGTCTGTGGGGGGGTCAGCGGTCTCATCTCTGGTCAGTAATGTCTGTGGGGGGTCAGCGGTCTCATCTCTGGTCAGTAATGTCTGTGGGGGGTCAGTGGTCTCATCTCTGATCGGTAATGTCTGTGGAGGGTCAGTGGTCTCATCTCTGATCGGTAATGTCTGTGGAGGGTCAGTGGTTTCATCTCTGATCGGTAATGTCTGTGGGGGGTCAGTGGTCTCATCTCTGATCGGTAATGTCTGTGGGGGGGTCAGTGGTCTCATCTCTGGTCAGTAATGTCTGTGGGGGGGTCAGTGGTCTCATCTCTGGTCGGTAATGTCTGTGGAGGGTCAGTGGTCTCATCTCTGATCGGTAATGTCTATGGGGGGTCAGTGGTCTCATCTCTGATCGGTAATGTCTGTGGGGGGTCAGTGGTCTCATCTCTGGTTGGTAATGTCTGTGGGGGGTCAGTGGTCTCATCTCTGGTCAGTAATGTCTGTGGGGGGTCAGTGGTCTCATCTCTGATCGGTAATGTCTGTGGGGGGTCAGTGGTCTCATCTCTGATCGGTAATGTCTGTGGGGGGGTCAGTGGTCTCATCTCTGGTCAGTAATGTCTGTGGGGGGTCAGTGGTCTCATCTCTGGTCAGTAATGTCTGTGGGGGGTCAGTGGTCTCATCTCTGATCGGTAATGTCTGTGGAGGGTCAGTGGTCTCATCTCTGATCGGTAATGTCTGTGGGGGGTCAGTGGTCTCATCTCTGGTCGGTAATGTCTGTGGGGGGTCAGTGATCTCATCTCTGGTCAGTAATGTCTGTGGGGGGTCAGTGATCTCATCTCTGGTCAGTAATGTCTGTGGGGGGTCAGTGGTCTCATCTCTGGTCGGTAATGTCTGTGGGGGGTCAGTGATCTCATCTCTGGTCAGTAATGTCTGTGGGGGGTCAGTGATCTCATCTCTGGTCAGTAATGTCTGTGGGGGGTCAGTGGTCTCATCTCTGATCGGTAATGTCTGTGGGGGGTCAGTGGTCTCATCTCTGATCGGTAATGTCTGTGGGGGGTCAGTGGTCTCATCTCTGGTCGGTAATGTCTGTGGGGGGTCAGTGGTCTCATCTCTGGTCAGTAATGTCTGTGGGGGGTCAGTGGTCTCATCTCTGATCGGTAATGTCTGTGGGGGGTCAGTGGTCTCATCTCTGGTCAGTAATGTCTGTGGGGGGTCAGTGGTCTCATCTCTGGTCAGTAATGTCTGTGGGGGGTCAGTGGTCTCATCTCTGGTCGGTAATGTCTGTGGGGGGTCAGTGGTCTCATCTCTGGTCAGTAATGTCTGTGGGGGGTCAGTGGTCTCATCTCTGGTCGGTAATGTCTGTGGGGGGTCAGTGGTCTCATCTCTGGTCAGTAATGTCTGTGGGGGGTCAGTGGTCTCATCTCTGGTCAGTAATGTCTGTGGGGGGTCAGTGGTCTCATCTCTGGTCGGTAATGTCTGTGGGGGGTCAGTGATCTCATCTCTGGTCAGTAATGTCTGTGGGGGGTCAGTGGTCTCATCTCTGATCGGTAATGTCTGTGGGGGGTCAGTGGTCTCATCTCTGATCGGTAATGTCTGTAGGGGGTCAGTGGTCTCATCTCTGGTCGGTAATGTCTGTGGGGGGTCAGTGGTCTCATCTCTGATCGGTAATGTCTGAGGGGGGTCAGTGGTCTCATCTCTGATCGGTAATGTCTGTGGGGGGTCAGTGGTCTCATCTCTGATCGGTAATGTCTGTGGGGGGTCAGTGGTCTCATCTCTGATCGGTAATGTCTGTGGGGGGTCAGTGGTCTCATCTCTGATCGGTAATGTCTGTGGGGGGTCAGTGGTCTCATCTCTGATCGGTAATGTCTGGGGGGGGGGAGTAATTTACATATTGAACCTTCTTGCCATCTCTGGAATTATTAGGAGTTTCATGTGTTTGAAAAGTAGAAATATTCCTCAGATTTCTGGTCCCGGAGAATGATGAAGAGAAGAAGAGGGAAGAGATTCTCCTTCTGCTCCTCCCCTCTGGTGAGCCGGATGATTGGCTGATCATCAGTCTTTATACCGATTTATCTTCAATGATAAGTGAACTCTGTATGTACCACAGATAGAAGGTGCCACTCGCTCCTGCCATCTTGTGTCCATAATGGGGACAGCAGAAAAGGAGAGGAGAGATTGAAGCGAAGGCGATGAGGAAAGAGACAGCGAAGGACGCAGGTCACTCAGAAATGTCATCTTCCCAATGACACAAATCTAATGTACATAAAGCAATCGCTGGAGCTGCCATCTACATCGACCGATCAAACATCGCCAGGGGAACACAACGCTTCCCCGCAGAGGAAAATGCTGCAAGTGCTGACATAACAGTTGTAGGAAAATGCTGCAAGCGCTGACATAACAGTTGTAGGAAAATGCTGCAAGCGCTGACATAACAGTTGTAGGAAAATGCTGCAAGCGCTGACATAACAGTTGTAGGAAAATGCTGCAAGCGCTGACATAACAGTTGTAGGAAAATGCTGCAAGCGCTGACATAACAGTTGTAGGAAAATGCTGCAAGTGCTGACATAACAGTTGTAGGAAAATGCTGCAAGTTCCAGTGTGTAGTCACTCCTACCCACAAGCGCAGGGTGGGTGACTGAGAAAAATGACATCACATGCGCTACGCTTTGTTTACATCTCCACATCTACGAGCAAATGTATGTAGGCATAGGACACACCCCCTGCCACACCCCCATAAATGAGAATTAACCAAAAAAAAAGGTTATTTAAATCCACAAGTGATTTTTTTATCACTACTATTTCTTTGGCTTTTAAATGTAGAAATGCAGCAATTTAGAAATTGAATGAAATGTTTAGTGCTGGGAAACACTTTTTGAAAGAAAAAAAGTGAATTTTATATACAACTATAGAGATCAGACCAGAATGAGGGACAAATGAGGGGGACAGAGGGACAGAGGGACATTGCATCTCTGGAGAAGAGATTCTGGGGGGTGAAGCAGTCCGGGGACACCAGAGCGAAATTCCGGTATTGTTGGGTGAAATCCGGAAATTTCCCAGCTATGAGCTTTATTATGTAACTCTATCAGCCAAATGATGCAATCCGCTGCTTCCTGAGGGAATGCCGATAGAATGGAGCATACAATCCCTACTGAACAGAGAATAGCAGTCAATAAAACCCTTCCAGTAACTGGGATGATATTAGTAGTTCCCATACTTGAACACTAGGTGGCTTTACGGTATAAGAGATTCTTAGAGAACAAATAAAGGATGTTCACTAGCAGTACAGACAGTACTAATGCAATTAGTTGCTGGAGATTGCCTGACAGGATGACCAAGCTCCACAAGTTTTCCACTGGAGGATTCCTTGTTCTGGAGGTTCAGGTGACTGAAGGTAATGGCACCCAACTGGAATGGGGGCACCCCGTGGTCTGTGGCCCAGGGCCCAGAAGCTGCTTACCCTTGTGGTGTCTTCCGGAGGTGGCCATGGAAGGCCCAGCACTAGGTAGAAGGCCCAGCACTAGGTGGAAGGACCAGCACTAGGTAGAAGGCCCAGCAGTAGGTAGAAGGCCCAGCACTAGGTAGAAGGCCCAGCACTAGGTCTAAGGACCAGCACTAGGTGGAAGGCCCAGCACTAGGTGGAAGGACCAGCACTAGGTAGAAGGCCCAGCACTAGGTGGAAGGCCCAGCACTAGGTGGAAGGACCAGCACTAGGTAGAAGGCCCAGCAGTAGGTAGAAGGCCCAGCACTAGGTAGAAGGCCCAGCACTAGGTGGAAGGACCAGCACTAGGTAGAAGGCCCAGCACTAGGTGGAAGGACCAGCACTAGGTAGAAGGCCCAGCACTAGGTGGAAGGCCCAGCACTAGGTGGAAGGCCCAGCACTAGGTGAAAGGCCCAGCACTAGGTAGAAGGCCCAGCACTAGGTGGAAGGCCCAGCACTAGGTGGAAGGACCAGCACTAGGTAGAAGGACCAGCACTAGGTGGAAGGCCCAGCACTAGGTGGAAGGACCAGCACTAGGTAGAAGGCCCAGCAGTAGGTAGAAGGCCCAGCACTAGGTAGAAGGCCCAGCACTAGGTCTAAGGACCAGCACTAGGTGGAAGGCCCAGCACTAGGTGGAAGGACCAGCACTAGGTAGAAGGCCCAGCACTAGGTGGAAGGCCCAGCACTAGGTGGAAGGCCCAGCACTAGGTGAAAGGCCCAGCACTAGGTAGAAGGCCCAGCACTAGGTGGAAGGCCCAGCACTAGGTGGAAGGACCAGCACTAGGTAGAAGGACCAGCACTAGGTGGAAGGCCCAGCACTAGGTGGAAGGACCAGCACTAGGTAGAAGGCCCAGCACTAGGTGGAAGGCCCAGCACTAGGTGGAAGGCCCAGCACTAGGTGAAAGGCCCAGCACTAGGTAGAAGGCCCAGCACTAGGTGGAAGGCCCAGCACTAGGTGGAAGGACCAGCACTAGGTAGAAGGCCCAGCACTAGGTGGAAGGCCCAGCACTAGGTGGAAGGCCCAACACTAGGTGGAAGGACCAGCACTAGGTGGAAGGCCCAGCAGTAGGTAGAAGGCCCAGCACTAGGTGGAAGGCCCAGCACTAGGTGGAAGGACCAGCACTAGGTAGAAGGCCCAGCACTAGGTGGAAGGCCCAGCACTAGGTGGAAGGCCCAACACTAGGTGGAAGGCCCAGCACTAGGTGGAAGGCCCAGCAGGAAGGCCCAGCACTAGGTGGAAGGCCCAGCACTAGGTGGAAGGCCCTCACTAGGTAGAAGGCCCAGCACTAGGTGGAAGGCTCAGCACTAGGTAGAAGGCCCAGCACTAGGTAGAAGGCCCAGCACTAGGTGGAAGGCCCAGCACTAGGTGGAAGGCTCAGCACTAGGTAGAAGGCTCAGCACTAGGTAGAAGGCCCAGCACTAGGTAAAAGGCCCAGCACTAGGTGGAAGGCCCAGCACTAGGTGGAAGGCTCAGCACTAGGTAGAAGGCTCAGCACTAGGTAGAAGGCTCAGCACTAGGTAGAAGGCCCAGCACTAGGTAGAAGGCCCAGCACTAGGTGGAAGGCCCAGCACTAGGTAAAAGGCCCAGCACTAGGTGGAAGGCCCAGCACTAGGTGGAAGGCCCAGCAGGAAGGCCCAGCACTAGGTGGAAGGCCCAGCACTAGGTGGAAGGCCCTCACTAGGTGGAAGGCCCAGCACTAGGTGGAAGGCCCAGCACTAGGTGAAAGGCCCAGCACTAGGTAGAAGGCCCAGCACTAGGTGGAAGGCCCAGCACTAGGTGGAAGGCCCAGCACTAGGTGGAAGGCTCAGCACTTGGTGAAAACTCACACACCCAATCACTGCTGTCCTATCTGGCGGGGTCTCTCTGCACACTGATTGGTGGGAGGAGAACAGGAGATGATGGGAGTTCCAGGAGTGGTGTGGGGAAAGGAGCCTGTGCCCGTCTCTGAGGAGCTCAGTAAAGGGGCACTCCGCTCCTGCTTTCCTTATACAATATAATCATTTGGGGAGACCAATCTGGGGTACAGCCTGTGGTAGGTGGGGGGATTCTGCCCCCTAGAGACCAATCTGGGGTACAGCCTATGGTAAGTGGGGGATTCTGCCCCCTAGAGACCAATCTGGGGTACAGCCTGTGGTAAGTGGGGGGATTCTGCCCCCTAGAGACCAATCTGGGGTACAGCCTATGGTAAGTGGGGGATTCTGCCCCCTAGAGACCAATCTGGGGTACAGCCTATGGGAGGTGGGGGGGGATTCCGCCTCCTAGAGACCAATCTGGGGTACAGCCTGTGGTAAGTGGGGGGATTCTGCCCCCCTAGAGACCAATCTGGGGTACAGCCTGTGGTAAGTGGGGGGATTCTGCCCCCTAGAGACCAATCTGGGGTACAGCCTGTGGTAAGTGGGGGGATTCTGCCCCCTAGAGACCAATCTGGGGTACAGCCTGTGGTAAGTGGGGGGGATTCTGCCCCCTAGAGACCAATCTGGGGTACAGCCTGTGGGAGGTGGGGGGATTCTGCCCCCTAGAGACCAATCTGGGGTACAGTCTATGGGAGGTGGGGGGGATTCTGCCCCCTAGAGACCAATCTGGGGTACAGCCTGTGGGAGGTGGGGGGATTCTGCCCCCTAGAGACCAATCTGGGGTACAGTCTATGGGAGGTGGGGGGGATTCTGCCCCCTAGAGACCAATCTGGGGTACAGCCTATATGAGGTGGGGGGGATTCCGCCTCCTAGAGACCAATCTAGGGTATAGCCTATGGTAAGTGGGGGGATTCTGCCCCCTAGAGACCAATCTGGGGTACAGCCTGTGGTAAGTGGGGGGATTCTGCCCCTAGAGACCAATCTGGGGTACAGCCTGTGGTAAGTGGGGGGATTCTGCCCCTAGAGACCAATCTGGGGTACAGTCTGTGGGAGGTGGGGGGATTCTGCCTCCTAGAGACCAATCTGGGGTACAGTCTGTGGTAAGTGGGGGGATTCTGCCCCCTAGAGACCAATCTGGGGTACAGTCTGTGGTAAGTGGGGGGATTCTGCCTCCTAGAGACCAATCTGGGGTACAGCCTGTGGGAGGTGGGGGGATTCTGCCCCCCTAGAGACCAATCTGGGGTACAGCCTGTGGTAAGTGGGGGGGATTCTGCCCCCCTAGAGACCAATCTTGGGTACAGCCTATGGTAAGTGGAGGGATTCTGCCCCCTAGAGACCAATCTGGGGTACAGTCTATGGGAGGTGGGGGGATTCTGCCCCCTAGAGACCAATCTGGGGTACAGCCTGTGGTAAGTGGGGGGATTCTGCCCCCTAGAGACCAATCTGGGGTACAGCCTGTGGGAGGTGGGGGGGATTCCGTCTCCTGGAGACCAATCTGGGGTACAGCCTGTGGTAAGTGGGGGGGATTCTGCCCCCTAGAGACCAATCTGGGGTACAATCTGTGGGAGGAGGGGGGATTCTGCCTCCTAGAGACCAATCTGGGGTACAGCCTGTGGTAAGTGGGGGATTCTGCCCCCCTAGAGACCAATCTGGGGTACAGTCTGTGGGAGGTGGGGGGATTCTGCCCCCCTAGAGACCAATCTTGGGTACAGCCTATGGTAAGTGGGGGATTCTGCCCCCCTAGAGACCAATCTGGGGTACAGTCTGTGGGAGGTGGGGGGATTCTGCCCCCTAGAGACCAATCTGGGGTACAGTCTATGGGAGGTGGGGGGATTCTGCCCCCTAGAGACCAATCTGGGGTACAGCCTGTGGTAAGTGGGGGGATTCTGCCTCCTAGAGACCAATCTGGGGTACAGCCTGTGGTAGGTGGGGGGATTCTGCCCCCCTAGAGACCAATCTGGGGTACAGTCTGTGGGAGGTGGGGGGGGATTCCGTCTCCTGGAGACCAATCTGGGGTACAGCCTGTGGTAAGTGGGGGGGATTCCGCCTCCTAGAGACCAATCTGGGGTACAGCCTGTGGTAAGTGGGGGGGATTCTGCCCCCTAGAGACCAATCTGGGGTACAGCCTGTGGTAAGTGGGGGGATTCTGCCCCCCTAGAGACCAATCTTGGGTACAGCCTGTGGTAAGTGGGGGATTCTGCCCCCCTAGAGACCAATCTGGGGTACAGTCTGTGGGAGGTGGGGGGATTCTGCCCCCTAGAGACCAATCTGGGGTACAGTCTATGGGAGGTGGGGGGATTCTGCCCCCTAGAGACCAATCTGGGGTACAGTCTATGGGAGGTGGGGGGATTCTGCCCCCTAGAGACCAATCTGGGGTACAGCCTGTGGTAAGTGGGGGGATTCTGCCCCCTAGAGACCAATCTGGGGTACAGCCTGTGGTAAGTGGGGGGGATTCTGCCTCCTAGAGACCAATCTGGGGTACAGTCTGTGGGAGGAGGGGGGATTCCGCCTCCTAGAGACCAATCTGGGGTACAGCCTGTGGTAAGTGGGGGGATTCTGCCCCCTAGAGACCAATCTGGGGTACAGCCTATGGGAGGTGGGGGGATTCTGCCCCTAGAGACCAATCTGGGGTACAGCCTGTGGTAAGTGGGGGGATTCTGCCCCCTAGAGACCAATCTGGGGTACAGCCTGTGGTAAGTGGGGGGATTCTGCCCCCTAGAGACCAATCTGGGGTACAGCCTGTGGTAGGTGGGGGGATTCTGCCCCCCTAGAGACCAATCTGGGGTACAGCCTATGGGAGGTGGGGGGGATTCCGTCTCCTGGAGACCAATCTGGGGTACAGCCTGTGGTAAGCGGGGGGATTCTGCCCCCTAGAGACCAATCTTGGGTACAGCCTATGGTAAGTGGAGGGATTCTGCCCCCTAGAGACCAATCTGGGGTACAGTCTATGGGAGGTGGGGGGGATTCTGCCCCCTAGAGACCAATCTGGGGTACAGCCTGTGGTAAGTGGGGGGATTCTGCGCCCTAGAGACCAATCTGGGGTACAGCCTGTGGTAAGTGGGGGGATTCTGCCCCCTAGAGACCAATCTGGGGTACAGCCTGTGGTAGGTGGGGGGATTCTGCCCCCCTAGAGACCAATCTGGGGTACAGTCTGTGGGAGGTGGGGGGGATTCCGTCTCCTGGAGACCAATCTGGGGTACAGCCTGTGGTAAGCGGGGGGATTCTGCCCCCTAGAGACCAATCTGGGGTACAGCCTGTGTTAAGTGGGGGGGATTCTGCCCCCTAGAGACCAATCTGGGGTACAGCCTGTGGTAAGTGAGGGGATTCTGCCCCCCTAGAGACCAATCTGGGGTACAGCCTGTGGTAAGTGGGGGGGATTCTGCCCCCTAGAGACCAATCTGGGGTACAGTCTATGGTAAGTGGAGGGATTCTGCCCCCTAGAGACCAATCTGGGGTACAGTCTATGGGAGGTGGGGGGATTCTGCCCCCTAGAGACCAATCTGGGGTACAGCCTGTGGTAAGTGGGGGGATTCTGCCCCCTAGAGACCAATCTGGGGTACAGCCTGTGGTAAGTGGGGGGGATTCTGCCTCCTAGAGACCAATCTGGGGTACAGTCTATGGGAGGTGGGGGGATTCTGCCCCCTAGAGACCAATCTGGGGTACAGCCTGTGGTAAGTGGGGGGGATTCTGCCCCCTAGAGACCAATCTGGGGTACAGCCTGTGGTAAGTGGGGGGATTCTGCCCCCCTAGAGACCAATCTTGGGTACAGCCTATGGTAAGTGGGGGATTCTGCCCCCCTAAAGACCAATCTGGGGTACAGTCTGTGGGAGGTGGGGGGATTCTGCCCCCTAGAGACCAATCTGGGGTACAGTCTATGGGAGGTGGGGGGATTCTGCCCCCTAGAGACCAATCTGGGGTACAGCCTGTGGTAAGTGGGGGGATTCTGCCCCCTAGAGACCAATCTGGGGTACAGCCTGTGGTAAGTGGGGGGGATTCTGCCTCCTAGAGACCAATCTGGGGTACAGCCTGTGGTAAGTGGGGGGGATTCTGCCTCCTAGAGACCAATCTGGGGTACAGTCTGTGGGAGGAGGGGGGATTCTGCCTCCTAGAGACCAATCTGGGGTACAGCCTGTGGTAAGTGGGGGGATTCTGCCCCCTAGAGACCAATCTGGGGTACAGCCTATGGGAGGTGGGGGGATTCTGCCCCTAGAGACCAATCTGGGGTACAGCCTGTGGTAAGTGGGGGGATTCCGCCTCCTAGAGACCAATCTAGGGTACAGTCTGTGGGAGGTGGGGGGATTCTGCCTCCTAGAGACCAATCTGGGGTACAGCCTGTGGTAGGTGGGGGGATTCTACCCCCCTAGAGACCAATCTGGGGTACAGCCTGTGGTAAGTGGGGGGATTCTGCCCCCCTAGAGACCAATCTGGGGTACAGCCTGTGGTAAGTGGGGGGATTCTGCCCCCTAGAGACCAATCTGGGGTACAGCCTGTGGTAAGTGGGGGGATTCTGCCCCCCTAGAGACCAATCTTGGGTACAGCCTATGGTAAGTGGAGGGATTCTGCCCCCTAGAAACCAATCTGGGGTACAGTCTATGGGAGGTGGGGGGATTCTGCCCCCTAGAGACCAATCTGGGGTACAGCCTGTGGTAAGTGGGGGGGATTCTGCCCCCTAGAGACCAATCTGGGGTACAGTCTGTGGGAGGAGGGGGGATTCCGCCTCCTAGAGACCAATCTGGGGTACAGCCTGTGGTAAGTGGGGGATTCTGCCCCCCTAGAGACCAATCTTGGGTACAGCCTATGGTAAGTGGGGGATTCTGCCCCCCTAGAGACCAATCTGGGGTACAGTCTGTGGGAGGTGGGGGAATTCTGCCCCCTATAGACCAATCTGGGGTACAGTCTATGGAAGGTGGGGGGATTCTGCCCCCTAGAGACCAATCTGGGGTACAGCCTGTGGTAAGTGGGGGGATTCTGCCCCCTAGAGACCAATCTGGGGTACAGCCTGTGGTATGTGGGGGGGATTCTGCCTTCTAGAGACCAATCTGGGGTACAGTCTGTGGTAAGTGGGGGATTCTGCCCCCCTAGAGACCAATCTTGGGTACAGCCTATGGTAAGTGGGGGATTCTGCCCCCCTAGAGACCAATCTGGGGTACAGTCTATGGGAGGTGGGGGGATTCTGCCCCCTAGAGACCAAACTGGGGTACAGCCTATATGAGGTGGGGGGGATTCCGCCTCCTAGAGACCAATCTGGGGTACAGCCTATGGGAGGTGGGTGGGATTCTGCCCCCTAGAGACCAATCTGGGGTACAGCCTGTGGTAAGTGGGGGGGATTCTGCCCCCTAGAGACCAATCTGGGGTACAGCCTGTGGTAAGTGGGGGGGATTCTGCCCCCTAGAGACCAATCTAGGGTACAGCCTGTGGTAAGTGGGGGGGATTCTGCCACCTAGAGACCAATCTGGGGTACAGCCTGTGGGAGGTGGGGGGGGGGGTTCCGCCTCCTAGAGACCAATCTGGGGTACAGCCTATGGGAGGTGGGGGGGATTCTGCCCCCTAGAGACCAATCTGGGGTACAGCCTGTGGTAAGTGGGGGGATTCTGCCTCCTAGAGACCAATCTGGGGTACAGCCTATGGGAGGTGGGGGGGATTCTGCCTCCTAGAGACCAATCTGGGGTACAGTCTGTGGGAGGTGGGGGGGATTCTGCCCCCTAGAGACCAATCTGGGGTACAGCCTGTGGTAAGTGGGGGGATTCTGCCCCTAGAGACCAATCTGGGGTATAGCCTGTGGTAAGTGGGGGGATTCTGCCCCCTAGAGACCAATCTGGGGTACAGCCTGTGGTAAGTGGGGGGATTCTGCCCCCTAGAGACCAATCTGGGGTACAGCCTGTGGTAAGTGGGGGGATTCTGCCCCCTAGAGACCAATCTGGGGTACAGCCTGTGGTAAGTGGGGGGATTCTGCCCCCTAGAGACCAATCTGGGGTACAGCCTGTGGTAAGTGGGGGGATTCTGCCCCTAGAGACCAATCTGGGGTACAGTCTGTGGGAGGTGGGGGGATTCTGCCTCCTAGAGACCAATCTGGTGTACAGCCTGTGGTAAGTGGGTGGATTCCGCCTCCTAGAGACCAATCTAGGGTATAGCCTATGGTAAGTGGGGGGATTCTGCCCCCTAGAGACCAATCTGGGGTACAGCCTGTGGTAAGTAGGGGGGATTCTGCCCCCTAGAGACCAATCTGGGGTACAGCCTGTGGTAAGTGGGGGGATTCTGCCCCCCTAGAGACCAATCTGGGGTATAGTCTGTGGGAGGTGGGGGGGATTCTGCCCCCTAGAGACCAATATGGGGTACAGCCTGTGGGAGGTGGGGGGATTCTGCCTCCTAGAGACCAATCTGGGGTACAGCCTGTGGTAAGTGGGGGGATTCTGCCTCCTAAAGACCAATCTGGGGTACAGCCTGTGGTAGGTGGGGGGATTCTGCCTCCTAGAGACCAATCTGGGGTACAGCCTGTGGTAGGTGGGGGGATTCTGCCCCCCTAGAGACCAATCTGGGGTACAGCCTGTGGTAAGTGGGGGGATTCTGCCCCCCTAGAGACCAATCTGGGGTACAGCTTGTGGTAAGTGGGGGGATTCTGCCCCCTAGAGACCAATCTGGGGTACAGCCTGTGGTAGGTGGGGGGATTCTGCCCCCTAGAGACCAATCTGGTTTACAGCCTGTGGTAGGTGGGGGGATTCCGCCTCCTAGAGACCAATCTGGGGTACAGTCTGTGGTAAGTGGGGGGATTCTGCCTCCTAGAGACCAATCTGGGGTACAGCCTGTGGTAGGTGGGGGGATTCTGCCCCCCTAGAGACCAATCTGGGGTACAGCCTGTGGTAAGTGGGGGGATTCTGCCCCCTAGAGACCAATCTGGGGTACAGCTTGTGGTAAGTGGGGGGATTCTGCCCCCTAGAGACCAATCTGGGGTACAGCCTGTGGTAGGTGGGGGGATTCTGCCCCCCTAGAGACCAATCTGGGGTACAGCCTGTGGTAGGTGTGGGGATTCTGCCCCCCTAGAGACCAATCTGGGGTACAGCCTGTGGTAAGTGGGGGGATTCTGCCCCCTAGAGACCAATCTGGGGTACAGCTTGTGGTAAGTGGGGGGATTCTGCCCCCTAGAGACCAATCTGGGGTACAGCCTGTGGTAAGTGGGGGGATTCTGCCCCCTAGAGACCAATCTGGGGTACAGCCTGTGGTAGGTGGGGGGATTCTGCCCCCCTAGAGACCAATCTGGGGTACAGCCTGTGGTAAGTGGGGGGATTCTGCCCCCTAGAGACCAATCTGGGGTACAGCCTGTGGTATGTGGGGGGGATTCTGCTCCCTAGAGACCAATCTGGGGTACAGCCTGTGGTAAGTGGGGGGATTCTGCTCCCTAGAGACCAATCTGGGGTACAGCCTGTGGTAAGTGGGGGGATTCTGCCCCCTAGAGACCAATCTGGGGTACAGCCTGTGGTAAGTGGGGGGATTCTGCCTCCTAGAGACCAATCTGGGGTACAGCCTGTGGTAGGTGGGGGGATTCTCCCCCCTAGAGACCAATCTGGGGTACAGCCTGTGGTAAGTGGGGGGATTCTGCCCCCTAGAGACCAATCTGGGGTACAGCCTGTGGTAAGTGGGGGGATTCTGCCTCCTAGAGACCAATCTGGGGTACAGTCTGTGGGAGGTGGGGGGGATTCCGTCTCCTGGAGACCAATCTGGGGTACAGCCTGTGGTAAGTGGGGGGGATTCTGCCCCCCTAGAGACCAATCTTGGGTACAGCCTATGGTAAGTGGAGGGATTCTGCCCCCTAGAGACCAATCTGGGGTACAGTCTATGGGAGGTGGGGGGATTCTGCCCCCTAGAGACCAATCTGGGGTACAGCCTGTGGTAAGTGGGGGGATTCTGCCCCCTAGAGACCAATCTGGGGTACAGCCTGTGGTAAGTGGGGGGGATTCTGCCTCCTAGAGACCAATCTGGGGTACAGCCTGTGGTAAGTGGGGGATTCTGCCCCCCTAGAGACCAATCTTGGGTACAGCCTGTGGGAGGTGGGGGGATTCTGCCCCCTAGAGACCAATCTGGGGTACAGTCTGTGGTAAGTGGGGGGGATTCTGCCCCCTAGAGACCAATCTGGGGTACAGCCTGTGGTAAGTGGGGGGGATTCTGCCCCCTAGAGACCAATCTGGGGTACAGCCTGTGGTAAGTGGGGGGATTCTGCCCCCTAGAGACCAATCTGGGGTATAGCCTGTGGTAAGTGGGGGGATTCTGCCCCCTAGAGACCAATCTGGGGTACAGCCTGTGGTAAGTGGGGGGATTCTGCCCCCTAGAGACCAATCTGGGGTACAGCCTGTGGTAAGTGGGGGGATTCTGCCCCCTAGAGACCAATCTGGGGTACAGCCTGTGGTAAGTGGGGGGATTCTGCCCCTAGAGACCAATCTGGGGTACAGTCTGTGGGAGGTGGGGGGATTCTGCCTCCTAGAGACCAATCTGGTGTACAGCCTGTGGTAAGTGGGTGGATTCCGCCTCCTAGAGACCAATCTAGGGTATAGCCTGTGGTAAGTGGGGGGATTCTGCCCCCTAGAGACCAATCTGGGGTACAGCTTGTGGTAAGTGGGGGGATTCTGCCCCCTAGAGACCAATCTGGGGTACAGCCTGTGGTAAGTGGGGGGATTCTGCCCCCCTAGAGACCAATCTGGGGTATAGTCTGTGGGAGGTGGGGGGGATTCTGCCCCCTAGAGACCAATATGGGGTACAGCCTGTGGGAGGTGGGGGGATTCTGCCTCCTAGAGACCAATCTGGGGTACAGCCTGTGGTAAGTGGGGGGATTCTGCCTCCTAAAGACCAATCTGGGGTACAGCCTGTGGTAGGTGGGGGGATTCTGCCTCCTAGAGACCAATCTGGGGTACAGCCTGTGGTAGGTGGGGGGATTCTGCCCCCCTAGAGACCAATCTGGGGTACAGCCTGTGGTAAATGGGGGGATTCTGCCCCCCTAGAGACCAATCTGGGGTACAGCTTGTGGTAAGTGGGGGGATTCTGCCCCCTAGAGACCAATCTGGGGTACAGCCTGTGGTAGGTGGGGGGATTCTGCCCCCTAGAGACCAATCTGGTTTACAGCCTGTGGTAGGTGGGGGGATTCCGCCTCCTAGAGACCAATCTGGGGTACAGTCTGTGGTAAGTGGGGGGATTCTGCCTCCTAGAGACCAATCTGGGGTACAGCCTGTGGTAGGTGGGGGGATTCTGCCCCCCTAGAGACCAATCTGGGGTACAGCCTGTGGTAAGTGGGGGGATTCTGCCCCCTAGAGACCAATCTGGGGTACAGCTTGTGGTAAGTGGGGGGATTCTGCCCCCTAGAGACCAATCTGGGGTACAGCCTGTGGTAAGTGGGGGGATTCTGCCCCCTAGAGACCAATCTGGGGTACAGCCTGTGGTAGGTGGGGGGATTCTGCCCCCCTAGAGACCAATCTGGGGTACAGCCTGTGGTAAGTGGGGGGATTCTGCCCCCTAGAGACCAATCTAGGGTACAGTCTGTGGTAAGTGGGGGGATTCTGCTCCCTAGAGACCAATCTGGGGTACAGCCTGTGGTAAGTGGGGGGATTCTGCTCCCTAGAGACCAATCTGGGGTACAGCCTGTGGTAAGTGGGGGGATTCTGCCCCCTAGAGACCAATCTGGGGTACAGCCTGTGGTAAGTGGGGGGATTCTGCCTCCTAGAGACCAATTCTGGGGTACAGCCTGTGGTAGGTGGGGGGATTCTCCCCCCTAGAGACCAATCTGGGGTACAGCCTGTGGTAAGTGGGGGGATTCTGCCCCCTAGAGACCAATCTGTGGTACAGCCTGTGGTAAGTGGGGGGATTCTGCCTCCTAGAGACCAATCTGGGGTACAGTCTGTGGGAGGTGGGGGGGATTCCGTCTCCTGGAGACCAATCTGGGGTACAGCCTGTGGTAAGTGGGGGGGATTCTGCCCCCCTAGAGACCAATCTTGGGTACAGCCTATGGTAAGTGGGGGGATTCTGCCCCCTAGAGACCAATCTGGGGTACAGCCTGTGGTAAGTGGGGGGATTCTGCCTCCTAGAGACCAATCTGGGGTACAGCCTGTGGTAGGTGGGGGGATTCTCCCCCCTAGAGACCAATCTGGGGTACAGCCTGTGGTAAGTGGGGGGATTCTGCCCCCTAGAGACCAATCTGGGGTACAGCCTGTGGTAAGTGGGGGGATTCTGCCTCCTAGAGACCAATCTGGGGTACAGTCTGTGGGAGGTGGGGGGGATTCCGTCTCCTGGAGACCAATCTGGGGTACAGCCTGTGGTAAGTGGGGGGGATTCTGCCCCCCTAGAGACCAATCTTGGGTACAGCCTATGGTAAGTGGAGGGATTCTGCCCCCTAGAGACCAATCTGGGGTACAGTCTATGGGAGGTGGGGGGATTCTGCCCCCTAGAGACCAATCTGGGGTACAGCCTGTGGTAAGTGGGGGGATTCTGCCCCCTAGAGACCAATCTGGGGTACAGCCTGTGGTAAGTGGGGGGGATTCTGCCTCCTAGAGACCAATCTGGGGTACAGCCTGTGGTAAGTGGGGGATTCTGCCCCCCTAGAGACCAATCTTGGGTACAGCCTGTGGGAGGTGGGGGGATTCTGCCCCCTAGAGACCAATCTGGGGTACAGTCTGTGGTAAGTGGGGGGGATTCTGCCCCCTAGAGACCAATCTGGGGTACAGCCTGTGGTAAGTGGGGGGGATTCTGCCCCCTAGAGACCAATCTGGGGTACAGCCTGTGGTAAGTGGGGGGATTCTGCCCCCTAGAGACCAATCTGGGGTATAGCCTGTGGTAAGTGGGGGGATTCTGCCCCCTAGAGACCAATCTGGGGTACAGCCTGTGGTAAGTGGGGGGATTCTGCCCCCTAGAGACCAATCTGGGGTACAGCCTGTGGTAAGTGGGGGGATTCTGCCCCCTAGAGACCAATCTGGGGTACAGCCTGTGGTAAGTGGGGGGATTCTGCCCCTAGAGACCAATCTGGGGTACAGTCTGTGGGAGGTGGGGGGATTCTGCCTCCTAGAGACCAATCTGGTGTACAGCCTGTGGTAAGTGGGTGGATTCCGCCTCCTAGAGACCAATCTAGGGTATAGCCTATGGTAAGTGGGGGGATTCTGCCCCCTAGAGACCAATCTGGGGTACAGCCTGTGGTAAGTAGGGGGGATTCTGCCCCCTAGAGACCAATCTGGGGTACAGCCTGTGGTAAGTGGGGGGATTCTGCCCCCTAGAGACCAATCTGGGGTACAGTCTATGGGAGGTGGGGGGATTCTGCCCCCTAGAGACCAATCTGGGGTACAGCCTGTGGTAAGTGGGGGGATTCTGCCCCCTAGAGACCAATCTGGGGTACAGCCTGTGGTAAGTGGGGGGGATTCTGCCTCCTAGAGACCAATCTGGGGTACAGCCTGTGGTAAGTGGGGGATTCTGCCCCCCTAGAGACCAATCTTGGGTACAGCCTGTGGGAGGTGGGGGGATTCTGCCCCCTAGAGACCAATCTGGGGTACAGTCTGTGGTAAGTGGGGGGGATTCTGCCCCCTAGAGACCAATCTGGGGTACAGCCTGTGGTAAGTGGGGGGGATTCTGCCCCCTAGAGACCAATCTGGGGTACAGCCTGTGGTAAGTGGGGGGATTCTGCCCCCTAGAGACCAATCTGGGGTATAGCCTGTGGTAAGTGGGGGGATTCTGCCCCCTAGAGACCAATCTGGGGTACAGCCTGTGGTAAGTGGGGGGATTCTGCCCCCTAGAGACCAATCTGGGGTACAGCCTGTGGTAAGTGGGGGGATTCTGCCCCCTAGAGACCAATCTGGGGTACAGCCTGTGGTAAGTGGGGGGATTCTGCCCCTAGAGACCAATCTGGGGTACAGTCTGTGGGAGGTGGGGGGATTCTGCCTCCTAGAGACCAATCTGGTGTACAGCCTGTGGTAAGTGGGTGGATTCCGCCTCCTAGAGACCAATCTAGGGTATAGCCTATGGTAAGTGGGGGGATTCTGCCCCCTAGAGACCAATCTGGGGTACAGCCTGTGGTAAGTAGGGGGGATTCTGCCCCCTAGAGACCAATCTGGGGTACAGCCTGTGGTAAGTGGGGGGATTCTGCCCCCCTAGAGACCAATCTGGGGTATAGTCTGTGGGAGGTGGGGGGGATTCTGCCCCCTAGAGACCAATATGGGGTACAGCCTGTGGGAGGTGGGGGGATTCTGCCTCCTAGAGACCAATCTGGGGTACAGCCTGTGGTAAGTGGGGGGATTCTGCCTCCTAAAGACCAATCTGGGGTACAGCCTGTGGTAGGTGGGGGGATTCTGCCTCCTAGAGACCAATCTGGGGTACAGCCTGTGGTAGGTGGGGGGATTCTGCCCCCCTAGAGACCAATCTGGGGTACAGCCTGTGGTAAGTGGGGGGATTCTGCCCCCCTAGAGACCAATCTGGGGTACAGCTTGTGGTAAGTGGGGGGATTCTGCCCCCTAGAGACCAATCTGGGGTACAGCCTGTGGTAGGTGGGGGGATTCTGCCCCCTAGAGACCAATCTGGTTTACAGCCTGTGGTAGGTGGGGGGATTCCGCCTCCTAGAGACCAATCTGGGGTACAGTCTGTGGTAAGTGGGGGGATTCTGCCTCCTAGAGACCAATCTGGGGTACAGCCTGTGGTAGGTGGGGGGATTCTGCCCCCCTAGAGACCAATCTGGGGTACAGCCTGTGGTAAGTGGGGGGATTCTGCCCCCTAGAGACCAATCTGGGGTACAGCTTGTGGTAAGTGGGGGGATTCTGCCCCCTAGAGACCAATCTGGGGTACAGCCTGTGGTAAGTGGGGGGATTCTGCCCCCTAGAGACCAATCTGGGGTACAGCCTGTGGTAGGTGGGGGGATTCTGCCCCCCTAGAGACCAATCTGGGGTACAGCCTGTGGTAAGTGGGGGGATTCTGCCCCCTAGAGACCAATCTAGGGTACAGTCTGTGGTAAGTGGGGGGATTCTGCTCCCTAGAGACCAATCTGGGGTACAGCCTGTGGTAAGTGGGGGGATTCTGCTCCCTAGAGACCAATCTGGGGTACAGCCTGTGGTAAGTGGGGGGATTCTGCCCCCTAGAGACCAATCTGGGGTACAGCCTGTGGTAAGTGGGGGGATTCTGCCTCCTAGAGACCAATTCTGGGGTACAGCCTGTGGTAGGTGGGGGGATTCTCCCCCCTAGAGACCAATCTGGGGTACAGCCTGTGGTAAGTGGGGGGATTCTGCCCCCTAGAGACCAATCTGGGGTACAGCCTGTGGTAAGTGGGGGGATTCTGCCTCCTAGAGACCAATCTGGGGTACAGTCTGTGGGAGGTGGGGGGGATTCCGTCTCCTGGAGACCAATCTGGGGTACAGCCTGTGGTAAGTGGGGGGGATTCTGCCCCCCTAGAGACCAATCTTGGGTACAGCCTATGGTAAGTGGAGGGATTCTGCCCCCTAGAGACCAATCTGGGGTACAGTCTATGGGAGGTGGGGGGATTCTGCCCCCTAGAGACCAATCTGGGGTACAGCCTGTGGTAAGTGGGGGGATTCTGCCCCCTAGAGACCAATCTGGGGTACAGCCTGTGGTAAGTGGGGGGGATTCTGCCTCCTAGAGACCAATCTGGGGTACAGCCTGTGGTAAGTGGGGGATTCTGCCCCCCTAGAGACCAATCTTGGGTACAGCCTGTGGGAGGTGGGGGGATTCTGCCCCCTAGAGACCAATCTGGGGTACAGTCTGTGGTAAGTGGGGGGGATTCTGCCCCCTAGAGACCAATCTGGGGTACAGCCTGTGGTAAGTGGGGGGGATTCTGCCCCCTAGAGACCAATCTGGGGTACAGCCTGTGGTAAGTGGGGGGATTCTGCCCCCTAGAGACCAATCTGGGGTACAGCCTGTGGGAGGTGGGGGGGGGATTCCGCCTCCTAGAGACCAATCTGGGGTACAGCCTATGGGAGGTGGGGGGGATTCTGCCCCCTAGAGACCAATCTGGGGTACAGCCTGTGGTAAGTGGGGGGGATTCTGCCTCCTAGAGACCAATCTGGGGTACAGCCTGTGGTAAGTGGGGGGGATTCTGCCTCCTAGAGACCAATCTGGGGTACAGTCTGTGGTAAGTGGGGGATTCTGCCCCCCTAGAGACCAATCTGGGGTACAGCCTGTGGTAAGTGGGGGGATTCTGCCCCCTAGAGACCAATCTAGGGTACAGCCTGTGGTAAGTGGGGGGATTCTGCCCCCTAGAGACCAATCTGAGGTACAGCCTGTGGGAGGTGGGGGGGGGGGGATTCCCCCTCCTAGAGACCAATCTGGGGTACAGCCTATGGGAGGTGGGGGGGATTCTGCCCCCTAGAGACCAATCTGGGGTACAGCCTGTGGTAAGTGGGGGATTCTGCCCCCCTAGAGACCAATCTGGGGTACAGCCTGTGGTAAGTGGGGGGGATTCTGCCTCCTAGAGACCAATCTGGGGTAAAGTCTGTGGGAGGTGGGGGGGGGATTCCGTCTCCTGGAGACCAATCTGGGGTACAGCCTGTGGTAAGTGGGGGGGATTCTGCCCCCTAGAGACCAATCTGGGGTACAGTCTGTGGGAGGAGGGGGGGATTCCGCCTCCTAGAGACCAATCTGGGGTACAGCCTGTGGTAAGTGGGGGATTCTGCCCCCCTAGAGACCAATCTTGGGTACAGCCTATGGTAAGTGGGGGATTCTGCCCCCCTAGAGACCAATCTGGGGTACAGTCTGTGGGAGGTGGGGGGATTCTGCCCCCTAGAGACCAATCTAGGGTACAGTCTATGGGAGGTGGGGGGATTATGCCCCCTAGAGACCAATCTGGGGTACAGTCTATGGGAGGTGGGGGGATTCTGCCCCCTAGAGACCAATCTGGGGTACAGCCTGTGGTAAGTGGGGGGATTCTGCCCCCTAGAGACCAATCTGGGGTACAGCCTGTGGTAAGTGGGGGGATTCTGCCTCCTAGAGACCAATCTGGGGTACAGCCTGTGGTAAGTGGGGGGGATTCTGCCTCCTAGAGACCAATCTGGGGTACAGTCTGTGGGAGGAGGGGGGGATTCCGCCTCCTAGAGACCAATCTGGGGTACAGTCTGTGGTAAGTGGGGGGATTCTGCCCCCTAGAGACCAATCTGGGGTACAGCCTGTGGTAAGTGGGGGGGATTCCGCCCCCTAGAGACCAATCTGGGGTACAGTCTGTGGGAGGTGGGGGGGATTCTGCCCCCTAGAGACCAATCTGGGGTACAGCCTGTGGTAAGTGGGGGGGATTCTGCCTCCTAGAGACCAATCTGGGGTACAGTCTGTGGTAAGTGGGGGATTCTGCCCCCCTAGAGACCAATCTGGGGTACAGCCTGTGGTAAGTGGGGGGATTCTGCCCCATAGAGACCAATCTGAGGTACAGCCTGTGGGAGGTGGGGGGGGGATTCCGCCTCCTAGAGACCAATCTGGGGTACAGCCTATGGGAGGTGGGGGGGATTCTGCCCCCTAGAGACCAATCTGGGGTACAGCCTGTGGTAAGTGGGGGATTCTGCCCCCCTAGAGACCAATCTGGGGTACAGCCTGTGGTAAGTGGGGGGGATTCTGCCTCCTAGAGACCAATCTGGGGTACAGCCTGTGGTAAGTGGGGGGGATTCTGCCTCCTAGAGACCAATCTGGGGTAAAGTCTGTGGGAGGTGGGGGGGGGGGATTCCGTCTCCTGGAGACCAATCTGGGGTACAGCCTGTGGTATGTGGGGGGGATTCCGCCTCCTAGAGACCAATCTGGGGTACAGCCTGTGGTAAGTGGGGGATTCTGCCCCCCTAGAGACCAATCTTGGGTACAGCCTATGGTAAGTGGGGGATTCTGCCCCCCTAGAGACCAATCTGGGGTACAGTCTATGGGAGGTGGGGGGATTCTGCCCCTAGAGGCCAATCTGGGGTACAGTCTATGGGAGGTGGGGGGATTCTGCCCCCTAGAGACCAATCTGGGGTACAGCCTGTGGTAAGTGGGGGGATTCTGCCTCCTAGAGACCAATCTGGGGTACAGTCTGTGGGAGGTGGGGGGATTCTGCCCCCTAGAGACCAATCTGGGGTACAGTCTATGGGAGGTGGGGGGATTCTGCCCCTAGAGGCCAATCTGGGGTACAGTCTATGGGAGGTGGGGGGATTCTGCCCCCTAGAGACCAATCTGGGGTACAGCCTGTGGTAAGTGGGGGGATTCTGCCCCCTAGAGACCAATCTGGGGTACAGCCTGTGGTAAGTGGGGGGATTCTGCCTCCTAGAGACCAATCTGGGGTACAGTCTGTGGGAGGAGGGGGGGATTCCGCCTCCTAGAGACCAATCTGGGGTACAGCCTGTGGTAAGTGGGGGATTCTGCCCCCCTAGAGACCAATCTGGGGTACAGTCTATGGGAGGTGGGGGGGATTCTGCCCCTTAGAGACCAATCTGGGGTACAGCCTATGGTAAGTGGAGGGATTCTGCCCCCTAGAGACCAATCTGGGGTACAGCCTGTGGTAAGTGGGGGGATTCTGCCCCCTAGAGACCAATCTAGGGTACAGCCTGTGGTAAGTGGGGGGATTCTGCCCCCTAGAGACCAATCTGGGGTACAGCCTGTGGTAAGTGGGGGGGATTCCGCCCCCTAGAGACCAATCTGGGGTACAGTCTGTGGGAGGTGGGGGGGATTCTGCCCCCTAGAGACCAATCTGGGGTACAGTCTGTGGTAAGTGGGGGGATTCTGCCCCCTAGAGACCAATCTGGGGTACAGCCTGTGGTAAGTGGGGGGGATTCCGCCCCCTAGAGACCAATCTGGGGTACAGTCTGTGGGAGGTGGGGGGGATTCTGCCCCCCTAGAGACCAATCTGGGGTACAGCCTGTGGTAAGTGGGGGGATTCTGCCCCCTAGAGACCAATCTAGGGTACAGCCTGTGGTAAGTGGGGGGGATTCTGCCCCCTAGAGACCAATCTGAGGTACAGCCTGTGGGAGGTGGGGGGGGGATTCCGCCTCCTAGAGACCAATCTGGGGTACAGCCTATGGGAGGTGGGGGGGATTCTGCCCCCTAGAGACCAATCTGGGGTACAGCCTGTGGTAAGTGGTGGGATTCTGCCCCCTAGAGACCAATCTGGGGTACAGTCTGTGGGAGGAGGGGGGGATTCCGCCTCCTAGAGACCAATCTGGGGTACAGCCTGTGGTAAGTGGGGGATTCTGCCCCCCTAGAGACCAATCTTGGGTACAGCCTATGGTAAGTGGGGGGATTCTGCCCCCCTAGAGACCAATCTGGGGTACAGTCTGTGGGAGGTGGGGGGATTCTGCCCCCTAGAGACCAATCTGGGGTACAGCCTGTGGTAAGTGGGGGGATTCTGCCTCCTAGAGACCAATCTGGGGTACAGCCTGTGGTAAGTGGGGGGATTCTGCCCCCTAGAGACCAATCTGGGGTACAGCCTATGGTAAGTGGGGGATTCCGCCTCCTAGAGACCAATCTGGGGTACAGTCTATGGGAGGTGGGGGGGATTCTGCCCCTTAGAGACCAATCTGGGGTACAGTCTATGGGAGGTGGGGGGATTCTGCCCCCTAGAGACCAATCTGGGGTACAGCCTGTGGTAAGTGGGGGGGATTCTGCCCCCTAGAGACCAATCTAGGGTACAGCCTGTGGTAAGTGGGGGGATTCTGCCCCCTAGAGACCAATCTAGGGTACAGCCTGTGGTAAGTGGGGGGATTCTGCCTCCTAAAGACCAATCTGGGGTACAGCCTGTGGTAGGTGGGGGGATTCTGCCCCCCTAGAGACCAATCTGGGGTACAGCCTGTGGTAAGTGGGGGGATTCTGCCCCCCTAGAGACCAATCTGGGGTACAGCTTGTGGTAAGTGGGGGGATTCTGCCCCCTAGAGACCAATCTGGGGTACAGCCTGTGGTAGGTGGGGGGATTCTGCCCCCTAGAGACCAATCTGGTTTACAGCCTGTGGTAGGTGGGGGGATTCCGCCTCCTAGAGACCAATCTGGGGTACAGTCTGTGGTAAGTGGGGGGATTCTGCCTCCTAGAGACCAATCTGGGGTACAGCCTGTGGTAGGTGGGGGGATTCTGCCCCCCTAGAGACCAATCTGGGGTACAGCCTGTGGTAAGTGGGGGGATTCTGCCCCCTAGAGACCAATCTGGGGTACAGCTTGTGGTAAGTGGGGGGATTCTGCCCCCTAGAGACCAATCTGGGGTACAGCCTGTGGTAGGTGGGGGGATTCTGCCCCCCTAGAGACCAATCTGGGGTACAGCCTGTGGTAGGTGTGGGGATTCTGCCCCCCTAGAGACCAATCTGGGGTACAGCCTGTGGTAAGTGGGGGGATTCTGCCCCCTAGAGACCAATCTGGGGTACAGCTTGTGGTAAGTGGGGGGATTCTGCCCCCTAGAGACCAATCTGGGGTACAGCCTGTGGTAAGTGGGGGGATTCTGCCCCCTAGAGACCAATCTGGGGTACAGCCTGTGGTAAGTGGGGGGATTCTGCCCCCTAGAGACCAATCTGGGGTACAGCCTGTGGTAAGTGGGGGGATTCTGCTCCCTAGAGACCAATCTGGGGTACAGCCTGTGGTAAGTGGGGGGATTCTGCCCCCTAGAGACCAATCTGGGGTACAGCCTGTGGTAAGTGGGGGGATTCTGCCCCCTAGAGACCAATCTGGGGTACAGCCTGTGGTAAGTGGGGGGATTCTGCTCCCTAGAGACCAATCTGGGGTACAGCCTGTGGTAAGTGGGGGGATTCTGCCCCCTAGAGACCAATCTGGGGTACAGCCTGTGGTAAGTGGGGGGATTCTGCCTCCTAGAGACCAATTCTGGGGTACAGCCTGTGGTAGGTGGGGGGATTCTCCCCCCTAGAGACCAATCTGGGGTACAGCCTGTGGTAAGTGGGGGGATTCTGCCCCCTAGAGACCAATCTGGGGTACAGCCTGTGGTAAGTGGGGGGATTCTGCCTCCTAGAGACCAATCTGGGGTACAGCCTGTGGTAGGTGGGGGGATTCCGTCTCCTGGAGACCAATCTGGGGTACAGCCTGTGGTAAGTGGGGGGGATTCTGCCCCCCTAGAGACCAATCTTGGGTACAGCCTATGGTAAGTGGAGGGATTCTGCCCCCTAGAGACCAATCTGGGGTACAGTCTATGGGAGGTGGGGGGATTCTGCCCCCTAGAGACCAATCTGGGGTACAGCCTGTGGTAAGTGGGGGGATTCTGCCCCCTAGAGACCAATCTGGGGTACAGCCTGTGGTAAGTGGGGGGGATTCTGCCTCCTAGAGACCAATCTGGGGTACAGCCTGTGGTAAGTGGGGGATTCTGCCCCCCTAGAGACCAATCTTGGGTACAGCCTGTGGGAGGTGGGGGGATTCTGCCCCCTAGAGACCAATCTGGGGTACAGTCTGTGGTAAGTGGGGGGGATTCTGCCCCCTAGAGACCAATCTGGGGTACAGCCTGTGGTAAGTGGGGGGGATTCTGCCCCCTAGAGACCAATCTGGGGTACAGCCTGTGGTAAGTGGGGGGATTCTGCCCCCTAGAGACCAATCTAGGGTACAGCCTGTGGTAAGTGGGGGGATTCTGCCCCCTAGAGACCAATCTGGGGTACAGCCTGTGGGAGGTGGGGGGGGGATTCCGCCTCCTAGAGACCAATCTGGGGTACAGCCTGTGGTAAGTGGGGGGGATTCTGCCTCCTAGAGACCAATCTGGGGTACAGCCTGTGGTAAGTGGGGGGGATTCTGCCTCCTAGAGACCAATCTGGGGTACAGCCTGTGGTAAGTGGGGGGGATTCTGCCTCCTAGAGACCAATCTGGGGTACAGTCTGTGGGAGGAGGGGGGGATTCCGCCTCCTAGAGACCAATCTGGGGTACAGCCTGTGGTAAGTGGGGGATTCTGCCCCCCTAGAGACCAATCTGGGGTACAGCCTGTGGTAAGTGGGGGGATTCTGCCCCCTAGAGACCAATCTAGGGTACAGCCTGTGGTAAGTGGGGGGATTCTGCCCCCTAGAGACCAATCTGAGGTACAGCCTGTGGGAGGTGGGGGGGGGGATTCCGCCTCCTAGAGACCAATCTGGGGTACAGCCTATGGGAGGTGGGGGGGATTCTGCCCCCTAGAGACCAATCTGGGGTACAGCCTGTGGTAAGTGGGGGGGATTCTGCCTCCTAGAGACCAATCTGGGGTAAAGTCTGTGGGAGGTGGGGGGGGGATTCCGTCTCCTGGAGACCAATCTGGGGTACAGCCTGTGGTAAGTGGGGGGGATTCTGCCCCCTAGAGACCAATCTGGGGTACAGTCTGTGGGAGGAGGGGGGGATTCCGCCTCCTAGAGACCAATCTGGGGTACAGCCTGTGGTAAGTGGGGGATTCTGCCCCCCTAGAGACCAATCTTGGGTACAGCCTATGGTAAGTGGGGGATTCTGCCCCCCTAGAGACCAATCTGGGGTACAGTCTGTGGGAGGTGGGGGGATTCTGCCCCCTAGAGACCAATCTGGGGTACAGTCTATGGGAGGTGGGGGGATTATGCCCCCTAGAGACCAATCTGGGGTACAGTCTATGGGAGGTGGGGGGATTCTGCCCCCTAGAGACCAATCTGGGGTACAGCCTGTGGTAAGTGGGGGGATTCTGCCCCCTAGAGACCAATCTGGGGTACAGCCTGTGGTAAGTGGGGGGATTCTGCCTCCTAGAGACCAATCTGGGGTACAGCCTGTGGTAAGTGGGGGGGATTCTGCCTCCTAGAGACCAATCTGGGGTACAGTCTGTGGGAGGAGGGGGGGATTCCGCCTCCTAGAGACCAATCTGGGGTACAGTCTGTGGTAAGTGGGGGGATTCTGCCCCCTAGAGACCAATCTGGGGTACAGCCTGTGGTAAGTGGGGGGGATTCTGCCTCCTAGAGACCAATCTGGGGTACAGTCTGTGGTAAGTGGGGGATTCTGCCCCCCTAGAGACCAATCTGGGGTACAGCCTGTGGTAAGTGGGGGGATTCCGCCCCCTAGAGACCAATCTGGGGTACAGTCTGTGGGAGGTGGGGGGGATTCTGCCCCCTAGAGACCAATCTGGGGTACAGCCTGTGGTAAGTGGGGGGGATTCTGCCTCCTAGAGACCAATCTGGGGTACAGTCTGTGGTAAGTGGGGGATTCTGCCCCCCTAGAGACCAATCTGGGGTACAGCCTGTGGTAAGTGGGGGGATTCTGCCCCCTAGAGACCAATCTGGGGTACAGCCTGTGGTAAGTGGGGGGGATTCTGCCTCCTAGAGACCAATCTGGGGTACAGCCTGTGGTAAGTGGGGGGGATTCTGCCTCCTAGAGACCAATCTGGGGTAAAGTCTGTGGGAGGTGGGGGGGGGGGGGATTCCGTCTCCTGGAGACCAATCTGGGGTACAGCCTGTGGTATGTGGGGGGGATTCCGCCTCCTAGAGACCAATCTGGGGTACAGCCTGTGGTAAGTGGGGGATTCTGCCCCCCTAGAGACCAATCTTGGGTACAGCCTATGGTAAGTGGGGGATTCTGCCCCCCTAGAGACCAATCTGGGGTACAGTCTGTGGGAGGTGGGGGGATTCTGCCCCCTAGAGACCAATCTGGGGTACAGTCTATGGGAGGTGGGGGGATTCTGCCCCCTAGAGACCAATCTGGGGTACAGCCTGTGGTAAGTGGGGGGATTCTGCCCCCTAGAGACCAATCTGGGGTACAGCCTGTGGTAAGTGGGGGGATTCTGCCTCCTAGAGACCAATCTGGGGTACAGTCTGTGGGAGGAGGGGGGGATTCCGCCTCCTAGAGACCAATCTGGGGTACAGCCTGTGGTAAGTGGAGGGATTCTGCCCCCTAGAGACCAATCTGGGGTACAGCCTGTGGTAAGTGGGGGGATTCTGCCCCCTAGAGACCAATCTAGGGTACAGCCTGTGGTAAGTGGGGGGATTCTGCCCCCTAGAGACCAATCTGGGGTACAGCCTGTGGTAAGTGGGGGGGATTCCGCCCCCTAGAGACCAATCTGGGGTACAGTCTGTGGGAGGTGGGGGGGATTCTGCCCCCTAGAGACCAATCTGGGGTACAGTCTGTGGTAAGTGGGGGGATTCTGCCCCCTAGAGACCAATCTGGGGTACAGCCTGTGGTAAGTGGGGGGGATTCCGCCCCCTAGAGACCAATCTGGGGTACAGTCTGTGGGAGGTGGGGGGGATTCTGCCCCCCTAGAGACCAATCTGGGGTACAGCCTGTGGTAAGTGGGGGGATTCTGCCCCCTAGAGACCAATCTAGGGTACAGCCTGTGGTAAGTGGGGGGGATTCTGCCCCCTAGAGACCAATCTGAGGTACAGCCTGTGGGAGGTGGGGGGGGGGGGGATTCCGCCTCCTAGAGACCAATCTGGGGTACAGCCTATGGGAGGTGGGGGGGATTCTGCCCCCTAGAGACCAATCTGGGGTACAGCCTGTGGTAAGTGGTGGGATTCTGCCCCCTAGAGACCAATCTGGGGTACAGTCTGTGGGAGGAGGGGGGGATTCCGCCTCCTAGAGACCAATCTGGGGTACAGCCTGTGGTAAGTGGGGGATTCTGCCCCCCTAGAGACCAATCTTGGGTACAGCCTATGGTAAGTGGGGGGATTCTGCCCCCCTAGAGACCAATCTGGGGTACAGTCTGTGGGAGGTGGGGGGATTCTGCCCCCTAGAGACCAATCTGGGGTACAGTCTATGGGAGGTGGGGGGATTCTGCCCCCTAGAGACCAATCTGGGGTACAGTCTATGGGAGGTGGGGGGATTCTGCCCCCTAGAGACCAATCTGGGGTACAGCCTGTGGTAAGTGGGGGGATTCTGCCCCCTAGAGACCAATCTGGGGTACAGCCTGTGGTAAGTGGGGGGATTCTGCCTCCTAGAGACCAATCTGGGGTACAGCCTGTGGTAAGTGGGGGGATTCTGCCCCCCTAGAGACCAATCTGGGGTACAGCCTGTGGTAAGTGGGGGGATTCTGCCTCCTAGAGACCAATCTGGGGTACAGCCTGTGGTAAGTGGGGGGATTCTGCCCCCTAGAGACCAATCTGGGGTACAGCCTATGGTAAGTGGGGGATTCCGCCTCCTTGAGACCAATCTGGGGTACAGTCTATGGGAGGTGGGGGGATTCTGCCTCCTAGAGACCAATCTGGGGTACAGCCTGTGGTAAGTGGGGGGATTCTGCCCCCTAGAGACCAATCTGGGGTACAGCCTATGGTAAGTGGGGGATTCCGCCTCCTTGAGACCAATCTGGGGTACAGTCTATGGGAGGTGGGGGGATTCTGCCTCCTAGAGACCAATCTGGGGTACAGCCTGTGGGAGGTGGGGGGATTCTGCCCCCTAGAGACCAATCTGGGGTACAGCCTGTGGTAAGTGGGGGGATTCTGCCTCCTAGAGACCAATCTGGGGTACAGTCTGTGGTAAGTGGGGGATTCTGCCCCCTAGAGACCAATCTGGGGTACAGCCTGTGGTAAGTGGGGGGATTCTGCCCCCTAGAGACCAATCTAGGGTACAGCCTGTGGTAAGTGGGGGGATTCTGCCCCCTAGAGACCAATCTGGGGTACAGCCTGTGGTAAGTGGGGGGATTCTGCCCCCTAGAGACCAATCTAGGGTACAGCCTGTGGTAAGTGGGGGGATTCTGCCCCCTAGAGACCAATCTGGGGTACAGCCTGTGGTAAGTGGGGGGATTCTGCCTCCTAGAGACCAATCTGGGGTACAGTCTGTGGTAAGTGGGGGGGATTCTGCCTCCTAGAGACCAATCTGGGGTACAGTCTATGGGAGGCGGGGGGGATTCTGCCCCCTAGAGACCAATCTGGGGTACAGCCTGTGGGAGGTGGGGGGATTCTGCCCCCTAGAGACCAATCTGGGGTACAGCCTGTGGGAGGTGGGGGGATTCTGCCCCCTAGAGACCAATCTGGGGTACAGCCTATGGTAAGTGGGGGGGATTCTGCCCCCTAGAGACCAATCTAGGGTACAGCCTGTGGTAAGTGGGGGGGATTCTGCCCCCTAGAGACCAATCTAGGGTACAGCCTGTGGTAAGTGGGGGGGATTCCGCCCCCTAGAGACCAATCTGGGGTACAGTCTGTGGGAGGTGGGGGATTCTGCCCCCCTAGCCACTTCTGCCCCGGAAGAATTTACCCCCTTCCTGACCAGTGCGTTTTTTGCGATTCGGCACTGAGTCGTTTAACTGACAATTGCGCGGTCGTGCGACGCGGCTCCCAAAGAAAATCGACGTTCTTTTTTTCCCACAAATAGAGCTTTCTTCTGGTGGTATTTGATCCTCTCTGCGCATTTTATTTTTTGCGCTATATACAAAAAAAGAGCGACAATTTGGAAAAAACGCATTATTTTTTACTTTTTGCTATAATAAATATCCCCCAAAAATAAAAAAAATCGCAATAAACGATTATTGATCGGTTTGTGCAAAAGTTATAGCATTTACAAAATAGGGGATAGTTTTATGGCATTTTTATTAATATTTTTTTTTCTTTTTAATGGCGGCAATCAGCGATTTTTATTGTGACTGCGACATTATGGCGGACACATCGGACATTTTTGACACATTTTTGGGACCATTGTCATTTATACAGCGATCAATGCTATATAAATGCACTGATTACTGTGTAAATGACACTGGCAGTTAAGGGGTTAAGTGTGTCCTAGGGGCGTGTTTCTAACTGTGAGGGGCGTGGCTGTGTGTGACATGTGACTGATCTCTGCTCCGATGACAGGGAGCAGAGATCCAGTGACACTGTCACTAGGCAGAACGGGGTGATGCTGTTTACATCAGCATCTCCCCGTTCTTCCTCCTCGTGAGGCGATCGCGGGTATCCCTGCGGCGATCGAGTCCGCGGGACCATACTTGCCAACTGTCCTGGATTTCCCGGGACTTGGACGCCATTCCCGAATTCCTGGTGTCCCGGGAAATGTCCAGAGAAATCCAGTTCACGATTCGCCGCCGCCGCCGCCGCTAGAGGTCCGCGGCCGGCGGAAACAATGTCTCCGCCGGCCGCCATTTTGGTGAAGTTCAGGAAGACGGCTGGGGGGGCTAGATGGAGCTCCTGCGTCGCCGCCCACCTTCCGCCCCGCTCCGCCTTGCCCCACCTACCCCCCGCCCCTTTCCATATCAGACTGGCAGCAGGGCGGGGGGTAGGCGGGGCGAGGCGGAGGGTGGGCGGTGACGCAGGGGCTCCGTCTAGCCCCCCCCAGCCGTCTTCCTGTCTGATAAGGAAAGGGGCGGGGTTCTAGCCATGCTACTACTAGGACACCTCTAAGGTGGGGGGGGAGGGCGCACCGCTGTGGGACTCCTGATGTGAGGGGAGGGGCTCCTTTGGGGACACACACATGATGCAAGGGGGGTCCACTGGGGACACCTGATGTGAAGGGCGGCTCCACTGGGGACACCTGATGCAAGGGGGGTCCACTGGGGACACCTGATGTGAAGGGGGGCTCCACTGGGGACACCTGATGTGAGGGGGGGCTCCGCCGGGGACACCTGATGTGAGGGGGGGCTTTGCAAGGGACACCTGATGTGAGGGGGGGCTCCGCCGGGGACACCTGATGTGAGGGGGGGCTCCGCCGGGGACACCTGACGTGAGGGGGAGCTCCGCTGGGGACTCCTGATGTGAGGGGGGGCTCCGCAAGGGACACCTGATGTGAGGGGGGGCTCCGCCGGGGACACCTGATGTGAGGGGGAGCTCCGCTGGGGACTCCTGATGTGAGGGGGAGCTCCGCCGGGGACACCTGATGTGAGGGGGGCACTCAGACTCACAGACTCTAACCACACCCTCTTGAGCCACGCCCATTTAAGCCACGCCCACTATGACGCGTAAACCACGCCCATTTTTTCATCGCGCTTCGCGCACCGCACTTGTATATTTTTCCTAAGCCACGCCTATAAACGGATGCCCCGCCCCCTAATTCTACGGCTCCGCCTACAGCCACAAAAGTGTCCCACTTTTTTTTTTTTTACAATGTTGGCAACTATGCAGGACCCGCGACCCGACTCACTGAGCTTGCTACGCGCACACGCCCACTGGCCCCCTTTTAAAGGGGTAAGTACAGGTACGTGGTTTTGCCTGTACGAGCCCTTCTGCCGCAGTATATCTGAGTGAGGCGGTCGGCAAGTGGCTAGAGACCAATCTGGGGTACAGCCTATGGTAAGTGGGGGGATTCTTCCCCCCTAGAGACCAATCTAGGGTATAGCCTATGAGAGGTGAGGGATTCTGCCCCCCTAGGGATCAATCTGGGGTACAGCCTATGGGAGGTGAGGGATTCTGCCTCCTAGAGACCAATCTGGGGTACAGCCTATGAGAGGTGGGGGATTCTGCCCCCCTAGGGATCAATCTGGGGTACAGCCTATGGGAGGTGAGGGATTCTGCCTCCTAGAGACCAATCTGGGGTGCAGCCTATGGGAGGTGGGGGGATTCCGCCCCATAGAGACCAATCTGGGGTACAGTCTATGGGAGGTGGGGGGATTCTGCCTCCTAGAGACCAATCTCGGGTGCAGCCTATGGGAGGTGGGGGGATTCTGCCCCCCTAGAGACCAATCTGGAGTACAGCCTATGAAAGGTGGGGGGATTGTGCCCTATGTGAGAGTGAGAACCCCTGTCTCGGGGTAAAATGGACACAGGACTCTCAAAGAGGCAGTTTGAGAAGTTCCAGCAGAAGATTGGTGAGCAAAGAAAACTATGCTTTAAGTTTTTTCTGGATTTTCTAAGTCTGGATTGGGGCTGGAAACTTGAAGACTTTAAAGAGCATTGGGAGGGATGGAGTCTTCAGTCTTGTGTCCGGGATTTCCAGAAGTTCTGCAGGTTGCGTGTGTGTTCAGGTGCACACAATCATTATAAGGCAGATCTGAGCATAGCTCAGGGGAGTTGGCGTGGGAGCAGTTGGGAGGTATGGAGTTGGTGTTGGAGCAGTTGGGAGGTATGGAGTTGGTGTTGGAGCAGTTGGGAGGTATGGAGTTGGTGTTGGAGCAGTTGGGAGGTATGGAGTTGGTGTTGGAGCAGTTGGGAGGTATGGAGTTGGTGTTGGAGCAGTTTGGAGGTATGGAGTTGGTGTGGGAGCAGTTGGGAGGTATGGTGTTGGTGTGGGAGCAGTTGGGAGGTATGAAGTTGGTGTGGGAGCAGTTGGGAGGTATGGAGTTGGTGTGGGGGCAGTTGGGAGGTACAGAGTTGGTGTTGGAGCAGTTGGGAGGTATGAAGTTGGTGTGGGAGCAGTTGGGAGGTATGGAGTTGGTGTTGGAGCAGTTGGGAGGTATGAAGTTGGTGTGGGACCAGTTGGGAGGTATGAAGTTGGTGTGGGAGCAGTTGGGAGGTATGGAGTGTGTGTTGGAGCAGTTGGGAGGTATGGAGTTGGTGTGGGACCAGTTGGGAGGTATGAAGTTGGTGTGGGAGCAGTTGGGAGGTATGGAGTGTGTGTTGGAGCAGTTGGGAGGTATGGAGTTGGTGTGGGACCAGTTGGGAGGTATGGAGTTGGTGTGGGACCAGTTGGGAGGTATGGAGTTAGTGTTGGAGCAGTTGGGAGGTATGGAGTTGGTGTGGGACCAGTTGGGAGGTACGGAGTTGCTGTGGGAGCAGTTGGGAGGTATGGAGTTGGTGTTGGAGCAGTTGGGAGGTATGGAGTTGGTGTGGGACCAGTTGGGAGGTATGAAGTTGGTGTGGGAGCAGTTGGGAGGTATGGAGTTGGTGTGGGAGCAATTAGGAGGTATGGAGCTGGTGTGGGAGCAGTTGGGAGGTATGGAGCTGGTGTGGGAGCAGTTGGGAGGTATGGAGTTGGTGTGGGAGCAGTTGGGAGGTATGGAGTTGGAGCAGTTGGGAGGTATGGAGTTGGTGTTGGAGCAGTTGGGAGGTATGGAGTTGGTGTGGGAGCAGTTGGGAGGTATGGAGCTGGAGCAGTTGGGAGGTATGGAGTTGGTGTTGGAGCAGTTGGGAGGTATGGAGTTGGTGTGAGACCAGTTGGGAGGTATGGAGTTGGTGTTGGAGCAGTTGGGAGGTATGGAGTTGGTGTGGGAGCAGTTGGGAGGTATGGAGTTAGTGTTGGAGCAGTTGGGAGGTATGGAGTTGGTGTGGGACCAGTTGGGAGGTATGGAGTTAGTGTTGGAGCAGTTGGGAGGTATGGAGTTAGTGTTGGAGCAGTTGGGAGGTATGGAGTTGCTGTGGGAGCAGTTGGGAGGTATGGAGTTGGTGTTGGAGCAGTTGGGAGGTATGAAGTTGGTGTGGGACCAGTTGGGAGGTATGAAGTTGGTGTGGGAGCAGTTGGGAGGTATGGAGTGTGTGTTGGAGCAGTTGGGAGGTATGGAGTTGGTGTGGGACCAGTTGGGAGGTATGAAGTTGGTGTGGGAGCAGTTGGGAGGTATGGAGTGTGTGTTGGAGCAGTTGGGAGGTATGGAGTTGGTGTGGGACCAGTTGGGAGGTATGGAGTTGGTGTGGGAGCAGTTGGGAGGTATGGAGTTAGTGTTGGAGCAGTTGGGAGGTATGGAGTTGGTGTGGGACCAGTTGGGAGGTACGGAGTTGCTGTGGGAGCAGTTGGGAGGTATGGAGTTGGTGTTGGAGCAGTTGGGAGGTATGGAGTTGGTGTGGGACCAGTTGGGAGGTATGAAGTTGGTGTGGGAGCAGTTGGGAGGTATGGAGTTGGTGTGGGAGCAATTAGGAGGTATGGAGCTGGTGTGGGAGCAGTTGGGAGGTATGGAGCTGGTGTGGGAGCAGTTGGGAGGTATGGAGTTGGTGTGGGAGCAGTTGGGAGGTATGGAGTTGGAGCAGTTGGGAGGTATGGAGTTGGTGTTGGAGCAGTTGGGAGGTATGGAGTTGGTGTGGGAGCAGTTGGGAGGTATGGAGCTGGAGCAGTTGGGAGGTATGGAGTTGGTGTTGGAGCAGTTGGGAGGTATGGAGTTGGTGTGAGACCAGTTGGGAGGTATGGAGTTGGTGTTGGAGCAGTTGGGAGGTATGGAGTTGGTGTGGGAGCAGTTGGGAGGTATGGAGTTAGTGTTGGAGCAGTTGGGAGGTATGGAGTTGGTGTGGGACCAGTTGGGAGGTATGGAGTTAGTGTTGGAGCAGTTGGGAGGTATGGAGTTAGTGTTGGAGCAGTTGGGAGGTATGGAGTTGCTGTGGGAGCAGTTGGGAGGTATGGAGTTGGTGTTGGAGCAGTTGGGAGGTATGGAGTTGGTGTGGGACCAGTTGGGAGGTATGAAGTTGGTGTGGGAGCAGTTGGGAGGTATGGAGTTGGTGTGGGAGCAATTAGGAGGTATGGAGCTGGTGTGGGAGCAGTTGGGAGGTATGGAGCTGGTGTGGGAGCAGTTGGGAGGTATGGAGTTGGTGTGGGAGCAGTTGGGAGGTATGGAGTTGGAGCAGTTGGGAGGTATGGAGTTGGTGTTGGAGCAGTTGGGAGGTATGGAGTTGGTGTGGGAGCAGTTGGGAGGTATGGAGTTGGAGCAGTTGGGAGGTATGGAGTTGGTGTTGGAGCAGTTGGGAGGTATGGAGTTGGTGTGGGAGCAGTTGGGAGGTATGGAGCTGGAGCAGTTGGGAGGTATGGAGTTGGTGTTGGAGCAGTTGGGAGGTATGGAGTTGGTGTTGGAGCAGTTGGGAGGTATGGAGTTGGTGTGAGACCAGTTGGGAGGTATGGAGTTGGTGTTGGAGCAGTTGCTGCAGCCAGGAGGGAGGTGTGCTACTGTTTAAGAACCCAGGCAATACCCTTGAGATGGCACTCCATGTGGGAGAGGTTCCAGGTCAGTGGACTGAGAGAGTTGGGCCAGCTGAGAGAGTCGGGAAGACCATAGCTGAGACAACTGGAAAAGAGAGTCATACATAGTTACATAGAAGGTGAGGTTGAAAAAAGACACAAGTCCATCAAGTCCAACCTATGTACCTGGGGACCAGAGGGGACCGTGAGTCTTAGAGGAATGTGAAAGCCTGGAGTGTCAAGAGAGCCCCTTCCTAGAGGCCAGGAGTGGGCCTGTGCAGCTTTGTACTATGACCAAGGCTGAGAGAGTCTTGAGAGCGAAGTGGCTTGACATTTTTGTTTGTGTTGTAATTTTTGGGAGAAAAACCCCTGTGTGGGCAACCTGTGCATGTATGAACTTTCATTTTCGGTGCTTTTAATAAAAGTGGGCTACCACGCTCTTAAACAGAAGTTTCTGTTGGCTGTGAACTCACTGAAAATGCATCTACCACTGAGCTAGACATCTCCAATATCACACCCCCTAGAGACCAATCTGGGGTACAACCTATGGAAGGTGGCGGGTATTCCGTCCCCTAGAGACCAATCTGGGGTACAGCCTATGGGAGGTGGCGGGTATTCTGTCCCCTAGAGACCAATCTGGGGTACAGCCTATGGAAGGTGGGGGGGATTCCTCCTTCTAGAGACCAATCAGGGGTACAGCCTGAATGGACACAGGGAGCTGTGACTCGGCTCGGGGGCCCCCATAGTAAGCTGCTTGCTGTGGGGGCACTGAACAGGAGGGAGGGGCCAGGATCACATAAGAGGGACCCGAGAAGGGGAGCGTGAAGTGCCGGTGGGGGACTCTAGAAAAGGAGGAGCCTGGAGTGCAGGTGGAGGACCCCAGAAGAAGAGGAGCCTGGAGTGCAGGTGGAGGACTCCAGAAGAGGAAGAGCCTGGAGTGCCGGTGGAGGACTCCAGAAGAGGAAGAGCCTGGAGTGCCGGTGGAGGACTCCAGAAGAGGAAGAGCCTGGAGTGCCGGTGGGGGACTCGAAAAGAGGAGGAGCCTGGCGTGTCAGTGGGGGACCCCAGAAGAGGAGGAGCCTGAAGTGCAGGTGGAGGACTCCAGAAGAGGAGGAGCCTGGAGTGCAGGTGGAGGACTCCAGAAGAGGAGGAGCCTGGAGTGCAGGTGGAGGACTCCAGAAGAGGAGGAGCCTGGAGTGCAGGTGGAGGACTCCAGAAGAGGAGGAGCATGGAGTGCAGGTGGAGGACTCCAGAAGAGGAGGAGCATGGAGTGCAGGTGGAGGACTCCAGAAGAGGAGGAGCATGGAGTGCAGGTGGAGGACTCCAGAAGAGGAGGAGCATGGAGTGCAGGTGGAGGACTCCAGAAGAGGAGGAGCATGGAGTGCAGGTGAAGGATTCCAGAAGAGGAGGAGCCTGGAGTGCAGGTGGAGGACTCCAGAAGAGGAGGAGCCTGGAGTGCCGGTGGGGGACTCCAGAAGAGGAGGAGCCTGGAGTGCCGGTGGGGGACTCCAGAAGAGGAGGAGCCTGGAGTGCCGGTGGGGGACTCCAGAAGAGGAGGAGCCTGGAGTGCCGGTGGGGGACTCCAGAAGAGGAGGAGCCTGGAGTTCCGGTGGGGGACTCCAGAAGAGGAGGAGCCTGGCGTGTCGGTGGGGGACCCCAGAAGAGGAGGAGCCTGGAGTGTCGGTGGGGGACCCGAGAAGAGGAGGATTGGGGCTGCTCTGTACAAATCCATTGCAGAGAGGAGGGAAGTATATTATGTTTGTTTTTTATAGGAAAAAAACAAGACGTTCCAATCACTTTAAACAGGAAGTAAACTGTAAACTGTCATACATATATTGTACCTATAGGTGATCCTATAATAAGACTTCCCTATAGGTGACCCTATAATGAGACTTCCCTATAGGTGATCCTATAATAAGACTTCCCTATAGGTGATCCTATAATGAGACTTCCCTATAGGTGATCCTATAATAAGACTTCCCTATAGGTGATCCTATAATGAGACTTCCCTATAGGTGATCCTATAATGAGACTTCCCTATAGGTGATCCTATAATGAGACTTACCTATAGGTGATCCTATAATAAGACTTCCCTATAGGTGATCCTATAATGAGACTTACCTATAGGTGATCCTATAATAAGACTTCCCTATAGGTGATCCTATAATGAGACTTACCTATAGGTGATCCTATAATGAGACTTACCTATAGGTGATCCTATAATGAGACTTACCTATGGGTGATCCTATAATAAGGCTGACCTATGGGTGATCCTATAATAAGGCTGACCTATGGGTGATCCTATAATAAGGCTGACCTATGGGTGATCCTATAATAAGGCTGACCTATAGGTACTGTAAATATCTCCTAAACGCCATTTCTTGGACGCATGTGCCGTGACCGGCAGTTCCCACACGCATGCGTGGGAGTGACGTCACGTGGCTTCAGCCAGTCACACAGCCGGAGTCCACAAGGACATCAAGGGATTGGTTTGCATGGAGGGTGTCACATAATGTGCTAGTATGTGATGCACCTCCCCCACATATTATACCTTTACTTTGCAGGTATAAAAAAAATAAAAATCAGCGTTTATTTCCTCTTTAAGTTTCTTATTTAAAGTGATTTCACACCTACCTAATTTTTATAATCGTTTCCATTTCGTATTCAGACAGTTCACACTACTTTACCTTACTTCATTTTTCCACTAAGCACAGAAATCATATTTTGGAGGATTGCGCCCCCTAGAGGCTGGTCTGTGATACAACCTATGTGTGTGATTATATGTCAGTATTACATTATATATCTCTGTATGTTGTGTGATTATATGTCAGTATTACATTATATATCTCTGTATGTTGTGTGATTATATGTCATATTACATTATATATCCCTGTATGTTGTGTGATTATATGTCATATTACATTGTATATCTCTGTATGTTGTGTGATTATATGTCATATTACATTATATATCTCTGTATGTTGTGTGATTATATGTCATATTACATTATATATCTCTGTATGTTGTGTGATTATATGTCATATTACATTATATATCTCTGTATGTTGTGTGATTATATGTCATATTACATTATATATCTCTGTATGTTGTGTGATTATATGTCATATTACATTATATATCCTGTATGTTGTGTGATTATATGTCATATTACATTATATATCCTGTATGTTGTGTGATTATATGTCATATTACATTATATATCTCTGTATGTTGTGTGATTATATGTCATATTACATTATATATCTCTGTATGTTGTGTGATTATATGTCATATTACATTATATATCCTGTATGTTGTGTGATTATATGTCATATTACATTATATATCCCTGTATGTTGTGTGATTATATGTCATATTACATTATATATCTCTGTATGTTGTGTGATTATATGTCATATTACATTATATATCTCTGTATGTTGTGTGATTATATGTCATATTACATTATATATCTCTGTATGTTGTGTGATTATATGTCATATTACATTATATATCTCTGTATGTTGTGTGATTATATGTCATATTACATTATATATCTCTATATGTTGTGTGATTATATGTCATATTACATTATATATCTCTGTATGTTGTGTGATTATATGTCATATTACATTATATATCTCTGTATGTTGTGTGATTATATGTCATATTACATTATATATCTCTGTATGTTGTGTGATTATATGTCATATTACATTATATATCCTGTATGTTGTGTGATTATATGTCATATTACATTATATATCTCTGTATGTTGTGTGATTATATGTCATATTACATTATATATCTCTGTATGTTGTGTGATTATATGTCATATTACATTATATATCCTGTATGTTGTGTGATTATATGTCATATTACATTATATATCTCTGTATGTTGTGTGATTATATGTCATATTACATTATATATCTCTGTATGTTGTGTGATTATATGTCATATTACATTATATATCTCTGTATGTTGTGTGATTATATGTCATATTACATTATATATCTCTGTATGTTGTGTGATTATATGTCATATTACATTATATATCTCTGTATGTTGTGTGATTATATGTCATATTACATTATATATCCTGTATGTTGTGTGATTATATGTCATATTACATTATATATCTCTGTATGTTGTGTGATTATATGTCATATTACATTATATATCTCTGTATGTTGTGTGATTATATGTCATATTACATTATATATCTCTGTATGTTGTGTGATTATATGTCATATTACATTATATATCTCTGTATGTTGTGTGATTATATGTCAGTATTACATTATATATCTCTGTATGTTGCGGTCATTCAGGTGATTATCTAATAGTTTCTTGAAGCTATCAATGCTCCCCGCTGAGACCACCGCCTGTGGAAGGGAATTCCACATCCTTGCCGCTCTTACAGTAAAGAACCCTCTACATAGTTTAAGGTTAAACCTCTTTTCTTCTAATTTTAGTCTTATTAAACTCCCTTCCGCAAAGGGGTGGGGGACTGTGCCTTCAAGACTATAGGCAATGGGGATTGCGCCTCCTGGAGGCTGGTCTGGGGTACAGACTATAGGTGGTGGGGGTTGGCATCTTTTAGAGGCTGGTCTGGTGTATAGCTTATAGACAATGGGGAATTGCGCCTCCTAGAGGCTGGTCTGAGGTACGGCCTATAGGCATTGGGGGATTGCACTTCCTAGAGGCTGGTCTGAGGTACGGCCTATAGACAGTGGGGGATTGCGCCTCCTAGAGGCTGGTCTGAGGTACGGCCTATAGACAGTGGGGGATTGCGCCTCCTAGAGGCTGGTCTGAGGTACGGCCTATAGACAGTGGGGGATTGCGCCTCCTAGAGGCTGGTCTGAGGTACGGCCTATAGGCATTGGGGGATTGCGCCTCCTAGAGGCTGGTCTGGGGTACAGCCTATAGGCAATGGGGGGATTGCGCCTCCTAGAGGCTGGTCTGGGGTACAGACTATAGACAATGAGGGATTGCGCCTCCTAGAGGCTGGTCTGGAGTTGACAGGAACTACTGCAAGAAGGCTGCAGGAGATCAGCAGATCTGAGATGTAAGAAGAGAGAAAATGAAGGTGAAAATAAAAGTTTTGTTTAGAAATGATGCCAAGCACAGAGAACATGAATGTCATCCAGTCCGGGTTATCATTGTAATGTATTTTCCTCTCCCTTTGTTCTGCCCTCTGCTGGGGTATCAGATGGGACAGAATCTATTGTTTATTTTCCCTCCAGTGATTGCAGGTCACAAGGTCGTGAACCATCAGGTTCCTCTACTGAAGTATCAACTCCCCAGACTGACCACACATCCTCCAGATTCACTCTCACAAATTTCCATGTCAAATGTCAGCCGAATGTCCTTCCTGCCACCGATCTCCCAGAATATATCATCTCTTACTTCTAGAGGAGTGTGCCTTCAGGGGTACTCTACCTAAGCATTTACAAATGGTCTACTACCCAACCAACTCGATTGAGGTTTCAGGATACTTTACCTAGGGGGTCTCCAATGGTCTAATATCCAATCAATCAGAATGGGGGTTCAGGGTACTCTACCCAGAGGGTCTCCAGCAGTCTGATACCCCGTCAAGTAGACTGGGAGTTCAGGGCACTCTACTAGGAGGACCCCAATGGTCTAATATCCCACCAATCAGACTGGGGGTTCAGGATACTCTACCTAGGAGGTCTCCAATGGTCTAATATCCCACCAATCAGAATGAGAGTTTAGTTTACTCTACCTAGGGGGTCTCCAATGGTCTAATATCCCACTAATCAGGCTGGAGATTCAGGGTTCCCTACATACGCGGTCTCCAATGGTCTGATATCCCACAAATCAGACCGGGAGTTCAGGGTACCTTACCTAGGAGGTCTCCAATGGTCTGATATCCCACCAATCAGACTGTGAGTTTAGGGTACTCTACCTAAGGGGTCCCCAATGATCTGATATTCCACCAATCAGACTGGGAGTACAGGGTACTCTGGAGGAGGTTCCCACTGGTGTTGTAACCTTGAAATCAGTCTGGGAGTTTGAAGTACTCCATCTAGGGGTGTCCCCAATGGTACAATATACCCCTAAATCAGTCTTGGGGTTTGGGGTACTCCACCTAGGAGGGTCCCCACTGACTCCATATGCCTGAAATTAGTGCGCTATTTTGGGGTACTCCATCGAGGGGGTTGGTCCTCACTGGTATAGTATCCCTGAAACCAAGGTGGTAGTATGGGGTACTTCATCTAGTGGGGTCCCCACTGGTATAGCACCCCCTAAAGCACAATAGGGGTTTGGAGTACTCCACCTAAAGAATCTTTCACCAATCAGTCTGGGGGTTTGGGGTATTCCACCAAGGGGTCTCCCACCAATCAGTCTGGGGGTTTTTGGGTATTTCACCAAAGGGGTCTCCCATCAATCAGTGTGGGGGTTTGGGGTATTCACCAATGGGTCTCCCACCAATCAGACTGGGGGTTTGGGGTATTCCAACAAGGGGTCTCCCACCAATTAGTCTGGGGGTTTTGGGTATTCCACCAAGGGGTCTCCCACCAATTAGTCTGGGGGGTTGAGGTACTCCTAGGAGGGTATTCACTGGTATAGTATCCCTGAAATCTGTGTGGGGGTTTGAAGTGCTCCAACTAGGGGTCTCCCACCTATCAGTCTGGGGGTTTGGGGTACTCTTAGGAGGGTCTCTAATGGAGTAATATTCTTTAATACTGATTCTGGTCTGTAATTTAATGAATAGGTCACAATTTCTTAGAATCTGCATTTGTCAAAAGTCAGGGAATGTAAGCTTCCATCACACCCTCGGTACACAGGCCTCACAGAGTCCCATTCATAGAAAAGGTTCTGCAGAGTAAGTGCAAATTATCAGTGTGGTCATGGCTCTACCCCTGGGGGATGGGGGGGGGTCCTCTCACATCTGCCCTAGGAAGGGTAATCTCTGCACCATGGTTTGATGGGTGGGGGAGGGGGTGACTCAGTTAGTCTACTCCAAAGAACTTCACCAAGAATTTCAGGACTTGTGTGGTTCAGGAGCCATTTCTGCCATGACTTGGCATCGGTTGGATCTGCCCCCGGTGACCATCATAGAGGAGAAGTGACTCAAGGCGCTTGGAATGTTCTGTAGACAAATAATTCTTCTTATTGAGAGAAAACAAAACACTTTCCTTCAATGTTTTCATTCGTCAATTTGTTTTTTTGTGCTTTCACATCCCTTCCATTTCCTCAGCGGTATATTTAAAGATGGCGGCCACTAGGTCAAGAGACCTTGGCATTTCCTTGAGACTGGCCAAGGTTTCCTGTAGATGGGGAGGGGAAAGAGGTGACAGGAATGGGACGGGATGGGAAGGGAGGTTTCCTGTCTCCATTTATATCCACTTCATCAGTCGTAGGATCAGGCGAGAGATGCACTGAGGCCAGGAGCTCGGCAGGCGGGTTAGTTGTGGGCTCTGTGTTCATCATGGTGGGGAGGTTGGTGGAGGTCATTATGGGCTCCACGTTCATTATGGTGGGGAGGTTGTTGTGGGCTCTTTGTTAATCATGGTGGGGAGGTTGGTGGAGGTCGTTGTGGGCTCCACGTTCATCATGGTGGGGAGGTTGGTGGAGGTCGTTGTGGGTGCCGCGTTCATTATGATGGGGAGGTTTGTGGAGGTTGGTTGTGTCCCATAGATTCTGGGGTGAGTGGATGGAGTTGTTGGTGCAGGGAATACTGTACAGGCAGAGGAGGAAATACGGGACCAGTGGGACTGATAACTCTTTGTGTGCCGGAGGGACCAGCCGCTGTGTGTAAAGGTTTCCTGTGCTGATAGAGAAGGGAGGAAAGATGAGGGGGGAGCACTGAGCAGCTGCAGGATGCTGGGAGTTGTAGTCCCATGTCATGGTGTGATGAAAATCAACCAATAGGGGGGAATTCTGGATGGAGGCCAGGCATTAATCATTGCACACCGGCTCCGGGGGATTATGGGAAAGGCTGAGGTGGTGGCAGCCATGATGGATCTGCCATGTATGGGCTCTCCGAATGTAATGCCACTATTCCAGGATTAAATGACCAATCAGAGCACAAGGCTAGAATGGCGGCAGATTGGGAATCGATTTCGTTATTTTACATGAAAGGTGCAGAAAGTACGAAAGGAAACGCGATAGAGAGGAAAACAAATCGTTCCACCAATCCGCACAGAGCAGATTCCCGAATATCTTCCATGTGTGGGTGACGGCGATCAATATTATTAACCAATCACGGGCAAGATGTCTTTACTTTGTATAAATAAAAAATACCCCAAGATTAAGGGTTATTAGTGGGGTACCCAAGGTTCAGTATTATTGTGTACCCCAAGGATCAGTGTTATTAGTGGTGTACCCCAAGGTTCAGTATTATTAGTTGTGTACCCCAAGGATCAGTGTTATTAGTGGTGTACTCCAAGGTTCAGTATTAGTGGTGTACCCCAAGGATCAGTGTTATTAGTGGTGTACCCCAAGGATCAGTGTAATTATGGTGTACCCCAAGGATCCGTGTTATTAATGGGGTACCCCAAGGATCCGTGTTATTAGTGGGGTACCCCAAGGATCCGTATTATTAGTTGTGTACCCCAAGGATCAGTGTAATTAGTGGTGTACCCCAAGGATCAGTGTAATTAGTGGTGTACCCCAAGGATTCGTGTTATTAGTGGGGTACCCCAAGGATCCGTGTTATTAGTGGTGTACCCCAAGGATCAGTGTTATTAGTGGTGTACCCCAAGGATCATTGTTATTAGTGGTGTACCCCAAGGATCAGTTTTATTAGTGGTGTACCCCAAAGAACAGTGTTATTAGTAGTGTACCCCAAGGTTCATTGTTATTAGTGGTGTACCCCAAGGATCAGTGGTAATAGTGGTGTACCCCAAGGATCAGTGTTATTAGGGGTGTACCCCAAGGATCAGTGTTATTAGTGGTGTACCCCAAGGATCCGTGTTATTAGTGGTGTACCCCAAGGATCAGTGTTATTAGTGGTGTACCCCAAGGTTCATTGTTATTAGTGGTGTACCCCAAGGATCCGTGTTATTAGTGGGGTACCCCAAGGATCAGTGTTATTAGTGGTGTACCCCAAGGATCCGTGTTATTAGTGGTGTACCCCAAGGATCAGTGTTATTAGTGGTGTACCCCAAGGATCCGTGTTATTAGTGGTGTACCCCAAGGATCAGTGTTATTAGTGGTGTACCCCAAGGTTCATTGTTATTAGTGGTGTACCCCAAGGTTCATTGTTATTAGTGGTGTACCCCAAGAATCAGTGTTATTAGTGGTGTACCCCAGGGATCAGTGTTATTAGTGGTGTACCCCAAGAATCAGTGTTATTAGTGGTGTACCCCAAGAATCAGTGTTATTAGTGGTGTACCCCAAGAATCAATGTTATTAGTGGTGTACCCCAGGGATCAGTGTTTTTAGAGGTGTACTTCAATGTCTAGTGTTTTTGTGGTGTACCCCAAGGTTCGGTGTTATTAGATGGTGTACTCAAAGTTTTATTGTTATTAGTGGTGTACCCCAAGGTTTAGTGTTATTAGTGGTTTACCCCATGATTCATTGTTATTAGTGGTGTACCCCAAGATTCAGTGTTTTTAGAGGTGTACGTCAAGGTCTTGTGTTATATGTGGTGTACCCCAAGGTTCATTGTTAGTGGTGTACCCCAGGGTTAAGTGCTATTAGTGGTGTACCCCAAGATTCATTGTTATTAGTGGTGTACCCCAGGGTTCAGTGCTATTAGTGGTGTACCCCAAGATTCATTGTTATTAGTGGTGTACCCCAAGGATCAGTTTTATTAGTGGTGTACCCCAAAGAACAGTGTTATTAGTAGTGTACCCCAAGGTTCATTGTTATTAGTGGTGTACCCCAAGGATCAGTGTTAATAGTGGTGTACCCCAAGGATCAGTGTTATTAGGGGTGTACCCCAAGGATCAGTGTTATTAGGGGTGTACCCCAGGGTTCAGTGTTATTAGTGATGTACTCCAAGGTTCATTGTTATTAGTGGTGTACCCCAAGGATCAGTGTTATTAGTGGTGTACCCCAAGGATCAGTGTTATTAGTGGTGTACCCCAAGGATCCGTGTTATTAGTGGTGTACCCCAAGGATCAGTGTTATTAGTGGTGTACCCCAAGGATCCGTGTTATTAGTGGTGTACCCCAAGGTTCAGTGTTATTAGTAGTGTACCCCAAGGTTCATTGTTATTAGTGGTGTACCCCAAGGATCAGTGTTAATAGTGGTGTACCCCAAGGATCAGTGTTATTAGGGGTGTACCCCAAGGATCAGTGTTATTAGGGGTGTACCCCAGGGTTCAGTGTTATTAGTGATGTACTCCAAGGTTCATTGTTATTAGTGGCGTACCCCAAGGATCAGTGTTATTAGTGGTGTACCCCAAGGATCAGTGTTATTAGTGGTGTACCCCAAGGATCAGTGTTATTAGTGGTGTACCCCAAGGATCCGTGTTATTAGTGGTGTACCCCAAAGAACAGTGTTATTAGTAGTGTACCCCAAGGTTCATTGTTATTAGTGGTGTACCCCAAGGATCAGTGTTAATAGTGGTGTACCCCAAGGATCAGTGTTATTAGGGGTGTACCCCAAGGATCAGTGTTATTAGTGGTGTACCCCAAAGAACAGTGTTATTAGTAGTGTACCCCAAGGTTCATTGTTATTAGTGGTGTACCCCAAGGATCAGTGTTAATAGTGGTGTACCCCAAGGATCAGTGTTATTAGGGGTGTACCCCAAGGATCAGTGTTATTAGGGGTGTACCCCAAGGATCAGTGTTATTAGTGGTGTACCCCAAGGATCCGTGTTATTATTGGTGTACCCCAAGGATCAGTGTTATTAGGGGTGTACCCCAGTGTTCAGGGTTATTAGTGGTGTACTCCAAGGTTCATTGTTATTAGTGGTGTACCCCAAGGATCAGTGTTATTAGTGGTGTACCCCAAGGATCCGTGTTATTAGTGGTGTACCCCAAGGATCAGCGTTATGAGTGGTGTACCCCAAGGATCAGCGTTATTAGTGGTGTACCCCAAGGATCAGTGTTATTAGTGGTGTACCCAAAGAATCAGTGTTATTAGTAGTGTACCCCAGGGATCAGTGTTATTAGTGGTGTACCCCAAGAATCAGTGTTATTAGTGGTGTACCCCAGGGATCAGTGTTATTAGTGGTGTACCCCAGGGATCAGTGTTATTAGTGGTGTACCCCAAGGATCCGTGTTATTAGTGGTGTACCCCAAGGATCAGTGTTATTAGTGGTGTACCCCAAGGATCAGTGTTATTAGTGGTGTACCCCAAGGATCAGTGTTATTAGTGGTGTACCCAAAGAATCAGTGTTATTAGTAGTGTACCCCAGGGATCAGTGTTATTAGTGGTGTACCCCAAGAATCAGTGTTATTAGTGGTGTACCCCAGGGATCAGTGTTATTAGTGGTGTACCCCAGGGATCAGTGTTATTAGTGGTGTACTCCAAGGTTCAGTGTTTTTAGAGGTGTACTTCAATGTCTAGTGTTTTTGTGGTGTACCCCAAGGTTCGGTGTTATTAGATGGTGTACTCAAAGTTTTATTGTTATTAGTGGTGTACCCCAAGGTTTAGTGTTATTAGTGGTTTACCCCAAGATTCATTGTTATTAGTGGTGTACCCCAAGATTCAGTGTTTTTAGAGGTGTACTTCAAGGTCTTGTGTTATATGTGGTGTACCCCAAGGTTCATTGTTAGTGGTGTACCCCAGGGTTAAGTGCTATTTGTGGTGTACCATAAGATTCATTGTTATTAGTGGTGTACTCCAAGGTTCAGTGTTATTGGTGGGATACCCCAAGATTCATTGTTATTAGTTCTGTACCCCAGGGTTCAGTGCTATTAGTGGTGTACCCCAAGGTTCAGTGTTTTTAGAGGTGTACTTCAAGGTCTAGTGTTATATGTAGTGTACCCCAAGGTTCAGTGTTATTAGTGGGATACCCCAAGATTCATTGTTATTAGTGGTGTACCCCATGGTTCAGTGTTATTTGTGGTGTACCCCAAGATTCATTGTTATTAGTGGTGTACCCCAGGGTTAAGTGCTATTAGTGGTGTACCCTAAGGTTCAGTGTTTTTAGAGGTGTACTTCAAGGTCTAGTGTTATATGTGGTGTACCCTAAGGTTCAGTGTTAGTTGTGTACCCCAGGATTCAGTATTTTTTTGTGGTGTACTCGAAGGTTTGGTGTTATTAGTGGTGTGCCCCAAGGTGCAGTGTTTGCAGTGTGGTACCCCAAGGTTCAGAAAATGTAGTGGTGTACCCCAAGGTTCAGTGCTATTAGTGGTGTACCCCAAAGGTTAGTGCTAGTAGTGGTGTACCCCAAGGTTCAGTCTCAGTAGTGGTGTATCCCAGCTTTTAGTCTCAGTAGTGATGTACCCGAAGGTTTAGTGTTAGCAGTGTACCCTAAGGTTTAGTCTTAGTAGTGGTGTACCCCAAGGTTCAGTGGTATTAGTGGTGTACCTCAAAGGTTAGTGCTAGTAGTGGTGTACCCCAAGGTTCAGTCTCAGTAGTGGTGTACCCCAGCTTTTAGTCTCAGTGGTGTACCCCAATGTTTAGTGTTAGCAGTGTACCCTACGGTTTAGTCTTAGTAGTGGTGTACCCCAAGGTTCAGTGGTATTAGAGATGTACCCCAAGGTTTAGTGTTATTAGCAGTGTGTCCCAAGCTTCAGTATTATTAGTGGTGTACCCCAAGCTTCTGGGTTATTAGTGGTGTACCCCAATGTTCAGTCTCAGTAGTGGTGTACCCCAAGGTTTAGTGTTATTAGCAGTGTATCCCAAGCTTAAGTGTTATTAGCAGTGAACCCCAAGGTTTAGTCTTAGTAGTGGTGTACCCCAAGGTTCAGTGCTATTAGTGGTATACCCCAAGGTTTAGTGTTATTATCAGTGTACCCCAAGGTTCAGTGTTATTAGTGGTTTACCCCAAGATGGTCATTTTTAATGGTGTACACCAAGGTTCAGTGTTATTAGCAGTGTACTGCAAGGTTCAGTGTTATTAGTGGGGTACCCCAAGGTTCAGTGTTATTAGTGGTGTACCCCAAAGGTGCAGTGTTTTTAGTGGTGTACCCCAAGGTTTGGTGTTATTAGTGGTGTACCCCAATGTTCAGTGTTGGGACCCTTACTTTTTAACCTATTTATAAATTATATAGAATTTGGAATTAAAAGTGCCATTTCAGTCTTTGCAGATAACACCAAGCTATGCACTATGATATCATCCTTACAGCTTAAGTGTGATAATAATTTACAAGTCGACCTCAATGCAATGTTTCATTTGACAACTATATGGCAAATGAGATTTAATGTTGATAAATGTAAAGTTCTGCACTTGGGGGTAAAAACATGCATCATACTTACTAGGAAAGCAGCTGGGGGGAGTCAATGGTGAAGAAGGATCTAGGGAAGTCAATGGTGGAGAAGGATCTGGGGGAGTTGATGGTGAATAAGGATTTAGGGGAGTCAATGGTGAAGGATCTGGGGGAGTCAGTGGTGGAGAAGGATCCGGGTGTCCTGGAAGATCATAGACTTAATAATCATACATTCTAGGAGGAGAGCAGCTGGGGGACTCAATGGTGAAGAAGTATCTGGGGGAGTCAATGGTGGAGAAGGATCTGGGGGAGTCAATGGTGGAGAAGGATCTGGGGGAGTCAATGGTGAAGAAGGATCTAGGGGAGTCAATAGTGGAGAAGGATCTGGGGAAGTCAATGGTGGAGAAGGATCCGGGTGTTCTGAAAGATCATAAGACTTAATAATCATCCATTCTAGGAAGAGAGCAGCTGGGGGAGTCAATGATGAAGAAGGATCTGGGGGAGTCAATGGTGGAGAAGGATCTGGGGGAGTCAATGGTGAAGAAGGATCTGGGGGAATCAATGGTGAGGAAGGATCTGGGAGAGTCAATGGTGGAGGATTCGGATTTTCTGGAAGAACATACTGTAGACCTAATAATGATACGTTGGACTCCTATCTGTGGGAACATTTTTCAGGGAGTTTATAGTTAACTTTAAGGTCAGTATGACTCACAGGGGGTGTTATGACTGATGTGTCCCCCATCATAGGATGCAGAAATCTCACGACTCTGGTGGTCACCACAACTCTTAGCCCGGCCATACCCTGTTAGTGGATAAATGGAGGAAATTCTTCCTTGCCGGGACAATGTATTCTGACAGAGGAACCCTGATTGAACGAGAAAAGTTTTCCAACATGTCCCTTCAGCAGAAGTCAATCAAACATTAGACTTCTGTTGATTGGGGGCAGCGCACACTGATTGAGATCTGGCCAGTTCAGCAGGGATAGTGTATGGTCGGCTTCAGTGTGCATCGATGGACATATTAAACTGATATTAAAGTTTATTTTTTTCTAAAAAAATAATAGAAATGTCTTATTTACCGGCTCTGTGAGGGTTTTGCACAGAGCAGCTCTGATCTTCCTCTTTTTGGGTCTCCTGGAACTCCTCTTCAGTAAGTCCCCCCATAGAAAGCGACTTTCTATGGGGGCACACGTGTGGGCTCACTCCCAAGCTGCCCTGTCTGCATCAATTGACACAGACAGGACACCTTGGCCCTGCCCCAAACTCCTTCATCACAGAATTTGATTGACAGCAGCAGGAGTCAATGGTTCCCTCTGCTATCTATCCTGTGAGAAGGTGGTGGGGGGTATTGGGTGAATGTTGTGACATGGTGGTGGGGGAGTATTGGGTGGATGGTGTGACATGGTGGTGGGGGGGTATTGGGTAGATGGTGTAAAACAGTCATGGAGGGTATGGGGTGGATGGTGTGACACAGCGGTGGGGGGCATTGGGTGGATGCTGTGTGACACAGTGGTGGGAGGGTATTGGGTGGATGGTGTGTGACACAATGATGGGTGGATGGTATGAGATGGTGGTGGGGGGTATTGGGTGGATGGTGTGACATGGTGGTGGTGGGGTATTGGGTGGATGGTGTAACACAGTGGTGGGGGGTATTGGGTGGATGTTGTGACATGGTGGTGGGGGGTATTGGGTGGATGGTGTGACACAGTGGTGGGGGTATTGGGTGGATGGTGTGACATGGTGGTAGGGGGTATTGGGTGGATGGTGTGACATGGTGGGTGGGGGGTATTAGGTGGATGGTATGAGATGGTGGTGGGGGGTACTGGGTGGATGGTGTGACACAGTGGTGGGGGGTATTGGGTGGATGTTGTGACATGGTGGTGGGGGGTATTGGGTGGATAGTGTGACACAGTGGTGAGGGTATTGGGTGGATGGTGTGACATGGTGGTAGGGGGGTATTGGGTGGATGGTGTGACATGGTGGTGGGGGGTATTGGGTGGATGGTGTGACATGGTGGTGGTGGGGTATTGGGTGGATAGTGTGACACAGTGGTGGGGGGTATTGGGTGGATGGTGTGACATGGTGGTGGGGGGGTATTGGGTGGATGGTGTGACATGGTGGAGGTGGGGTATTGGGTGGATAGTGTGACAAAATTGTTGGGGGTATTGGGTGGATGGTGTGACATGGTGGTGGTGGGGTATTGGGTGGATAGTGTGACACAGTGGTGGGGGGTATTGGGTGGATGGTATGAGATGGTGGTGGGGGGGTATTGGGTGGATGGTGTAACACAGTGGTGGGGGGTATTGGGTGGATGGTGTGACATGGTGGAGGGGGGTATTGGGTGGATGGTGTGACACAGTGGTGGGGTATTGGGTGGATGGTGTGACATGGTGGTGGGGGTTATTGGGTGGATGGTGTGACACAGTGGTGGGGGGTATTGGGTGGATGTTGTGACATGGTGGTGGGGGGGTGTTGGGTGAATGGTGTGACATTGTGTTTGGGGGGTGTTGGGTGGATGGTGTGACATGGTGGTGGGGGGTATTGGGTGGATGGTGTGACATGGTGGAGGGGGGTATTAGGTGGATGGTGTGACATGGTGGAGGGGGGTATTAGGTGGATGGTGTGACACAGTGGTGGGGTATTGGGTGGATGGTGTGACATGGTGGAGGGGGGTATTGGGTGGATGGTGTGACATGGTGGAGGGGGGTATTGGGTGGATGGTGTGACACAGTGGTGCAGGTATTGGGTGGATGGTGTGACATGGTGGAGGGGGGTATTGGGTGGATGGTGTGACATGGTGGTGGGGGGTATTGGGTGGATGGTGTGACATGGTGGTGGGGGGTATTGGGTGGATGGTGTGACATGGTGGTGGGGGGTATTGGGTGGATGGTGTGACATGGTGGATGGGGGTATTGGGTGGATGGTGTGACATGGTGGAGGGGGGTATTGGGTGGATGGTGTGACATGGTGGTGGGGGGTATTGGGTGGATAGTGTGACACAGTGGTGGGGGGTATTGGGTGGATGGTGTGACATGGTGGAGGGGGGTATTGGATGGGTAGTGTGACATGGTGTTAGGGGGGTATTGGGTGGATGGTGTGACATGGTGGTGGGGGGTATTGGGTGGATGGTGTGACATGGTGGAGGGGGGTATTGGGTGGATGGTGTGACATGGTGGAGGGGGGTATTGGGTGGATGGTGTGACATGGTGGTGGGGGGTATTGGGTGGATAGTGTGACACAGTGGTGGGGGGTATTGGGTGGATGGTGTGACATGGTGGAGGGGGGTATTGGATGGGTAGTGTGACATGATGTTAGGGGGGTATTGGATGGATTGTGTGACATGGTGGTGGGGGGTTTTGGGTGGATGGAATGAGATGGTGGTGGGGGGTATTGGGTGGATGGTGTGACATGGTGGAGGGGGGTATTGGGTGGATGGTGTGACATGGTGTTAGGGGGGTATTGGATGGATGGTGTGACATGGTGGTGGGGGGTTTTGGGTGGATGGAATGAGATGGTGGTGGGGGGTATTGGGTGGATGGTGTGACATGGTGGAGGGGGGTATTGGGTGGATGGTGTGACATGGTGTTAGGGGGGTATTGGGTGGATGATGTGACACAGTGGTGGGGGGGTATTAGGTGGATGGTGTGACACGTGGTGGGGGGTAGGGATGAGCCGAACACCCCCGGTTCGGTTCGCACCAGAACCTGCGAATGGACCGAAAATTTGCACGAACGTTAGAACCCCATTGACGTCTATGGGACTCGAACGTTCGAAATCAAAAGGCTAATTTGCATGGTATTGTCCTAAAAAGGGTTTGGGGACCCGGGTCCTGCCCCAGGGGACATGTATCAATGCAAAAAAAACTTTTAAAAACGGCCGTTTTTTCGGGAGCAGTGATTTTAATGATGCTTAAAGTAAAAAAAAAAAAAGTGAAATATTCCTTTAAATCTCGTACCTGAGGGGTGTCTATAGTATGCCTTTAAAGTGACGCGTGTTTCCTGTGTTTAGAACAGTCTGACAGCAAAATGACATTTTAAAGGAAAAAACCCCATTTAAAACTGCTTGCGGGTTTAATGTAATGTCGGGTCCTGGCAATATGGATGAAAATCAGTGAGACAAACGGCATGGGTACCCCCCAGTCCATTACCAGGCCCTTTGGGTCTTGTATGGATATTAAGGGGAACCCCGCACCCAAATTAAAATAAGGAAAGGTGTGGGGCCACCAGGCCCTATATACTCTGAACAGCAGTATACAGGCGGTGCAAACAAGACAGGGACTGTAGGTTTGTTGTTAAGTAGAATCTGGTTGTCATTTTAAACATTTTTAACGTGTTTAGCTCCAGCCAAAAAGCTATTTTAAGCTTTTTGGAAAACATAGGGAAGGGTTATCACCCCTGTGACATTTGTTTTGCTGTCTGTGCTCCTCTTCAGAAGATTTCACCTCACTTTTTGTCCCAATGACAAATGTTTTTTTTAAAAATGTGGGTTTTTTTTGTGGAACAAGGATTGGAAAGCATCAGTGGAAAGGAGAAACGTTTTTCCCATATTAACTCTTACAGGAGAGAATTTCCCTTCCTAGGGGTAGATTTCATCTCACTTCCTGTTGTCTCCTTCCGTTTGCAAGTAGGAGTCGTTTGTAAGTTGGATGTTTGAAAGTAGGGGCCTGCCCTATATACTCAGCAGAAATTTGGGCCTTAGGTGTTGTTGTGGCCACAACACTGTAAGCCCTCACAGGGCCCTGCTGTGAAATATTAGATCAAGAATTGTAATTACACGTCCCTGTTGGACAGGGGCAGAAAAATTGGGCCTTTGGTGGTGGTGCCACAACACTGCAACCCCTCACAGATACTCTAGTTGGAACGCAGAAATGAGCCCTGCTGCAAAGTATTGCATCAAAAATTGTAATTACACGCCCCTGTTAAACAGGGGCTGAAAAATTGGGCCTTAGGCACTGGTGGCGGCGCCCAGAACCAAAAATGTTCTTACAAGCTATCAGCGTGATGATTGAGGAGGAAGAGGATAATTACTCAGGGATAGTCACTCAGCATCAGCATAGGCAGCCTTTGAAGGGATCTGAGATTTCAAAAAAAATTATTCAGTTACATCAGCATCAGGTGCTTGGTAGCTGGTGGTGATCCAAGACTGATTCATTTTTATGAAGGTCAGTCGATCGACCGAGTCAGTGGACAGACGCACCCTGTGATCGGTTACAAAGCCTCCAGCAGCACTGAATGTGCGTTCCGAAAGAACGCTGGATGCAGGACAGGCCAGTAGCTCAATTGCATACCGTGCAAGCTCTGGCCAGTGATCCATCCTCAAGACCCAGTAACCCAGAGGATTTTCGGTGGGAAACGTGTCCAAGTCAGATCTTGCCCCTAGGTATTCCTGCACCATGTAAAACAGACGCTGGCGATGGTTGCTGGAACCGATCATACCTTGGGGCTGCGGACCAAAAAATTGTCTGAACTCATCGGTCAGACGGCCACCTTCTCCACCGCTCCTTCTTTGACTGACCGAAGCCTCAGCAACACGTTGTCCAGAAACAAGAGTTTGTAACCTCCCAGTTTCTGGGAACGCATTGCACAGACCTTTCTGCAAGGCCTCCTGAAGATGTTTCATCCTCTGCTCCCTCTGCAATGGCAAGATAAGGTCTGCAACCTTACCCTTGTAACGTGGATCAAGGAGGGTTGCCAGCCAGTATTGGTCCTTCTCCTTGATACCACGAATACGACGATCCTTACGCAGGCTTTGCAGGATCAGGGAGGCCATGCAGCGTAGGTTTGCTGAGGCATTCGGTCCGGAGTCCTCTGGGTCACTAAGGACGACATGGTCCGCAGCCACCTCCTCCCAGCCACGTACAAGTCCATGTGTTTCTTGGGACTGATCCCTTAAAGACTGCTGCTGATGCTGAGTGCCAGGCTCCACCTCCATACTGACACAATCTTCCTCCTCCTCCTCTTCCTGTGTGATCGGCGGGCACGCAGGAACACTGTCTGCATAAAGGGGGCCTTGAGAGCTAAGGAAGTCCTCCTCTTCCTGCCTCTGTTCTGCCTCAAGTGCCCTGTCCATTATTCCACGCAGCGTGTGCTCCAACAGGTGGACAAGGGGGACAGTGTCACTGATGCATGCACTGTCACTGCTCACCATCCTCGTGGCCTCCTCAAATGGTGACAGGACAGTGCATGCATCCCTGATCAATGCCCACTGGCGTGGGGAAAAAAAACAAGCTCCCCTGACCCTGTCCTGGTGCCATAGTCGCACAGGTACTCATTGATGGCCCTCTGCTGTGTGTGCAGCCGCTGCAGCATGGCCAACGTTGAGTTCCACCTGGTGGGCATATCACAGATTAGGTGGTTCTTGGGCAGGTTAAACTCCTTTTGGAGGTCCGTCAGCCGAGCACTGGCATTATATGACCAGAGGAAATGCTCACAGACTTTCCTGGCCTGCCTCAGGACATCCTTTAAGCCCGGGTACCTGCCCAAGAACCGCTGCACCACCAAGTTAAGGACGTGAGCCAAACAGGGCACATGGGTCATTTGTCCCTGTCGGAGGGCAGAGAGGAGGTTGGTGCCATTGTCGCAAACCACCATTCCTGCCTTAAGTTGGCGTGGCATCAACCACCTCTGAACCTGCCCCTGCAGAGCTGACAACCTCTGCCCCAGTGTGGCTCCTGCCCCCCAAGCACACCAGCTCAAGCACCGCATGGCATCTTTTGGCCTGCGTACTTGCGTAGCCCCTTGAACGGCTATGGAGCACCGCTGGTTCCGAGGACAAAGCACAGGAAGAGGCCATGGAGGAAGAAGAAGAGGAGGGAGTGGAGGAGAGAGGTGTGTCACAATCATTAGCATTTTGGAGGCGTGGTGGCGAAACAACCTCCAACACTACTGCACCTTGTCCTGCATTCTTCCCAGCTGCCAGCAGAGTCACCCAGTGTGCCGTGAAACTTAGGTAAGGTCCCTGTCCATGCCTGCTGGACCATGAGTCAGCGGTAATATGCACCTTACCGCTGACTGCCCTGTCCAGCGAGGCATGAACATTGCCTTCCACATGCCGGTAGAGAGCCGGAATCGCCTTCCGTGAGAAAAAGTGGCTTTTGGGTACCTGCCACTGAGGAACCGCACATTCCACAAACTCACGGAAGGGGGCAGAGTCTACCAACTGAAAAGGCAGCAGTTGAAGTGCTAGCAATTTTGCCAAGCTAGCATTCAACCGCTGGGCATGTGGATGGCTGGGAGCAAACTTCTTTCGGCAGTGCAGCAGCTGGGGCAGGGAAATTTGCCTGGTACAATCTGACGTCGGTGTAACGATAGCAGATTGCCCGCAAGTACTTGGCTGTGACACACCTAATTCTACACCTTCATTCCTCTCAGCGTAGGTCTCAGAGAGGACTGAAGGTATAGTGGGGTTGGAGATCTAATCTGATGAGGAGCAAGGAGAGGTCCTCTTTGTTCTTTGGTGTGGGTCTTTTAGATACGCTTGCCAACGAACTGCATGGCAGGTCAACATATGTCTGGTCAAGCATGTGGTACCCAAGCGGGAGATGTTTTGGCCACGCGAGATACGCTTGAGACATATGTTGCAAATAGCAGCAGTGCGATCTGATGCACTCCTCTCAAAAAAGGCCCACACCAAAGAACTTTTTGAATAACGCGCAGAGACAGCAGCGCCCTGCACATGCGGAGCTTTGGGGTGTGATGCAGTCAATGTGCTGCCCTTAGGCTGGCACCTGGAGGGCATCCTGCATCGTTGGTGATGTGCCGCCTCCTCCTCCTCCTCCTCCTCTCTCCTATCAGGCACCCAGGTTGAGTCAGTGACCTCATCATCCCCTCCCTCCTCATCACTGGAGCAAACCTGGCAGTATGCTGCAGCAGGGGGAGCATGACTGCCAGATTGCTGTCCTTCTTGGGCACCCCCTCTGTCCGTGCTCGTGTTACTGCCTTCATCGAGCTCAGTATCATCATCAGAGCCTTCCAAACGCTGGGCATCCTCCTGGAGCATGTACCCAACACTGTGGTCAAACAGTTCGAGGGACTCCTCAGGAGGACATGGTGGGGCTAGGGAAGGAGTCACTGATGACATTGAGCCGAGGGAAGAGGCCGCTGCTTTGCCAGACAAAGTACCCTGAGCATGGGTGAGAGAGGATGAGGTGGATGAGGACGGCTTGGTCATCCACTCGACCAAGTCTTCCGCATGTTGCAGCTCAACATGGCCAGCTGCAGAAAAAAAGGCCAAGCGTGTCCCACGGCCACGTGCTGATGAGGATGCACCGTCTCCACGACCAGCACTAGACACAGAGCCTGCTTGCCCTCTATTATTGGCTTGTGACTGTCTGCCTCTCCTTGTTGGCCTTCCAGACATACTAATGGCCTGTAGCTGCACTAAGCTGGGATATATATATATATATATATATATATATATACTGATACTGCAGCTAGCAAAATCAACTGCCTGCCTGTAGTATGAGAACACCACCAACCTTCTACAGGTAGCTTTAGCTGAACACTGTGCAGAGCTCGCAAAAAAATAACTTGTAGGTTTAGCTGAACACTGTGAGCAGGATGCACCACACTAACTTGTAGTCTTAGCTGAACACTGTGAGCAGGAAGCACTACACTAACTTGTAGCTTTAGATGAACACTGTGAGCAGGATGCACCGCACTAACTTGTAGGTTTAGCTGAACACTGTGAGCAGGATGCACCGCACTAACTTGTAGGTTTAGCTGAACACTGTGAGGAGGACGCACCACACTAACTTGTAGCTTTAGCTGAACACTGTGAGTAGGATGCACCGCACTAACTTGTAGGTTTAGCTGAACACTGTGAGGTGGACGCACCCCACTAACTTCTAGGTTTAGCTGAACACTGTGAGGTGGACGCACCGCACTAACTTGTAGTTTTAGCTGAACACTGTGAGGAGGACGCACCACACCAACTGTAAATAGTCTAGCTGCCTGACTGTGGTACTAATAGGATCAAAAGAACACCAGTAATTTTCTTCAGGTAGCTGTAAATACTGTAACAAGGCAAGCCTGCCTGTCAGTAAGAACATAACAGGAAAGGATCTAGCTAAACTGAATACAGTGTGTATATATATATATATGTATATATATATATATATATATATATATATATAACACCTGGGATGCATATATATACACAATACACTGTAAGTGCAGCTAACTCACTGACTGTTCTGCCTAATCTATCTAACTCAAATCAAATGACACTGTCTGTCTCTCTCTATCTCTCAATGAACGCCGGAACACACACTACACAGGGCCGCCATGCAGGCGGCCTTATATAGTGTGGGGCGTGTACTAAATCCCCTGAGCCATAATTGGCCAAAGCCTCCTTGGCTTTGGCCAATTACGGCTCTCTGTTCAGACGGCGCTGTGATTGGCCAAGCATGCGGGTCATAGTGCATGCTTGGCCAATCATCAGCCAGCAATGCCGCAGTGAATTATGGGCCGTGACGCGCCACGCGAATTTGGCGCGAACGGCCCATATCGTTTGCAATTCGGCGAACAGACGATGTTCAAGTCGAACATGGGTTCGACTCGAACACGAAGCTCATCCCTAGTGGGGGGGTATTGGGTGGATGGTATGAGATGGTGGTTGGGGGTATTGGGTGGATGGTGTGACACAGTGGTGGGGGGGTATTGAGTGGATGGTATGAGATGGTGGTGGGGGGTATTGGGTGGATAGTGTAACATGGTGGTGGGGGGTATTGTGTGGCTGGTGTGACATGGTGGTGGGGGGTATTGGGTGGATGGTATGAGATAGTGGTGGAGGGTATTTGGTGGATGGTGTGACATGGTGGTAGGGGTTACTGGATGGATGGTGTGACATGGTGGGTGGGGGGGTATTAGGTGGATGGTATGAGATAGTGGTAGGGGGTACTGGATGGATGGTGTGACATGGTGGGTGGGGGGCATTGGGTGGATGGTATGAGATGGTGGTGGGGGGTATTGGGTGGATGGTATGACATGGTGGGTGGGGGGGTATTGGGTGGATGGTCTAAGATGGTGGTGGGGGGGTGTTGAGTAGATGGTGTGACATGGTGGGTGGGGGGGTATTAGGTGGATGGTATGAGATGGTGGTGGGGGTATTGGGTGGATGGTATGACATGGTGGGTTGGGGTGTTGGGTGGATGGTGTGACATGGTGGGTGGGGGTATATTGGGTGGATGGTATGAGATGGTGTTGGGGGGTATTGGGTGGATGGTATGACATGGTGGGTGGGTGGGGTATTGGGTGGATGGTATGAGATGGTGGTGGGGGGTATTGGGTGGATGGTATGACATGGTGGTGGGGGGTATTGGGTGGATGGTATGAGATGGTGGTGGAGGGTATTGGGTGGATGGTGTGACATGGTGGTGGGGGTGTTGGGTGGATGGTGTGACATGGTGGGTGGGGGGTATTAGGTGGATGGTATGAGATGGTGGTGGGGGGTATTGGGTGGATGGTATGACATGGTGGGTGGGGGGGTATTGGTGGATGGTATGAGATGGTGGTGGGGGGTATTGGGTGGATGGTGTGACATGGTGGTGGGGGTGTTGGGTGGATGGTGTGACATGGTGGGTGGGGGGTATTAGGTGGATGGTATGAGATGGTGGTGGGGGGGTATTGGGTGGATGGTATGACATGGTGGTGGGGGGTATTGGGTGGATGGTATGACATGGTGGTGGGGGGTATTGGGTGGATGGTATGAGATTGTGGGCGGGGGGGTATTGGGTGGATGGTATGAGATGGTGGTGGGGGGGTATTGGGTGGATGGTATGAGATGGTGGTGGGGGGTATTGGGTGGATGGTATGAGATGGTGGTGGAGGGTATTGGGTGGATGGTATGAGATGGCGGTGGGGGGTATTGGGTGGATGGTATGAGATGGTGGTGGAGGGTATGAGATGGCGGTGGGGGGTATTGGGTGGATGGTATGACATGGTGGGTGGGGGGGTATTGGGTGGATGGTATGACATGGTGGGTGGGGGGGTATTAGGTGGATGGTATGAGATGGTGGGTGGGGGGGTATTAGGTGGATGATGTTACATGGAGGTGGGGGTGGGATTAGAGTTATTTTTTTACTAAGCAATATGATTTTATGTCTATAGAACTGAGGCCATGCCAGTCACCGTGCCCAACCCTTTCGATGAGGACACCCCCTTGGACCGTCCCTCCCCTGAGGGGGGTAATCCATTCCTGGAAGATGAAGTGGAGGGGAAAAGAGAGCCGTTGGGTTCAGATGCCAAACGAAGAGGAACACTGGAAAAGATTGCTAATCTTTCACCATTCTGGAAAGGAGGAAAAAGCCTTCTGGGGGTCCTCGGGGCCCCTGAGAAGAGGCGGGGAAGGCGTAAGTCAGAAGATGTGAGCCTTTTATCATTGGGGCGCAAAAAAGATGGAGCAGAAGAGGATGGCGGAGGCCCTGGTGGTGGAGTAAAACGGCTGTCCTTCCTATGGCTTGGAGCTGGTGGAGGAACCCCAGGGAACCGCTCTCAGAGAGAATCAATGGTGGAAGTGGTTCCGGAGAAGAATGAAGTCAACCGGGAACCAGAGAAGGTCCGGGAACCGCTCTCAGGTAAGTCAGTTGGTTGTCTCTGGTCACTCTGTAGAAGAAGGTCAGAACCTCCATGGATTGGTCCAGGGATGCCTTGTCCCTCCACTTTTTGCTGCCAGTCATTGGCTCACTGGTGCCTCTTCTACAGCAGCTGCTCTGCCCTTTACCACTAGTTTATGTGCTCCACTTCTCTTCACACTTCCAGCTCAGGTCAGTGCTCGAGTCAGTGCTCGGGTCATTGGTGGGGTCAGTGCTCGGATCATTGGTCAGGTCAGTGCATGGGTCATTGGTGGGGTCAGTGTTCGGGTTAGCAGTCGGGTCATTGGTCGGGTCAGTGCTCGGGTCAGTAGTCGGGTCATTGGTCAGGACATTGGTCGGGTCAGTGCTCGGGTCAGTAGTCGGGTCATTGGTCAGGACATTGGTCAGGTCAGTGCTCGGGTCAGTAGTCGGGTCATTGGTCAGGACATTGGTCGGGTCAGTAGTCGGGTCATTGTTCAGGACATTGGTCGGGTCAGTGCTCGGGTCAGTAGTCGGGTCATTGGTCAGGACATTGGTCGGGTCAGTGCTCGGGTCAGTGCTTGGGTCATTGGTCGGGTCATTGGTCGGGTCATTGGTTTGAGTCATTGGTTTGAGTCAGTGCTTGGGTCATTGGTTCGAGTCAGTGGTCGGGTCATTGGTCGGGTCAGTGCTCAGTTCAGTGCTCGGGTCATTGGTCGGGTCAGTGCTCGGGTCATTGGTCGGGTCAGTGCTCAGTGCTCGGATCAGTGCTGGGGTCATTGGTTCCGGTCAGTGCTCGGGTCATTGTTGGGTCATTGCTCGGGTCATTGGTCGGGTCAGTGCTTGGGTCATTGGTCGGGTCAGTGCTCAGATCAGTGCTTGGGTCATTGGTTCGGGTCAGTTGCTCGGGTCATTGGTTTGGTCAATTCTCGGGTCAGTGCTCGGGTCATTGGTTTGGTCAATTCTCGGGTCAGTGCTCGGGTCATTGGTCGGGTCAGTGCTCGGGTCATTGGTCGGGTCAGTGCTCGGGTCATTGGTCGGATCAGTGCTTGGGTCAGTGCTCAGGTCATTGTTGGGTCAGTGCTCGGGTCATTGTTGGGTCAGTACTCGGGTCATTGTTGGGTCAGTGCTCAGGCCATTGGTTCGGGTCAGTGCTCGGGTCATTGGTTTGGTCAATTCTTGGGTCAGTGCTCGGGTCATTGGTCGGGTCAGTGCTCGGGTCATTGGTCGGGTCAATGCTCGGGTCATTGGTCGGATCAGTGCTTGGGTCAGTGCTCGGGTCATTGGTTCAGTTCAGTGCTCGCGTCATTGCTCGAGTCATTCCTGGGGTCATTGCTTGGGTCATTGGTCGGGTCATTGGTCGGGTCATTGGTCGGGTCATTGGTCGGGTCATAGCTCGGGTCAGTGCTTGTGTCATTGGTTGGGTCAATGCTCAGGTCATTGCTCGGGTCATTGCTTGGGTCAATGCTCAAGTCATTGGTCGGGTCATTGCTCGGATCATTGGTTTGGGTCAGTGCTCGGGTCATTGCTCGGGTCATTGCTCGGGTCAGTGCTCGGATCATTGCTCGGACCATTGCTCGGGTCATTGGTCGGGTCAATGCTCAGGTCAATGTTCGAATCATTGCTCGGGTCAGTGCTCGGATCATTGCTCGGGTCATTGGTTCGGGTCATTGCTCGGGTTATTGGTTCGGGTCAGTGCTTGGGTCAGTGCTCGGGTCATTGCTCGGGTCATTGGTTCAGGTCATTGCTCGGGCTATTGGTTCGGGTCAGTGCTTGGGTCATTAGTCGGGTCAATGCTCAGGTCAGTGCTTGGGTCATTGGTTGTGTCAATGCTCGGGTCATTGCTTGGATCATTGGTTTGAGTCAGTGCTCGGGTCATTGGTCGGGTCATTGGTCAGGTCATAGCTTGGGTCAGTGCTCATGTCATTGGTTTGGGTCAGTGCTCGGGTCATTGGTTGGGTCATTGCTCGGGTCATTGCTTGGGTCAATGCTCGGGTCATTGGTCGGGTCATTGCTCAGATCATTGGTTTGGGTCATTGCTCGGGTCAGTGCTCAGGTCATTGCTCGGGTCAGTGCTCGGATCATTGCTCGGACCATTGCTCGGGTCATTGGTCGGGTCAATGCTCAGGTCAGTGTTTGGATCATTGCTCGGGTCAGTGCTCGGATCATTGCTCGGGTCATTGGTTCGGGTCATTGCTCGGGTTATTGGTTCGGGTCATTGCTCGGGTTATTGGTTCGGGTCAGTGCTTGGGTCAGTACTCGGGTCATTGCTCGGGTCATTGGTTCGGGTCATTGCTTGGGTTATTGGTTCGGGTCAGTGCTTGGGTCATTGGTCGGGTCAATGCTCAGGTCAGTGCTTGGGTCATTGGTTGGGTCAATGCTCGGGTCATTGCTTGGATCATTGGTTTGGGTCAGTGCTCGGGTCATTGGTCGGGTCAATGCTCGTGTCAGTGCTCGGATCATTGCTGGGGTCATTGGTCAGGTCATTGCTCGGGTCATTGCTCGGGTCATTGCTCGGATCATTGCTCGGGTCATTGGTCGGGTCAATGCTCAGGTCAGTGTTCGGATCATTGCTCGGGTCAGTGCTCGGGTCAGTGCTCGGGTCAGTGCTCGGGTCATTGCTCAGGTCATTGGTTCGGGTCATTGCTCGGGTCAGTGCTCGGGTCATTGGTCGGGTCAATGCTCGGGTCAATGCTCGGATCATTGGTTCGGGTCAGTGCTCGGGTCATTGCTCGGGTCATTGGTCGGGTCAATGCTCGGATCATTGCTTGGGTCAATGCTCGGGTCATTGGTCGGGTCATTGCTCGGATCATTGTTCGGGTCATTGCTCAGGTCAGTGCTCGGGTCATTGGTTGGGTCATTGGTCAGGTCAGTGCTTGGGTCAGTGCTTGGGTCATTGGTCGGGTCATTGGTCGGGTCATTGGTCGGGTCATTGGTCGGGTCAGTGCTCGGGTCATTGGTCAGGTCATTGGTCGGATCATTGCTCGGATCTTTGGTCGGGTCATTGCTTGGGTCAGTGTTCGGATCATTGCTCGGGTCATTGGTCGGGTCAATGCTCGGGTCAGTGCTCGGGTCAGTGCTCGGGTCAGTGCTCGGGTCATTGGTTCGGGTCATTGCTCGGGTCATTGGTTCGGGTCATTGCTTGGGTCAGTGCTCGGGTCATTGCTCGGGTCATTGGTTCGGGTCATTGCTTGGGTTATTGGTTCGGGTCAGTGCTCAGGTCAGTGCTCGGGTCATTGCTCGGGTCATTGGTTCGGGTCATTGCTCGGGTCAGTGCTCGGGTCAGTGCTCGGGTCATTGCTCAGGTCATTGGTTCGGGTCATTGCTCGGGTCAGTGCTCGGGTCATTGGTCGGGTCAATGCTCGGGTCAATGCTCGGATCATTGGTTCGGGTCAGTGCTCGGGTCATTGCTCGGGTCATTGGTCGGGTCAATGCTCGGATCATTGCTTGGGTCAATGCTCGGGTCATTGGTCGGGTCATTGGTCGGGTCATTGCTCGGATCATTGTTCGGGTCATTGCTCAGGTCAGTGCTCGGGTCATTGGTTGGGTCATTGGTCAGGTCAGTGCTTGGGTCATTGGTCGGGTCATTGGTCGGGTCATTGCTCGGGTCATTGCTCGGGTCATTGCTCGGGTCATTGCTCGGGTCAGTGCTCGGGTCATTGGTCAGGTCATTGGTCGGATCATTGCTCGGATCTTTGGTCGGGTCATTGCTTGGGTCAGTGTTCGGATCATTGCTCGGGTCATTGGTCGGGTCAATGCTCGGGTCAGTGCTCGGATCATTGCTCGGGTCAGTGCTCGGGTCATTGGTTCGGGTCATTGCTCGGGTCATTGGTTCGGGTCATTGCTTGGGTCAGTGCTCGGGTCATTGCTCGGGTCATTGGTTCGGGTCATTGCTTGGGTTATTGGTTCGGGTCAGTGCTCAGGTCAGTGCTCAGGTCAGTGCTCGGGTCATTGCTCGGGTCATTGGTTCGGGTCATTGCTCGGGTCAGTGCTCGGGTCATTGCTCAGGTCATTGGTTCGGGTCATTGCTCGGGTCAGTGCTCGGGTCATTGGTCGAGTCAATGCTCGGGTCAATGCTCGGATCATTGGTTCGGGTCAGTGCTCGGGTCATTGGTCGGGTCAATGCTCGGATCATTGCTTGGGTCAATGCTCGGGTCATTGGTCGGGTCATTGCTCGGATCATTGTTCGGGTCATTGCTCAGGTCAGTGCTCGGGTCATTGGTTGGGTCATTGGTCAGGTCAGTGCTTGGGTCATTGGTTGGGTCATTGGTCGGGTCATTGGTCGGGTCATTGCTCGGGTCAGTGCTCGGGTCATTGGTCAGGTCATTGGTCGGATCATTGCTCGGATCTTTGGTCGGGTCATTGCTTGGGTCAGTGTTCGGATCATTGCTCGGGTCATTGGTCGGGTCAATGCTCGGGTCAGTGCTCGGATCATTGCTCGGGTCAGTGCTCGGGTCATTGGTTCGGGTCATAGCTCGGGTCATTGGTTCGGGTCATTGCTTGGGTCAGTGCTCGGGTCATTGCTCGGGTCATTGGTTCGGGTCATTGCTTGGGTTATTGGTTCGGGTCAGTGCTCAGGTCAGTGCTCGGGTCATTGGTTCGGGTCATTGCTCGGGTCAGTGCTCGGGTCATTGGTTCGGGTCATTGCTCGGGTCAGTGCTCGGGTCATTGGTCGGGCCAATGCTCAGGTCAATGCTCGGATCATTGGTTCAGGTCAGTGCTCGGGTCATTGGTCAGGTCATTGGTCGGGTCATTGGTTCAGGTCAGTGCTCGGGTCATTGGTCGGGTCAATGCTCGGATCATTGCTTGGGTCAATGCTCGGGTCATTGGTCGGGTCATTGGTCGGGTCATTGGTCGGGTCATTGGTCGGGTCAGTGCTCGGATCATTGCTCGGATCATTGCTCGGGTCATTGCTCAGGTCAGTGCTCGGGTCACATGGTCGGGTCATTGGTTGGGTCATTGGTCGGGTCAGTGCTTGGGTCATTGGTCGGGTCATTGGTCGGGTCATTGGTCGGGTCATTGGTCGGGTCATTGGTCGGGTCATTGCTTGGGTCATTGCTCAGATCAATGCTCGGGTCAGTGTTTGGATAATTGCTCGGGTCATTGCTCAGATCATTGCTCGGGTCATTGGTTGGGTCAGTGTTTGGATCATTGCTCGGGTCATTGCTCAGATCATTGGTCGGGTCATTGGTCGAGTCAATGCTCGGGTCATTAACACTCTTCTCTGATTTTATTTTTGTTGAAAAATATACTTTATATAAAAAATATAAAAAAACAAAATACAGGGACAGTCCTCAAGGGACATTCTCAGGGGACATTCCTCAGGGGACATTCTCAGGGGACATTCTCAGGGGACATTCTCAGGGGACATTCTCAGGGGACATCCTCAGGGGACAGTCCTCAGGGGACATCCTCAGGGGACATCCTCAGGGGACATCCTCAGGGGACAATCCTCAGGGGACAGTCCTCAGGGGACAGTCCTCAGGGGACATCCTCTCCCGCTGGTGGATGAGGCACTTTATAACACACCATAAATGTTCTTAAAGCAACACCATTCCAGCGAGGCGCCATCACTGTCCTTCTCCCCCAGAAGAGTCCGTTCAGCACTCCGAAGTGTTTGATGGTCACTTGTGGTATGAAGACTCCGTGTGTTTGATGGTCACCTGTGGTATGAAGTCTCCGTGTGTTTGATGGTCATTGGTCGGGTCATTGGTCGAGTCAGTGCTCGGGTCATTAACACTCTTCTCTGATTTTATTTTTGTTGAAAAATATACTTTATATAAAAAAATTTAAAAAAACAAAATACAGGGACAGTCCTCAGGGGACATCCTCAAGGGACATCCTCAGGGGACATCCTCAGGGGACAGTCCTCAGGGGACATCCTCAGAGGACAGTCCTCAGAGGACAGTCCTCAGAGGACAGTCCTCAGAGGACATCCTCAGAGGACAGTCCTCAGGGGACATCCTCAGGGGACATCCTCAGGGGACAGTCCTCAGGGGACAGTCCTCAGGGGATATCCTCAGAGGACAGTCCTCAGGGGACAGTCCTCAGGGGACAGTCCTCAAGGGACGTCCTCAGGGGACAGTCCTCAGGGGACGTCCTCAAGGGACGTCCTCAGGGGACAGTCCTCAGGGGACATCCTCATGGGACATCCTCAGGGGACATCCTCAGGGGACATCCTCTCCTGCTGGTGGATGAGGCACTTTATAACACACCATAAATGTTCTTAAAGCAACACCATCCCAGCGAGGCGCCATCACTGTCCTTCTCCCCCAGAAGAGTCCTCTTAGCACTCCGAAGTGTTTGATGGTCACTTGTGGTATGAAGTCTCCGTGTGTTTGATGGTCACCTGTGGTATGAAGTCTCCGTGTGTTTGATGGTCACCTGTGGTATGAAGTCTCCGTGTGTTTGATGGTCACCTGTGGTATGAAGTCTCTGTGTGTTTGATGGTCACCTGTGGTATGAAGTCTCCGTGTGTTTGATGGTCACTTGTGGTATGAAGTCTCCGTGTGTTTGATGGTAACTTGTGGTATGAAGTCTCCGTGTGTTTGATGGTCACCTGTGGTATGAAGTCTCTGAAGTGTTTGATGGTCACCTGTGGTATGAAGTCTCCGTGTGTTTGATGGTCACCTGTGGTATGAAGTCTCTGTGTGTTTGATGGTCACCTGTGGTATGAAGTCTCCGAAGTGTTTGATGGTCACCTGTGGTATGAAGTCTCCGTGTGTTTGATGGTCACCTGTGATATGAAGTCTCCGTGTGTTTGATGGTCACTTGTGGTATGAAGTCTCCGTGTGTTTGATGGTCACCTGTGGTATGAAGTCTCTGAAGTGTTTGATGGTCACCTGTGGTATGAAGTCTCCATGTGTTTTATGATCACCTGTGGTTTGAAGTCTCCTTGTGTTTGATGGTCACCTGTGGTATGAAGTCTCCGTGTGTTTGATGGTCACCTGTGGTATGAAGTCTCCGTGTGTTTGATGGTCACCTGTGGTATGAAGTCTCTGTGTGTTTGATGGCCACCTGTGGTATGAAGTCTCCGTGTGTTTGATGGCCACCTGTGGTATGAAGTCTCCGTGTGTTTGATGGTCACCTGTGGTATGAAGTCTCCGTGTTTCGGTTCCAGGGCCATCGACGGGTCCTGTGCAAAGGGCCACTCCCAGAAAACATGCATAGCAGCTTCCTACTGGATGATGCAGAAGGGGGGCAGTGCCGTATCTGCACTAAACACTAAAAACCGGAGTGTACATATTAATATATACATATAAAAAAAGTCATTAAATTGGATTATTAGTGATAAGTCAATTGGCAAGTGCAATACTTTATTCATCCACAAGATGGCAGACCGTATAGGAATGTTTATAGGTTTGTGTATATAAATCCTGAGGAAGTCACGTGTTATCATGACAACACGCGTTGGGCAGAGCCGGGTGACTTCGTGACGTAGGAGCTGCGGCCCGGCTGTCTCCATATCCATACTGTACATGTGACTGTAAACTGATACACTGGAAATAAAATACATTTTACTGACACATTCTACAGTATGAGGAGTTCCCTTTCCATGGAAACATATTGGGGGGATTCGATCGATCATGAGGGGACCCGGTGCATGAAGAGGAAATAACTGGGACACAAAACACACCGGGAACTATTTGTATTATATTTGGGTGAATATTTGTTTCTTATATGGGACACATTTGCTGTTCCCGGATTATTTCGGGGGATGTGAGACTTGTGATTTGGAGTTATTGGTGATAATGTGGGGGAGGGGCTCCGCTGCGCACGTCACTTTTACACGTGTCAGTAATCGTGGGAACTTCCCGCCCTCCATTAATAAAGTTTTAAACACAAATTACAGAAGATCAATGGGAGGGAGTGTCGCCTTATCTGTTATAGATCGATAGGAAAAAGTTCCATAGATCGATAGATAGGAATAGTTCATTATCTGACGGTCCTCTCTTCTACCTTTCCTCTGTTATAGATAGGAAATAGATCGATAGATAGGAAATGAATCGATAGATCGATAGATAGGAAATGGATCGATAAATCGATAGATAGGAAATGGATCGATAAATCGATAGATAGGAAATGGATCGATAAATCGATAGATAGGAAATGGATCGATAAATCGATAGATAGGAAATGGATTGATAGATAGGAAATAGATCGATAGATCAATAGATAGGAAATAGATCGATAGATAGGAAATGGATTGATAGATCGATAGATAGGAAATGGATCGATAGATAGGAATAGCTCTTTGACGGTCTTCTCTTCCTCCTTTCCTCTGTTATAGATAGGAAATAGATCGATAGATAGGAAATAGATCGATTGATAGGAAATGGATCGATAGATAGGAAATAGATCGATAGATCGATAGATGGGAAATGGATCGATAGATAGGAATAGTTCTTTGACGGTCTTCTCTTCCTCCTTTCCTCTGTTATAGATAGGAAATAGATCGATAGATCGATAGATAGGAAATAGATCGATGGATCGATAGATAGGAAAGAGATCGATAGATCGATAGATAGGTAATAGATCGATAGATAGGAAATAGATCGATAGATGGATAGGAATAGTTGAATAGTGACGGTCCTCTCTTCCTCCTTTCCTTTGTTATAGATAGGAAATGGATCGATAGATCGATAGATAGGAAATGGATCGATAGATTGATAGGAAATAGATCGATAGATAGGAAATGAAAACAATAGATAGGAAATGGATCAATAGATAGGAAATAGATTGATGGATCGATAGGAAATGGATGGATAGGAAATGGATCAATAGATCGATAGATAGGAAATGGATGGATAGGAAATGGATCGATAGATCGATAGATAGGAAATGGATCGATAGATTGATAGATAGGAAATGGATGGATAGGAATAGTTCTTTGATGGTCCTCTCTTCCTCCTTTCCTCTGTTATAGATAGGAAATAGATCGATAGATAGGAAATTGATCGATAGATAGAAAATCGATCGATATATAGGAAATGGATCGATAGATTGATAGATAGAAAATAGATGGATAGGAATAGTTATTTGACAGTCTTCTCTTCCTCGCTCAGTCCTGGAGATCCTACGTCTGGTCCAGCAGAGGGACCTTCGATCGGCTGACCAGCACATGATGGAATTGGAGGCGGAGTGTGACGGGCAGGTGAGTCCCGCGGGTGTGAAGAGTCCCGGCAGACAAGCCAAGGATGTGACCCTCCTATATGAGGCCCTGATGAAGGAAATGTGGGCCGTGGTGGACGAGTCTCTGGGCTATAAAGGAAAACACCTGAAGCTTGATGAAGTGATCGGCGTTATCCAGCAGGAAGAGGCTCGGGAGGGTCCTCCGGGCCCCAGGAACATGAGGGGCCAATGGGTGGAGGCGGTGGGCCGAAGTGTGGAGCAAAGGTTAAAGAAGAACCTTGAGGGTAAAATGGGCTCTTTGCCATCCCAAGCTGACCGGATGAAGAGGACGGTGGTGGAGGACCTGACAGCGGTCAAGAACTACCTGGTGAGAATGGGGGAGGGAACATCTAATGCTCCGCCCATCATGTGTTCAATGACAGCAAAAGACGTAGAAACCCAAAAAATGTGCGTCAGGTGACGTCTTCCATCAAGAACACTGCAGAGAGTCTTGTGACTCCCCCGAGCATTCTACCAGACATTGTGACTGCAGAGAGTCTTGTGACTCCCCCGAGCATTCTACCAGACATTGTGACTGCAGAGAGTCATGTGACTCCCCCGAGCACTCTACCAGACATTGTGACTGCAGAGAGTCATGTGACTCCCCCGAGCATTCTACCAGACATTGTGACTGCAGAGAGTCATGTGACTCCCCCGAGCATTCTACCAGACATTGTGACTGCAGAGAGTCATGTGACTCCCCCGAGCATTCTACCAGACATTGTGACTGCAGAGAGTCATGTGACTCCCCCGAGCATTCTACCAGACATTGTGACTGCAGAGAGTCATGTGACTCCCCCGAGCATTCTACCAGACATTGTGACTGCAGAGAGTCTTGTGACTCCCCCGAGCATTCTACCAGACATTGTGACTGCAGAGAGTCTTGTGACTCCCCCGAGCATTCTACCAGACATTGTGACTGCAGAGAGTCATGTGACTCCCCCGAGCATTCTACCAGACATTGTGACTGCAGAGAGTCTTGTGACTCCCCCGAGCATTCTACCAGACATTGTGACTGCAGAGAGTCTTGTGACTGATTTCTGCATCCTGAGTTTAGGAAGCCCCTCATACCTCTGCCAGAGTTAAAGGGAAATGTTTAACTACCCCCCTCCCCCCCCAACTGTGAATGAACTGTAGGGAATCTTGTGACACAAAAATAAGAAGTGTGTAGTACTGCCCCCGGAGGGGTGGCTGAGAATGACCAGATCCCCATTTCTATGTCAGAGGCTGTGAGGCCAAACGTTCCGTGTCCCCCGATAACATGGGGCAGATTCTAGGGGGTGACTTATTGTAGATTCATTACAGCAATGAGCAGAAGAGGGGTGCAGGATCCCCCAAAACATCCGGAGAGATTATCAGGAGAGGGGTGCAGGATCCTCCAATGTCCGGAGAGATTATCAGGAGAGGGGTGCAGGATCCCCCGAAACATCCGGAGAGATTATCAGGAGAGGGGTGCAGGATCCTCCAATGTCCGGAGAGATTATCAGGAGAGGGGTGCAGGATCCTCCAATGTCCGGAGAGATTATCAGGAGAGGGGTGCAGGATCCTCCAACGTCCGGAGAGATTATCAGGAGAGGGGTGCAGGATCCTCCGAAACATCCGGAGAGATTATCAGGAGAGGGATGCAGGATCCTCCAACGTCCGGAGAGATTATCAGGAGAGGGGTGCAGGATCCTCCAAAACATCCAGAGAGATTATCAGGAGAGGGGTGCAGGATCCTCCGAAACATCCGGAGAGATTATCAGGAGAGGGATGCAGGATCCTCCAATGTCCGGAGAGATTATCAGGAGAGGGGTGCAGGATCCCCTGAAATGTCCGGAGAGATTATCAGGAGAGGGGTGCAGGATCCTCCAATATCCGGAGAGATTATCAGGAGAGGGGTGCAGGATCCTCTGAAACATCCAGAGAGATTATCAGGAGAGGGATGCAGGATCCTCCAATGTCCGGAGAGATTATCAGGAGAGGGGTGCAGGATCCCCTGAAATGTCCGGAGAGATTATCAGGAGAGGGGTGCAGGATCCTATAATGTCCGGAGAGATTATCAGGAGAGGGGTGCAGGATCCCCCGAAACATCCGGAGAGATTATCAGGAGAGGGGCGCAGGATCCTCCAATGTCCGGAGAGATTATCAGGAGAGGGGTGCAGGATCCCCCGAAACATCCCGAGAGATTATCAGGAGAGGGGTGCAGGATCCTCGGAAACATCCCGAGAGATTATCAGGAGAGGGGTGCAGGATCCCCCGAAACATCCGGAGAGATTATCAGGAGAGGGGTGCAGGATCCCCCGAAACATCCGGAGAGATTATCAGGAGAGGGGTGCAGGATCCTCCAATGTCCGGAGAGATTATCAGGAGAGGGGGGCAGGATCCTCCGAAACATCCGGAGAGATTATCAGAAGAGGGGTGCAGGATCCCCTTAAACATCCGGAGAGATTATCAGGAGAGGGGTGCAGGATCCTCCGAAACCTCTGGAGAGATTATCAGGAGAGGGGTGCAGGATCCTCCGAAACATCCGGAGAGATTATCAGGAGAGGGGTGCAGGATCCCCCGAAACATCCAGAGAGATTATAAGGAGAGGGGTGCAGGATCACCCGAAACATCCAGAGAGATTATCAGGAGAGGGGTGCAGGATCCTCCAATGTCCGGAGAGATTATCAGGAGAGGGGTGCAGGATCCTCCGAAACATCCGGAGAGATTATCAGGAGAGGGGTGCAGGATCCTCCGAAACATCCAGAGAGATTATCAGGAGAGGGGTGCAGGATCCTCCGAAACATCCGGAGAGATTATCAGGAGAGGGGTGCAGGTTCCCCTGAAACATCCGGAGAGATTATCAGGAGAGGGGTGCAGGATCCTCCAATGTCCGGAGAGATTATCAGGAGAGGGGTGCAGGATCCTCCGAAACATCCGGAGAGATTATCAGGAGAGGGGTGCAAGATCCCCCGAAACATCCGGAGAGATTATCAGGAGAGGGGTGCAGGATCCCCTGAAATGTCCGGAGAGATTATCAGGAGAGGGGTGCAGGATCCTCCGAAACCTCCAGACAGATTATCAGGAGAGGGGTGCAGGATCCTCCGAAACATCCAGAGAGATTATCAGGAGAGGGGTGCAGGATCCTCCGAAACATCCGGACAGATTATCAGGAGAGGGGTGCAGGATCCTCCAATGTCCGGAGAGATTATCAGGAGAGGGGTGCAGGATCCTCTGAAACATCCAGAGAGATTATCAGGAGAGGGATGCAGGATCCTATAATGTCCAGAGAGATTATCAGGAGAGGGGTGCAGGATGCTATAATGTCCAGAGAGATTATCAGGAGAGGGGTGCAGGATCCTATAATGTCCAGAGAGATTATCAGGAGAGGGGTGCAGGATCCTATAATGTCCAGAGAGATTATCAGGAGAGGGGTGCAGGATCCCCTGAAATGTCCGGAGAGATTATCAGGAGAGGGGTGCAGGATCCTATAATGTCCGGAGAGATTATCAGGAGAGGGGTGCAGGATCCTATAATGTCCGGAGAGATTATCAGGAGAGGGGTGCAGGATCCCCCGAAACATCCGGAGAGATTATCAGGAGAGGGGCGCAGGATCCTCCAATGTCCGGAGAGATTATCAGGAGAGGGGTGCAGGATCCCCCGAAACATCCCGAGAGATTATCAGGAGAGGGGTGCAGGATCCTCGGAAACATCCGGAGAGATTATCAGGAGAGGGGTGCAGGATCCCCCGAAACATCCGGAGAGATTATCAGGAGAGGGGTGCAGGATCCTCCAATGTCCGGAGAGATTATCAGGAGAGGGGGGCAGGATCCTCCAATGTCCGGAGAGATTATCAGGAGAGGGGGGCAGGATCCTCCGAAACATCCGGAGAGATTATCAGAAGAGGGGTGCAGGATCCCCTGAAACATCTGGAGAGATTATCAGGAGAGGGGTGCAGGATCCTCCGAAACATCCGGAGAGATTATCAGGAGAGGGGTGCAGGATCCCCTGAAACATCAGGAGAGATTATCAGGAGAGGGGTGCAGGATCACCCGAAACATCCAGAGAGATTATCAGGAGAGGGGTGCAGGATCCTCCAATGTCCGGAGAGATTATCAGGAGAGGGGTGCAGGATCCTCCGAAACATCCGGAGAGATTATCAGGAGAGGGGTGCAGGATCCTCCGAAACATCCGGAGAGATTATCAGGAGAGGGGTGCAGGATCCTCCGAAACATCCGGAGAGATTATCAGGAGAGGGGTGCAGGTTCCCCTGAAACATCCGGAGAGATTATCAGGAGAGGGGTGCAGGATCCTCCAATGTCCGGAGAGATTATCAGGAGAGGGGTGCAGGATCCTCCGAAACATCCGGAGAGATTATCAGGAGAGGGGTGCAGGATCCCCCGAAACATCCGGAGAGATTATCAGGAGAGGGGTGCAGGATCCCCTGAAATGTCCGGAGAGATTATCAGGAGAGGGGTGCAGGATCCTCCAAAACATCCGGAGAGATTATCAGGAGAGGGGTGCAGGATCCTCCGAAACATCCGGAGAGATTATCAGGAGAGGGGTGCAGGATCCTCCGAAACCTCTGGAGATATTATTAGGAGAGGGGTGCAGGATCCTCCGAAACATCCAGAGAGATTATCAGGAGAGGGGTGCATGATCCTCCGAAAAATCCAGAGAGATTATCAGGAGAGGGGTGCAGGATCCTCCGAAACATCCGGAGAGATTATCAGGAGAGGGGTGCAGGATCCCCCGAAACATCCGGAGAGATTATCAGGAGAGGGGTGCAGGATCCTCCAATGTCCGGAGAGATTATCAGGAGAGGGGTGCAGGATCTTCCGAAACATCCGGAGAGATTATCAGGAGAGGGGTGCAGGATCCTCCGAAACATCCGGAGAGATTATCAGGAGAGGGGTGCAGGATCCTCCGAAACATCCAGAGAGATTATCAGGAGAGGGGTGCAGGATCCTCCGAAACCTCCGGAGAGATTATCAGGAGAGGGGTGTAGGATCCTCCGAAACCTCCGGAGAGATTATCAGGAGAGGGGTGCAGATTCTCCTGAAACATCCGGAGAGATTATCAGGAGAGGGGTGCAGGATCCTCCAATGTCCGGAGAGATTATCAGAAGAGGGGTGCAGGATCCTCCGAAACATCTGGAGAGATTATCAGAAGAGGGGTGCAGGATCCTCCGAAACATCTGGAGAGATTATCAGAAGAGGGGTGCAGGATCCCCCGAAACATCCGGAGAGATTATCAGGAGAGGGGTGCAGGATCCCCTGAAATGTCCGGAGAGATTATCAGGAGAGGGGTGCAGGATCCTCCGAAACATCCGGAGAGATTATCAGGAGAGGGGTGCAGGATCCCCTGAAATGTCCGGAGAGATTATCAGGAGAGGGGTGCAGGATCCTCCGAAACATCCGGAGAGATTATTAGGAGAGGGGTGCAGGATCCTCCGAAACATCCGGAGAGATTATCAGGAGAGGGGTGCAGGATCCTCCGAAACATCCAGAGAGATTATCAGGAGAGGGGTGCAGGTTCCCCTGAAACATCCGGAGAGATTATCAGGAGAGGGGTGCAGGATCCTCCAATGTCCGGAGAGATTATCAGGAGAGGGGTGCAGGATCCTCCGAAACATCCGGAGAGATTATCAGGAGAGGGGTGCAGGATCCTCCGAAACCTCCGGAGAGATTATTAGGAGAGGGGTGCAGGATCCTCCGAAACATCCAGAGAGATTATCAGGAGAGGGGTGCAGGATCCTCGGAAACATCCGGAGAGATTATCAGGAGAGGGGTGCAGGATCCTCTGAAACATCCGGAGAGATTATCAGGAGAGGGGTGCAGGATCCTCTGAAACATCCGGAGAGATTATCAGGAGAGGGGTGCAGGATCCCCCGAAACATCCGGAGAGATTATCAGGAGAGGGGTGCAGGATCCTCTGAAACATCCGGAGAGATTATCAGGAGAGGGGTGCAGGATCCCCCGAAACATCCGGAGAGATTATCAGGAGAGGGGTGCAGGATCCTCCAATGTCCGGAGAGATTATCAGGAGAGGGGTGCAGGATCCTCCGAAACATCCGGAGAGATTATCAGAAGAGGGGTGCAGGATCCCCTGAAACATCCGGAGAGATTATCAGGAGAGGGGTGCAGGATCCTCCGAAACATCCGGAGAGATTATCAGGAGAGGGGTGCAGGATCCCCCAAAACATCCGGAGAGATTATCAGGAGAGGGGTGCAGGATCCTCCGAAACATCCAGAGAGATTATCAGGAGAGGGGTGCAGGATCCTCCGAAACATCCGGAGAGATTATCAGGAGAGGGGTGCAGGATCCTCCGAAACATCCAGAGAGATTATCAGGAGAGGGGTGCAAGATCCTCCGAAACATCCGGAGAGATTATCAGGAGAGGGGTGCAGGATACCCCGAAACATCCGGAGAGATTATCAGGAGAGGGGTGCAGGTTCCTCCGAAACATCTGGAGAGATTATCAGGAGAGGGGTGCAGGATCACCCGAAACCTCCGGAGAGATTATCAGGAGAGGGGTGCAGGTTCCTCCGAAACATCTGGAGAGATTATCAGGAGAGGGGTGCAGGATCCCCCGAAACCTCCAGAGAGATTATCAGGAGAGGGGTGCAGGTTCCTCCGAAACATCCGGAGAGATTATCAGGAGAGGGGTGCAGGATCACCCGAAACCTCCGGAGAGATTATCAGGAGAGGGGTGCAGGATCACCCGAAACCTCCGGAGAGATTATCAGGAGAGGGGTGCAGGTTCCTCCGATACATCCAGAGAGATTATCAGGAGAGGGGTGCAGCATCCTCCGAAACCTCCAGAGAGATTATCAGGAGAGGGGTGCAGGATCCTCCAATGTCCGGAGAGATTATCAGGAGAGGGGTGCAGAATCCCCGAAACCTCCGGAGAGATTATCAGAAGAGGGGTGCAGGATCCCCCGAAACATCCGGAGAGATTATCAGGAGAGGGGTGCAGGATCCCCCGAAACATCCGGAGAGATTATCAGGAGAGGGGTGCAGGATCCCCCAAAACATCCGGAGAGATTATCAGGAGAGGGGTGCAGGATCCCCCGAAACATCCAGAGAGATTATCAGGAGAGGGGTGCAGGATCCTCCAATGTCCGGAGAGATTATCAGGAGAGGGGTGCAGGATCCCCCGAAACCTACGGAGAGATTATCAGGAGAGGGGTGCAGGATCCCCCCGAAACCTACGGAGAGATTATCAGGAGAGGGGTGCAGGATCCCCCGAAACCTCCGGAGAGATTATCAGGAGAGGGGTGCAGGATCCCCCGAAACATCCAGAGAGATTATCAGGAGAGGGGTGCAGGATCCTCCAATGTCCGGAGAGATTATCAGGAGAGGGGTGCAGGATCCCCCGAAACCTACGGAGAGATTATCAGGAGAGGGGTGCAGGATCCCCCCGAAACCTACGGAGAGATTATCAGGAGAGGGGTGCAGGATCCCCCGAAACCTCCGGAGAGATTATCAGGAGAGGGGTGCAGGATCCCCCGATACCTACGGAGAGATTATCAGGAGAGGGGTGCAGGATCCTCCGAAACCTCCAGAGAGATTATCAGGAGAGGGGTGCAGGATCCCCCAAAACATCCGGAGAGATTATCAGGAGAGGGGTGCAGGATCCCCCGAAACCTACGGAGAGATTATCAGGAGAGGGGTGCAGGATCCTCCGAAACCTCCAGAGAGATTATCAGGAGAGGGGTGCAGGATCCTCCAATGTCCGGAGAGATTATCAGGAGAGGGGTGCAGGATCCCCCAAAACATCCAGAGAGATTATCAGGAGAGGGGTGCAGGATCCTCCGAAACCTCTGGAGAGATTATTAGGAGAGGGGTGCAGGATCCTCCGAAACATCCAGAGAGATTATCAGGAGAGGGGTGCATGATCCTCCGAAACATCCAGAGAGATTATCAGGAGAGGGGTGCAGGATCCTCCGAAACATCCGGAGAGATTATCAGGAGAGGGGTGCAGGATCCCCCGAAACATCCGGAGAGATTATCAGGAGAGGGGTGCAGGATCACCCGAAACATCCAGAGAGATTATCAGGAGAGGGGTGCAGGATCCTCCAATGTCCGGAGAGATTATCAGGAGAGGGGTGCAGGATCTTCCGAAACATCCGGAGAGATTATCAGGAGAGGGGTGCAGGATCCTCCGAAACATCCGGAGAGATTATCAGGAGAGGGGTGCAGGATCCTCCGAAACATCCGGAGAGATTATCAGGAGAGGGGTGCAGGATCCTCCGAAACATCCAGAGAGATTATCAGGAGAGGGGTGCAGGATCCTCCGAAACCTCCGGAGAGATTATCAGGAGAGGGGTGCAGATTCCCCTGAAACATCCGGAGAGATTATCAGGAGAGCGGTGCAGGATCCTCCAATGTCCGGAGAGATTATCAGAAGAGGGGTGCAGGATCCTCCGAAACATCTGGAGAGATTATCAGAAGAGGGGTGCAGGATCCTCCGAAACATCTGGAGAGATTATCAGAAGAGGGGTGCAGGATCCCCTGAAACATCCGGAGAGATTATCAGGAGAGGGGTGCAGGATCCCCTGAAATGTCCGGAGAGATTATCAGGAGAGGGGTGCAGGATCCTCCGAAACATCCGGAGAGATTATCAGGAGAGGGGTGCAGGATCCTCCGAAACATCCGGAGAGATTATCAGGAGAGGGGTGCAGGATCCTCCGAAACATCCGGAGAGATTATCAGGAGAGGGGTGCAGGTTCCCCTGAAACATCCGGAGAGATTATCAGGAGAGGGGTGCAGGATCCTCCAATGTCCGGAGAGATTATCAGGAGAGGGGTGCAGGATCCTCCGAAACATCCGGAGAGATTATCAGGAGAGGGGTGCAGGATCCTCCGAAACCTCCGGAGAGATTATTAGGAGAGGGGTGCAGGATCCTCGGAAACATCCGGAGAGATTATCAGGAGAGGGGTGCAGGATCCCCCGAAACATCCGGAGAGATTATCAGGAGAGGGGTGCAGGATCCCCTGAAATGTCCGGAGAGATTATCAGGAGAGGGGTGCAGGATCCCCCGAAACATCCGGAGAGATTATCAGGAGAGGGGTGCAGGATCCTCCAATGTCCGGAGAGATTATCAGGAGAGGCGTGCAGGATCCTCCGAAACATCCGGAGAGATTATCAGAAGAGGGGTGCAGGATCCCCTGAAACATCCGGAGAGATTATCAGGAGAGGGGTGCAGGATCCTCCAATGTCCGGAGAGATTATCAGGAGAGGGGTGCAGGATCCTCCGAAACATCCGGAGAGATTATCAGGAGAGGGGTGCAGGATCCTCCGAAACATCCGGAGAGATTATCAGGAGAGGGGTGCAGGATCCTCCGAAACATCCAGAGAGATTATCAGGAGAGGGGTGCAAGATCCTCCGAAACATCCGGAGAGATTATCAGGAGAGGGGTGCAGGATACCCCGAAACATCCGGAGAGATTATCAGGAGAGGGGTGCAGGTTCCTCCGAAACATCTGGAGAGATTATCAGGAGAGGGGTGCAGGATCACCCGAAACCTCCGGAGAGATTATCAGGAGAGGGGTGCAGGATCCCCCGAAACCTACGGAGAGATTATCAGGAGAGGGGTGCAGGATCCCCCGAAACATCCGGAGAGATTATCAGGAGAGGGGTGCAGGATCCCCCAAAACATCCGGAGAGATTATCAGGAGAGGGGTGCAGGATCCCCCGAAACATCCAGAGAGATTATCAGGAGAGGGGTGCAGGATCCTCCGAAACATCCGGAGAGATTATCAGGAGAGGGGTGCAGGATCCTCCGAAACATCCGGAGAGATTATCAGGAGAGGGGTGCAGGATCCTCCAATGTCCGGAGAGATTATCAGGAGAGGGGTGCAGGATCCCCCGAAACCTACGGAGAGATTATCAGGAGAGGGGTGCAGGATCCCCCCGAAACCTACGGAGAGATTATCAGGAGAGGGGTGCAGGATCCCCCGAAACCTCCGGAGAGATTATCAGGAGAGGGGTGCAGGATCCCCCCGAAACCTACGGAGAGATTATCAGGAGAGGGGTGCAGGATCCCCCCGAAACCTACGGAGAGATTATCAGGAGAGGGGTGCAGGATCCCCCAAAACATCCGGAGAGATTATCAGGAGAGGGGTGCAGGATCCCCCGAAACCTCCGGAGAGATTATCAGGAGAGGGGTGCAGGATCCCCCGAAACATCCAGAGAGATTATCAGGAGAGGGGTGCAGGATCCTCCAATGTCCGGAGAGATTATCAGGAGAGGGGTGCAGGATCCCCCAAAACATCCGGAGAGATTATCAGGAGAGGGGTGCAGGATCCCCCGAAACCTCCGGAGAGATTATCAGGAGAGGGGTGCAGGATCCCCCGAAACCTCCGGAGAGATTATCAGGAGAGGGGTGCAGGATCCTCCAATGTCCGGAGAGATTATCAGGAGAGGGGTGCAGGATCCTCCGAAACATCCGGAGAGATTATCAGGAGAGGGGTGCAGGATCCTCCGAAACATCCGGAGAGATTATCAGGAGAGGGGTGCAGGATCCTCCAATGTCCGGAGAGATTATCAGGAGAGGGGTGCAGGATCCCCCGAAACCTACGGAGAGATTATCAGGAGAGGGGTGCAGGATCCCCCCGAAACCTACGGAGAGATTATCAGGAGAGGGGTGCAGGATCCCCCGAAACCTCCGGAGAGATTATCAGGAGAGGGGTGCAGGATCCCCCCGAAACCTACGGAGAGATTATCAGGAGAGGGGTGCAGGATCCCCCCGAAACCTACGGAGAGATTATCAGGAGAGGGGTGCAGGATCCCCCAAAACATCCGGAGAGATTATCAGGAGAGGGGTGCAGGATCCCCCGAAACCTCCGGAGAGATTATCAGGAGAGGGGTGCAGGATCCCCCGAAACATCCAGAGAGATTATCAGGAGAGGGGTGCAGGATCCTCCAATGTCCGGAGAGATTATCAGGAGAGGGGTGCAGGATCCCCCAAAACATCCGGAGAGATTATCAGGAGAGGGGTGCAGGATCCCCCGAAACCTCCGGAGAGATTATCAGGAGAGGGGTGCAGGATCCCCCGAAACCTCCGGAGAGATTATCAGGAGAGGGGTGCAGGATCCTCCAATGTCCGGAGAGATTATCAGGAGAGGGGTGCAGGATCCTCCAATGTCCGGAGAGCGGTCCCGGTTAGACCTGCAATTTGTTTAGTTCCAAATTTGTTAATTTGCAAATATTCAGAAATCCAAAAATAAGAATGAAAATTCAAAAGAACGAAAACTGAAATAACTAATAATAACTTAACTATTACATTATCGGTGTTGGAATTTCCTTTCAAATTTGGCTGTTTTGTGAACATAACGAATACGAATTTATCCGAAGTTACGAATTATCCGTAATAATGAATGCCGCATCTAAAGGAATGAATAATAATAATAAAAACATTTTCTTATTCTTTAGTTCCGTTCCATTTGTTTAGATGCCGCGTTCTTTATTTCGGGTAATTCATATTCGTTACGTTCACTAACAGCCAAGTTTGAAAGGAAATTCCAATACCTATAATTTAATAGTTAGTTATTATTTCAAATTTTTGGATTTTCGGATTTCCAAATTTCTGATTCGCAGATTTTCGAATTTTTCGAATTTCCAATAAAACAAACGAAATGAAAACAATCACATTTTTTTTGGCAGTGCACATGTCTAGTCCTGGTCCTTACAGGATCTGGGATCAAAGTCTGACTCGCAATGTCCATGTCTGGCCTCCAGCGAGGAACTGAAAGGTCCTACTCCAGACCGATCTCCTCAGGTGACACCCTCCAGCAAATGTCTCTCAATCACATCTCCTTCAGGTCCCTCAGCCCAGCACATGCTGAGACCCAAACGGCCCCCCTAGTACACAGGCCGCCCCCCAGAGGCTGCCCCAGGACAAGAAATCTCTGATCAACCCTTCCAAACATTAATCTTCTCCCCAACCACCTTCTGGGTGCTTCCTCCCAGGGATTGGCTGAGGTCAGATGAATATTCATAACTTCAGTGGCTGACCCTCCCACCTCGTTCTGGAAGCTTCTTCCAAAGGCAGGCCGGAGCAATCAACAACCAAGCTCAGGGAAATCTGACCAGACCAAAACCTAAATTCATTGTATGGTCGGGTGATGGGCGTCTTTGGAAGGTACCCCTACCTGTAACATGTGTTCCTTCCTTTACCCCCTCATTCAGGTGTGCGCTTATCCCAGAGACTTCGAGGTGTTCCGGATATACCTGTCCGCCTACCACCGATGTACAGCCGAGTGGCTGAGTGCCGCCGCCCAACGCAGTCTGGAGACCAACGACATCTACTTCATCTTAGACTTCAATAGTAACATCTACTGCAGGTCAGTAGGAGAGGGAATGAGGATCATGGGGGGGGGGTGAGAGGGCCCAGACACTGCTGGGGGGAGGAGTATGAGGAACATGGGAGGGGGGTGAGAGGGCCCAGACACTGCTGGGGGGAGGGGTATGAGGAACATGAGATGGGGGGTGAGGGGGCCCAGACACTGCTGGGGTAGTATAAGGAACATGAGATGGGGGGGTGAGGGGGCCCAGACACTGCTGGGGTAGTATGAGGAACATGAGATGGGGGGGGGGTGAGGGGGCCCAGACACTGCTGGGGGGAGGGGTATGAGGAACATGGGAGGGGGGTGAGAGGGCCCAGACACTGCTGGGGGGAGGGGTATGAGGAACATGGGAGGGGGGTGAGAGGGCCCAGACACTGCTGGGGGGAGGGGTATGAGGAACATGGGAGGGGGGTGAGGGGGCCCAGACATTGCTGGGGTAGTATGAGGAACATGAGATGGGGGGGGGGTGAGGGGGCCCAGACATTGCTGGGGTAGTATGAGGAACATGAGATGGGGGGTGAGGGGGCCCAGACACTGCTGAGGTAGTATGAGGAACATGAGATGGGGGGTGAGGGGGCCCAGACATTGCTGGGGTAGTATGAGGAACATGAGATGGGGGGGTGAGGGGGCCCAGACACTGCTGGGGTAGTATGAGGAACATGAGATGGGGGGGTGAGGGGGCCCAGACATTGCTGGGGTAGTATGAGGAACATGAGATGGGGGGGTGAGGGGGCCCAGACATTGCTGGGGTAGTATGAGGAACATGAGATGGGGGGGGGGGGTGAGGGGGCCCAGACACTGCTGGGGTAGTATGAGGAACATGAGATGGGGGGTGAGGGGGCACTGCTGGGGTAGTATGAGGAACATGAGATGAGGGGGGGTGAGGGGGCCCTGACACTGCTGGGTGGGGGGATATAAGGAACATAGGGGGAGTCAATCAGGGGGAAGGCACTGCTGGGGAGGGGGTATGAGACACAGGGAAGGGGTAATTAGGGACCCCAACATGTTGGAGAGTTTTATATATGGCACAGGGGAGGCACAAAAAAGAGGCCTGGACAATGCTGGGGAGGTATGAGACATATGGGGGAGGGGCAGAGAGGGGGCCTGGACCATGCTGGGTGGTTATAAGGCACATGGGGGGTTGGAGGGGCAGAAAGGGGGCCCAGACCATGCTGGGGGGCTATAAGGAACATGGGGGGTTGGAGGGGCAAAGAGGGGCCCGGACCATGCTGGGGGGGTGTATGAGGCACAAGGCGGGTTGGAGGGGCAGAGGCCCAGACCATGCTCTAGGGGAGTGGGGTTATGAGGCACAAGGAGGGACCCGGACCGTGCCGGGGGGTATGAGGCACAAGGGGGGTTGGAGGGACAGAGAGGGGCCCGGATCATGCTCTGGGGGTGGGGGTATGAGGCACATGGAGGGGCCTGGACCATGCTGGGGGGGCTATAAGGCACATGAGGGGTTGGAGGGGCAGAGAGGGGCCCGGACCATGCTGGGGGGTGTATGAGGCACAAGGGGGGTTGGAGGGACAGAGAGGGGCCCGGATAATGCTCTGGGGGGGTGGGGGTATGAGGAACATGGAGGGGCCCGGACCATGCTGGGGGGGCTATAAGGCACATGGGGGGTTGGAGGGGCAGAGAGGGGCCCGGACCATGCTGGGGGGGTGTATGAGGCACAAGGGGGGTTGGAGGGGCAGAGAGAGGCCCAGACCATGCTCTAGGGGAGTGGGGTTATGAGGCACAAGGAGGGGCCCGGACCATGCCGGGGGGGTATGAGGCACAAGGGGGGTTGGAGGGACAGAGAGGGGCCCGGACCATGCTCTGGGGGGTGGGGTTATGAGGCACGTGGAGGGGCCCGGACCATGCTCTGGGGGGTATGAGGCACAAGGGGGGTTGGAGGGGCAGAGGGGCCCGGATCATGCTTTGGGGGGTGGGGATATGAGGCACATGGGGGGCATGAGGACCACGCTGTCTTTTTCTCTTTTGGAATGAAATTATTTCTCGATCATCTAAGAACTGACGTGATTCTCTGGTTATGGAGAATGGAGAGTCCGGGGCCCCCCAATGGTTTATTAGTGGGGCCCCCCCCAATGGTTTATCAGTAGGGCCCTCCAATGGTTTATCAGTGGGGCCCTCCAATAGTTTTTCAGTGGGGTCCCATCACACATGTTTGGGGCCCTCCAATGGTTTATCAGTGGGGCCCTCCAATGGTTTATCAGTGGGGCCCTCCAATAGTTTTTCAGTGGGGTCCCATCACACATGTTTGGGGCCCCCCAATGGTTTATGAGTGGGGCCCTCCAATGGTTTATCAGTGGGGCTCTCCAATAGTTTTTCAGTGGGGTCCCATCACACATGTTTGGGCCCCCCCAATGATTTATCAGTGGGGTCCCATCACACATGTTTGGGGCCCCCCAATGGTTTATCAGTGGGGTCCCATCACACATGTTTGGGCCCCCCCAATGATTTATCAGTGGGGTCCCATCACACATGTTTGGGGCCCCGGTTGTAGGTTTTCTGTTGGAATAATTGTGGATTTGGGTTCCTCTCCAGAGACGTCTTGTCCCGGCAGGAGATCTCTCCTCTCGTTAACCCCTCTGAGCTCGGCCCTCTGTTGTCCAGGGAGATGCGGACTGCGTTGGAGCAGCAATATACCAACCTGGTTCAGGTAGGTGACACCCAGTACTGACTGCACTTATTTACCCACAATGCCCCACTCAGCAACGCTTCTGTGTCCCTCAGAACCGCGTGTCACAGCGGCTGGAGGAGGAGCTGAGGGTGGAGCAAGAGCGCTGGAGTCACGACTTCCACAATGATGAGTTTGTGTCCAACTTCAGCAGCCGGATCATTCAGGTGAGATGACCCGCAGTATACCAGCAGGGACTGCCATTCACTGGGCATTCACCGACCATTCACCAACCATTCACTGGGAATTCACCGACCATTCACCGACCATTCACCGGGCATTCACTGACCATTCACCGACCATTCACCGGGCATTCACTGGGAATTCACCGACCATTCACCAGGCATTCACCGACCATTCACCAACCATTCACCGACCATTCACCGGGCATTCACCGACCATTCACCAACCATTCACTGGGCATTCACTGACCATTCACCGGGCATTCACCGACCATTCACCGACCATTCACCGGGCATTCACTGACCATTCACCGACCATTCACCGGGCATTCACTGGGAATTCACCGACCATTCACCAGGCATTCACCGACCATTCACCAACCATTCACCGGGCATTCACCGACCATTCACCAACCATTCACTGGGCATTCACTGACCATTCACCGGGCATTCACTGACCATTCACCGGCCATTCACCGGGCATTCACGACCATTCACCAACCATTCACCGGGCATTCACGACCATTCACCGACCATTCACTGACCATTCACTGACCATTCACCAGGCATTCACCGACCATTCACTGACCATTCACCGGGCATTCACCGACCATTCACCGGGCATTTACCAACCATTCACCGGGCATTCCCTGACCATTCACCGGGCATTCGCCGACCATTCACGACCATTGACCAGGCATTCACCAACCATTCACCGGGCATTTACCGACCATTCACCGGGCAATTACCGACCATTCACCGACCATTCACTGGGCATTTACGACCATTCACCAGACACTGCTGGGGAGAGGGGTGAGGATCATGGGGGGGTATTAGGGGGTCTAATATATATCAATTTCATAACACATCTTCCCCCACATTCAAGACCCCGTACACTTCCCGTGTCACAGACCACCATCCCCTCCCCCACATTGAGGACCCCAAACACTTGCCGTGTCACAGACCACCGTCTGCCCCCCCTACACTGAGGACTCAATACACGTCCCGTGTCAAAACCCCCCACATTGAGGACCCTATACACTTCCCGTGTCACAGACCACCATCTCCCCCCCACATTGAGGACCCTATACACTTCCCGTGTCACAGACCACGTCTCCTCCCCCCACATTGAGGACCCCGTACACTTCCTGTGTCACAGACCACCATCCCCCCACATTGAGGACCCCGTACACTTCCCGTGTCACAGACCACCATCCCCCCACATTGAGGACCCCAAACACTTCCCGTGTCACAGACCACCATCTGCCCCCATACACTGAGGACCCAATACACATCCCGTGTCGCAACCCCCCCACATTGAGGACCCTATACACTTCCCATGTCACAGACCACCATCCCCCCCTTCCCCCACATTGAGGATGCCGTACACTTCCCGTGTCACAGACCACTGTCCCCCCCCCCATATTGAGGACCCCTTACACTTCCCGTGTCACAGACCACTGTCCCCCCCCCCATATTGAGGACCCCGTACACTTCCTGTGTCACGGAACACCACCCCCCCCCAACATTAAGGACCCCGTACACTTCCCATGTCACAGACCACTGTCCCCCCCATACTGAGGACCCCGTACACTTCCTGTGTCACAGACCACCATCCTCCCCCCACATTGAGGACCCCGTACACTTCCTGTGTCACAGACCACTGTCCCCCCATATTGAGGACCCCTTGCACTTCCCATATCACAGACCACTGTCCCCCCCCACATTGAGGACCCCATACACTTCCCATGTCACAGACCACCACCCCCCCCACATTGAGGACCCCGTACACTTCCCGTGTCACAGACCACCATCCCCCCCACATTGAGGACCCCGTACACTTCCCGTGTCACAGACCACCATCCCCCCACATTGAGGACCCCAAACACTTCCCGTGTCACAGACCACCATCTGCCCCCCATACACTGAGGACCCAATAAACATCCCGTGTCGCAACCCCCCCCCACATTGAGGACCCTATACACTTCCCATGTCACAGACCACCATCCCCCCTTCCCCCACATTGAGGACGCCGTACACTTCCCGTGTCACAGACCACTGTCCCCCCATATTGAGGACCCCTTGCACTTCCTGTGTCACAGACCACTGTCCCCCCCACATTGAGGACCCCGTACACTTCCCGTGTCACAGACCACCGTCTCCCCCCCACATTGAGGACCCCGTACACTTCCTGTGTCACAGACCACCATCCCCCCACATTGAGGACCCCGTACAATTCCCGTGTCACAGACCACCATCCCCCCCACATTGAGGACCCTGTACACTTCCCATGTCACAGACCACCATCCCCCCCACATTGAGGACCCTGTACACTTCCTGTGTCACAGACCACCGTCTCCCCCCCACATTGAGGGCCCCGTACACTTCCCGTGTCACAGACCACCGTCTCCCCCCCACATCGAGGACCCCGTACACTTCCCGTGTCACAGACCACTGTCCCCCCCATATTGAGGACCCCTTGCACTTCCCGTGTCACAGACCGCCGTCTCCCCCCCACATTGAGGACCCCGTACACTTCCCCTGTCACAGACCACTGTCCCCCCCCACATCGAGGACCCTGTACACTTCCCGTGTCACAGACCACGTGTCCTCCCTCCACATTGAGGACCCTGTACACTTCCTGTGTCACAGACCACGTCTCCCCCCCACATTGAGGACCCCGTACACTTCCCGTGTCACAGACCACATCTCCTCCCCCAACACTGAGGACCCCGCACACTTCCCATGTCACAGACCACGTCTCCCCCCACATTGAGGACCCCATACACTTCCCGTGTCACAGACCACCATCACCCCCACATTGAGGACCCCGTACACTTCCCGTGTCACAGACCACCATCCCCCCCACATTGAGGACCCCGTACACTTCCTGTGTCACAGACCACCATCCCCCCACATTGAGGACCCCGTACACTTCCTGTGTCACAGACCACCATCCCCCCACATTGAGGACCCCGTACACTTCCCGTGTCACAGACCACCGTCTCCCCCCCACATTGAGGACCCCAAACACTTCCCGTGTCACAGACCACCGTCTCCCCCCCACATTGAGGACCCCGTACACTTCCCGTGTCACAGACCACCATCCCCCCTCACATTGAGGACCCCGTACACTTCCCGTGTCACAGACCACCATCCCCTCCCCCACACTGAGGACCCCATACACTTCTCGTGTCACAGACCGCCGTCTCCCCCCCCCACAATAAGGACCCTGTACACTTCCCGTGTCACAGACCACCATCCCCCCCACATTGAGGACCCCGAACACTTCCCGTGTCACAGACCACCATCCCCCCACATTGAGGACCCCAAACACTTCCCGTGTCACAGACCACCATCTGCCCCCCATACACTGAGGACTCAATACACGCCCCGTGTCGAAACCCCCCACATTGAGGACCCTATACACTTCCCGTGTCACAGACCGCCATCCCCCCCCACATTGAGCACCCCGTACACTTCCCGTGTCACAGACCACCATCCCCCTTCCCCCACATTAAGGACGCCGTACACTTCCGTGTCACAGACCACTGTCTCCCCCCCACATTGAGGACCCCGTACACTTCCCGTGTCACAGACCACTGTCCCCCCCATATTGAGGACCCCATACACTTCCTGTGTCACAGACCACCATCCCCCCCACATTGAGGACCCCGTACACCTCCCGTGTTACAGACCACTGTCCCCCCCCATATTGAGGACCCCTTGCACTTCCTGTGTCACAGACCACCATCCCCCCCACATTGAGGACCCCGTACACTTCCCGTGTCACAGACCACAGTCCCCCCATATTGAGGACCCCTTGCACTTCCCGTGTCACAGACTACTGTCCCCCCCCACATTGAGGACCCCGTACACTTCCTGTGTCACAGACCACCATCCCCACGCATTGAGGACCCCGTACACTTCCCGTGTCACAGACCACCATCCCCCCCGCATTGAGGACCCCGTACACTTCCCCTGTCACAGACCACCGTCTCCCCCCCACATTGAGGACCCCGTACACTTCCCGTGTCACAGACCACCATCCCCCCACATTGAGGACCCCGTACACTTCCCATGTCACAGACCACCGTCTTCCCCCCCACATTGAGGACCCGTACGCTTCCCTTGTCACAGACCACCATCCCCCCCACATTGAGGACCCCGTACACTTCCTGTGTCACAGACCACCGTCTCCCCCCCACATTGAGGACCCCGTACACTTCCCGTGTCACAGACCACCATCCCCCCCACATTGAGGACCCCGTACACTTCCCGTGTCACAGACCACCATCTCCCCCACATTGAGGACCCCGTACACTTCCCGTGTCACAGACCATCATCCCTCCCACATTGAGGACCCCGTACACTTCCCGTGTCACAGACCACCATCCCCCCCACATTGAGGACCCCGTACACTTCCCGTGTCACAGACCACCATCCCCACCACATTGAGGACCCCATACACTTCCCGTGTCACAGACCACCATCCCCTCCCCCACATTGAGGACCCCAAACACTTCCCGTGTCACAGACCACCATCCCCTCCCCCACATTGAGGACCCCATACACTTCCCGTGTTACAGACCACCATCCCCCCCACATTGAGGACCCCGTACACTTCCCGTGTCACAGACTACTGTCCCCCCCATATTGAGGACCCCTTGCACTTTCTGTGTCACAGACCACCTTCCCCCCTACAATGAGGACCCCGTACACTTCCCGTGTTACAGACCACCATCCCCCCCCACATTGAGGACCCCGTACACTTCCCGTGTTACAGACCACCATCCCCCCCACATTGAGGACCCCGTACACTTCCTGTGTCACAGACCACCATCCCCCCCACATTGAGGACCCCGTACACTTCCGGTGGCACAGACCACTGTCCCCCCCCCACATCGAGGACCCCGTACTCTTCCCGTGTCACAGACCACTGTCCCCCCCATATTGAGGACCCCTTGCACTTTCTGTGTCACAGACCACCATCCCCCCACATTGAAAACCCCGTACACTTCCCGTGTCACAGGCCACCATCTCCCTCCCCACATTGAGGACCCCGTACACTTCCCGTGTCACAGACCACCGTCTCCCCCCCACATTGAGGACCCCGTACACTTCCCGTGTCACAGACCACTGTCCCCCCCACATTGAGGACCCCTTGCACTTTCTGTGTCACAGACCACCATCCCCCCACATTGAGGACCCCATACACTTCCCGTGTCGCAGACCACTGTCCCCCCCACATTGAGGACCCCGTACACTTCCCGTGTCACAGACCACCATCCCCCCCACAATGAGGACCCAGTACACTTCCCATGTCACAGACCACCATCCCCCCCCCACATTGAGGACCCCGTACACTTCCCGTGTCACAGACCACTATCCCCCCCCACATTGAGGACCCCGTACACTTCCCGTGTCACAGACCACTGTCTCCCCCCAACATTGAGGACCCCGTACACTTCCCGTGTCACAGACCACCGTCTGCCCCCCACATTGAGGACCCCAAACACTTCCCGTGTCACAGACCACCATCCCCTCCCCACATTGAGGACCCTGTACACTTCCCGTGTCACAGACCACCATCCCCCCACATTGAGGACCCCGTACATTTCCCGTGTCACAGACCACCATCCCCCCCACATTGAGGACCCCGTACACTTCCTGTGTCACAGACCACTGTCCCCCCCATATTGAGGACCCCTTGCACTTCCTGTGTCACAGACCACTATCCCCCCCACATTGAGGACCCTGTACACTTCCCGTGTCGCAACCCCCCCACATTGAGTCACAGACCACCATCCCCCCTCCCCCCACATTGAGGACCCCGTACACTTCCCATGTCACAGACCACCATCCCCTCCCCCACATTGAGGATCCCAAACACTTCCCGTGTCACAGACCACCTCCCCCCACATTGAGGACCCCGTACACTTCCTGTGTCACAGACCACCATCCCCCCCACATTGAGGACCCCGTACACTTCCCGTGTTACAGACCACCATCCCCCCCACATTGAGGACCCCGTACACTTCCCATGTCACAGACCACTGTCCCCCCATATTGAGGACCCCTTACACTTTCTGTGTCACAGACCACCATCCCCCCCCACATTGAGGACCCCATACACTTCCCGTGTCACAGACCACTGTCCCCCCCATATTGAGGACCCCTTGCACTTCCCGTGTCACAGACCACCATCCCCCCCACAATGAGGACCCAGTACACTTCCCATGTCACAGACCACCCCCCCCCCCCACATTGAGGACCCCGTACACTTCCCGTGTCACAGACCACTGTCTTCCCCCCCAACATTGAGGACCCCGTACACTTCCCGTGTCACAGACCACCGTCTGCCCCCCACATTGAGGACCCCAAACACTTCCCGTGTCTTAGACCACCATACCTCCCACATTGAGGATCCTGTACACTTCCCGTGTCACAGACCACCATCCCCCCCACATTGAGGACCCCGTACACTTCCCGTGTCACAGACCACCGTCTCCCCCCCACATTGAGGACCCCAAACACTTCCCGTGTCACAGACCACCATACCTCCCACATTGAGGACCCTGTACACTTCCCGTGTCACAGACCACCATCCCCCCACATTGAGGACCCCGTACATTTCCCGTGTCACAGACCACCATCCCCCCACATTGAGGACCCCGTACATTTCCCGTGTCACAGACCACCATCCCCCCCACATTGAGGACCCCGTACACTTCCTGTGTCACAGACCACTGTCCCCCCCATATTGAGGACCCCTTGCACTTCCTGTGTCACAGACCACTATCCCCCCCACATTGAGGACCCCGTACACTTCCCGTGTCACAGACCACCATCCCCTCCCCCACATTGAGGATCCCAAACACTTCCCGTGTCACAGACCACCATCCCCCCACATTGAGGACCCCGTACACTTCCCGTGTCACAGACCACCATCCCCCCCACATTGAGGACCCCGTACACTTCCCGTGTCACAGACCACCATCCCCTCCCCACATTGAGGACCCCAAACACTTCCCGTGTCACAGACCACCGTCTCCCCCCCACATTGAGGACCCCGTACACTTCCCGTGTCACAGACTACTGTCCCCCCCCATATTGAGGACCCCTTGCACTTTCTGTGTCACAGACCACCATCCCCCCTACAATGAGGACCCCGTACACTTCCCGTGTTACAGACCACCATCCCCCCCACATTGAGGACCTCGTACACTTCCCGTGTCACAGACCACCATCTCCCCCCCACATTGAGGACCCCGTACACTTCCCGTATCTTAGACCACTGTCCCCCCCACATTGAGGACCCCATACACTTCCCGTGTCACAGACCACTGTCCCCCCCACATTGAGGACCCCGTACACTTCCCGTATCACAGACCACTGTCGCCCCCACATTGAGGACCCCGTACACTTCCCGTATCACAGACCACTATCCCCCCCACATTGAGGACCCCGTACACTTCCCGTATCACAGACCACCATCACCCCCACATTGAGGACCCCATACACTTCCCGTGTCACAGACCACCATCCCCCCCCACATTGAGGACCCCGTACACTTCCCGTGTCACAGACCACCGTCTCCCCCCCACATTGAGGACCCCAAACACTTCCCGTGTCACAGACCACCATACCTCCCACATTGAGGACCCTGTACACTTCCCGTGTCACAGACCTCCATCCCCCCCACATTGAGGTCCCCGTACACTTCCTGTGTCACAGACCACTGTCCCCCCCATATTGAGGACCCCTTGCACTTCCTGTGTCACAGACCACCATCCCCCCCACATTGATGACCCTGTACACTTCCCGTGTTGCAACCCCCCCACATTGAGTCACAGACCACCATCCCCCCTCCCCCCACATTGAGGACCCTGTACACTTCCCGTGTCACAGACCACCATCCCCTCCCCCACATTGAGGATCCCAAACACTTCCCGTGTCACAGACCACTGTCTCCACCCCACATTGAGGACCCCGTACACTTCCCGTGTCATAGACCACCATCCCCCCACATTGAGGACCCCAAACACTTCCCGTGTCACAGACCACCGTCTCCCCCCCACATTGAGGACCCCGTACACTTCCCGTGTCACAGACTACTGTCCCCCCCATATTGAGGACCCCTTGCACTTTCTGTGTCACAGACCACCATCCCCCCCACACATTGAGGACCCCGTACACTTCCCGTGTTACAGACCACCATCCCCCCCACATTGAGGACCCCGTACACTTCCCGTGTCACAGACCACCGTCTCCCCCCCACATTGAGGACCCCGTACACTTCCCGTGTCACAGACCACCGTCTCCCCCCCCACATCGAGGACCCCGTACACTTCCCATGTCACAGACCACTGTCCCCCCCATATTGAGGACCCCTTGCACTTTCTGTGTCACAGACCACCATCCCCCCCACACTGAGGACCCCATACACTTCGCGTGTCACAGACCACTGTCCCCCCCATATTGAGGACCCCTTGCACTTCCCGTGTCACAGACCACTGTCCCCCCCACATTGAGGACCCCGTACACTTCCCGTGTCACAGACCACTATCCTCCCCACATTGAGGACCCCGTACACTTCCCGTGTCACAGACCACCGTCTCCCCCCCACATTGAGGACCCCGTATACTTCCCGTGTCACAGACCACCGTCTCCCCCCCACATTGAGGACCCCAAACACTTCCCGTGTCACAGGCCACCATACCTCCCACATTGAGGACCCCGTACACATCCTGTGTCACAGACCACGTCTCCCCCCACATTGAGGACCCCGTACACTTCCCGTGTCACAGACCACCGTCTCCCCCCCCACATCGTGGACCCCGTACACTTCCCGTGTCACAGACCACGTCTCCCCCCCACATTGAGGACCCCATACACTTCCTGTGTCACAGACCACGTCTCCTCCCCCCACATTGAGGACCCCGTACACTTCCTGTGTCACAGACCACGTCTCCCCACAGATCATGAAGTCACACGTGGACCGCGCGCCGCTCATTAATGAAGGATTCGGGATGATGGTTTCCCACACCTGCCTGAGCTGCTTCTTGGAATTCTTACACAGGTATTTGCCCCGGATGTCGCCACCTCAGGCTGTAGAGGGGCTCATATGGTGTCATCTGTACCTTAGGGTTAATGAGGGGCCCCAGACACTGCTGGGGGGGAATGAGTAACATGGGGGGAATGAGGGGCCCAGACACTACCGGGGGTATGAGGAACATGGGGGGGGCAATGAGGGGCCCCAGACACTACCGGGGGGGTATGAGGAACATGGGGGGCAATGAGGGGCCCCAGACACTGCTGGGGGGGAATGAGGAACATGGGGGGGCAATGAGGGGCCCCAGACACTGCTGGGGGGGAATGAGGAACATGGGGGGGAATGAGGGGCCCCAGACACTGCTGGGGGGGAATGAGGAACATGGGGGGGCAATGAGGGGCCCAGACACTATCGGGGGTATGAGGAACATGGGGGGGGCAATGAGGGGCCCCAGACACTACCGGGGGTATGAGGAACATGGGGGGGGCAATGAGGGGCCCCAGACACTACCGGGGGGTATGAGGAACATGGGGGGCAATGAGGGGCCTCAGACACTGCTGGGGGAAATGAGGAACATGGGGGAGCAATGAGGGGCCCAGACACTACCGGGGGTATGAGGAACATGGGGGGACAATGAGGGGCCCCAGACACTACCGGGGGGTATGAGGAACATGGGGGGGGGCAATGAGGGGCCAAGACACTGCTGAGGGGGAATGAGGAACAAGGGGGGGCAATGAGGGGCCCCAGACACTGCTGGGGGGTATGAGGAACATGGGGGGGAATGAGGGGCCCCAGACACTGCTGGGGGGGAATGAGGAACATGGGGGGGCAGTGAGGGGCCCAGACACTATCGGGGGTATGAGGAACATGGGGGGGCAATGAGGGGCCCCAGACACTACCGGGGGGTATGATTAACATGGGGGAGCAATGAGGGGCCCAGACACTACCAGGGGTATGAGGAACATGGGGGGACAATGAGGGGCCCCAGACACTATCGGGGGGTATGAGGAACATGGGGGGGCAATGAGGGGCCAAGACACTGCTGAGGGGGAATGAGGAACAAGGGGGGGCAATGAAGGGCCCCAGACACTGCTGGGGGGTATGAGGAACATGGGGAGGCAATGAGGGGCCCAGACACTACCGGGGGGGGCAATGAGGGACCCAGACACTGCTGGGGAGGGAATGAGGAACATGGGGGGGCAATGAGGGACCCCAGACACTGCTGGGGAGGGAATGAGGAACATGGGGGGCAATGAGGGGCCTCAGACACTGCTGGGGGGAATAAGGAACAAGGGGGGGGGCAATGGGGGGCCCAGACACTGCTGGGGGGGGGCAATGAGGGACATAGGGGGGCAATGAGGGGCCCAGACACTGCTGGGGGGGCAATGAGGGACCCAGACACTACTGGGGGGTATGAGGAACATAGGGGGGCAATGAGGGGCCCCAAACACTACTGGGGGGCATGGGGAACATGGGGGGCAATGAGGGGCCCCAGACACTACTGGGGGGTATGGGGAACATGGGGGGCAATGAGGGGCCCCAGACACTACTGGGGGGTATGGGGAACATGGGGGGCAATGAGGGGCCCCAGACACTACTGGGGGGGGGTATGAGGAACATGGGGGGGCAATAAGGGGCTCCAGACACTACTGGGGGGGGGTATGAGGAACATGGGGGGGGCAATGAGAAGTAGAAAAAAGAAAAATTCCCCTTTTAGGCCAGGGACCTCATTGCAGTTTCCTGGTCAACTGACACAGAGAGCGTGAATCTCCCTAGAGGAGACACAGAGAGGGTGAATCTCCCCAGAGGAGACACAGAGAGGGTGAATCTCCCCAGAGGAGACACAGAGGGTGAATCTCCCCAGAGGAGACACAGAGAGGGTGAATCTCCCCAGAGGAGACACAGAGAGGGTGAATCTCCCCAGAGGAGACACAGAGGGTGAATCTCCCCAGAGGAGACACATAGAGGGTGAATGTCCCCAGAGGAGACACAGAGAGGGTGAATCTCCCCAGAGGAGACACAGAGCGGGTGAATCTCCCCAGAGGAGACAGAGAGAGGGCGAATCTCCCCAGAGGAGACACAGAGGGTGAATCTCCCCAGAGGAGACACAGAGAGGGTGAATCTCCCCAGAGGAGACACAGAGAGGGTGAATCTCCCCAGAGTAGAGACAGAGAGGGTGAATCTCCCCAGAGGAGACACAGAGAGGGTGAATCTCCCCAGAGGAGACACAGAGAGGGTGAATCTCCCCAGAGGAGACACAGAGAGGGTGAATCTCTCCAGAGGAGACACGGAGAGGGTGAATCTCTCCAGAGGAGACACGGAGAGGGTGAATGTCCCCAGAGGAGACACGGAGAGGGTGAATGTCCCCAGAGGAGACACAGAGAGGGTGAATCTCCCCAGAGGAGACACAGAGAGGGTGAATCTCTCCAGAGGAGACACAGAGAGGGTGAATCTCCCCAGAGGAGACACAGAGAGGGTGAATCTCTCCAGAGGAGACACAGAGAGGGTGAATCTCTCCAGAGGAGACACAGAGAGGGTGAATCTCCCCAGAGGAGGCACAGAGAGGGTGAATCTCCCCAGAGGAGACACAGAGAGGGTGAATCTCCCCAGAGTAGACACAGAGAGGGTGAATCTCCCCAGAGGAGACACAGAGAGGGTGAATCTCCCCAGAGGAGACACGGAGAGGGTGAATGTCCCCAGAGGAGACACAGAGAGGGTGAATCTCCCCAGAGGAGACACGGAGAGGGTGAATGTCCCCAGAGGAGACAGAGAGAGGGTGAATGTCCCCAGAGGAGACAGAGAGAGGGCGAATCTCCCCAGAGGAGACACAGAGAAGGTGAATCTCCCCACAGGAGACACAGAAAGGGTGAATGTCCCCAGAGGAGACACAGAGAGGGCGAATCTCCCCAGAGGGGGTGAATCTCCCTAGAGGAGACACAGAGAGAGTGAATCTCCCCAGAGGAGACACAGAGAGGGTGAATCTCCACAGAGGAGACACAGAGAGGGTGAATCTCCACAGAGGAGACACAGAGAGGGTGAATCTCCCCAGAGGAGACACAGAGAGGGTGAATCTCCCCAGAGGAGACACAGAGAGGGTGAATCTCCCCAGAGGAGACACAGAGGGTGAATCTCCCCAGAGGAGACACAGAGAGGGTGAATCTCCCCAGAGGAGACACAGAGAGGGTGAATCTCCCCAGAGGAGACACAGAGAGGGTGAATCTCTCCAGAGGAGACACGGAGAGGGTGAATCTCTCCAGAGGAGACACGGAGAGGGTGAATGTCCCCAGAGGAGACACGGAGAGGGTGAATGTCCCCAGAGGAGACACAGAGAGGGTGAATCTCTCCAGAGGAGACACAGAGAGGGTGAATCTCCACAGAGGAGACACAGAGAGGGTGAATCTCCCAGAGGAGACACAGAGAGGGTGAATCTCTCCAGAGGAGACACAGAGGGTGAATCTCTCCAGAGGAGACACAGAGAGGGTGAATCTCTCCAGAGGAGACACAGAGAGGGTGAATCTCCCCAGAGGAGACACAGAGAGGGTGAATCTCCCCAGAGGAGACAGGGAGAGGGTGAATCTCCCCAGAGGAGACAGGGAGAGGGTGAATGTCCCCAGAGAAGACACGGAGAGGGTGAATGTCCCCAGAGGAGACACAGAGAGGGTGAATCTCCCCAGAGGGGGTGAATCTCCCTAGAGGAGACACAGAGAGAGTGAATCTCCCCAGAGGAGACACAGAGAGGGTGAATCTCCCCAGAGGAGACACAGAGAGGGTGAATCTCCACAGAGGAGACACAGAGAGGGTGAATCTCCCCAGAGGAGACACAGAGAGGGTGAATCTCCCCAGAGGAGACACAGAGAGGGTGAATCTCCCCAGAGGAGACACAGAGGGTGAATCTCCCCAGAGGAGACACAGAGAGGGTGAATCTCCCCAGAGGAGACACAGAGAGGGTGAATCTCCCCAGAGGAGACACAGAGCGGGTGAATCTCCCCAGAGGAGACACAGAGCGGGTGAATCTCCCCAGAGGAGACAGAGAGAGGGCAAATCTCCCCAGAGGAGACAGAGAGAGGGCGAATCTCCCCAGAGGAGACACAGAGAGGGTGAATCTCCCCAGAGGAGACACAGAGAGGGTGAATCTCCCCAGAGGAGACACAGAGAGGGTGAATCTCCCCAGAGGAGACACAGAGAGGGTGAATCTCTCCAGAGGAGACACGGAGAGGGTGAATCTCTCCAGAGGAGACACAGAGAGGGTGAATCTCCACAGAGGAGACACAGAGAGGGTGAATCTCCCAGAGGAGACACAGAGAGGGTGAATCTCTCCAGAGGAGACACAGAGGGTGAATCTCTCCAGAGGAGACACAGAGAGGGTGAATCTCCCCAGAGGAGACACAGAGAGGGTGAATCTCCCCAGAGGAGACACAGAGAGGGTGAATCTCCCCAGAGGAGACAGGGAGAGGGTGAATCTCCCCAGAGGAGACAGGGAGAAGGTGAATTTCCCCAGAGAAGACACGGAGAGGGTGAATGTCCCCAGAGGAGACACAGAGAGGGTGAATCTCCCCAGAGGAGACAGAGAGAGGGCGAATCTCCCCAGAGGAGACACAGAGAAGGTGAATCTCCCCACAGGAGACACAGAAAGGGTGAATGTCCCCAGAGGAGACACAGAGAGGGCGAATCTCCCCAGAGGGGGTGAATCTCCCTAGAGGAGACACAGAGAGAGTGAATCTCCCCAGAGGAGACACAGAGAGGGTGAATCTCCACAGAGGAGACACAGAGAGGGTGAATCTCCCCAGAGGAGACACAGAGAGGGTGAATCTCCCCAGAGGAGACACAGAGAGGGTGAATCTCCCCAGAGGAGACACAGAGAGGGTGAATCTCCCCAGAGCAGACACAGAGAGGGTGAATCTCCCCACAGGAGACACAGAGAGCGTGAATCTCCCCAGAGGAGACACAGAGCATGAATCTCCCCAGAGGAGACACTGAGAGGGTGAATCTCCCCAGAGGAGACACGGAGAGGGTGAATCTCCCCAGAGGAGACACGGAGAGGGTGAATCTCCCCAGAGGAGACACGGAGAGGGTGAATCTCCCCAGAGGAGACACAGAGTGGGTGAATCTCCCCAGAGGAGACACAGAGTGGGTGAATCTCCCCAGAGGAGACACAGAGTGGGTGAATCTCCCCAGAGGAGACACAGAGTGGGTGAATCTCCCCAGAGGAGACACAGAGTGGGTGAATCTCTACAGAGGAGACACAGAGAGGGTGAATCTCTACAGAGGAGACACAGAGAGGGTGAATCTCCCCAGAGGAGACACAGAGAGGGTGAATCTCCCCAGAGGAGACACAGAGAGGGTGAATGTCCCCAGAGGAGACACAGAGAAGGTGAATCTCCCCACAGGAGACACAGAGTGGGTGAATCTCCCCAGAGGAGACACAGAGAGGGTGAATCTCCCCAGAGGAGACACAGAGAGGGTGAGTCTCCCCAGAGGAGACACAGAGAAGGTGAATCTCCCCAGAGGAGACACAGAGAGGGTGAATCTCCCCAGAGGAGACACAGAGAGGGTGAATCTCCCCAGAGGAGACACAGAGAGGGTGAATCTCCCCAGAGGAGACACAGAGAGTGTGAATCTCCCCAGAGGAGACACAGAAAGGGTGAATGTCCCCAGAGGAGACACAGAGAGGGCGAATCTCCCCAGAGGGGGTGAATCTCCCTAGAGGAGACACAGAGTGAATCTCCCCAGAGGAGACACAGAGTGGGTGAATCTCCCCAGAGGAGACACAGAGTGGGTGAATCTCCCCAGAGGAGACACAGAGTGGGTGAATCTCCCCAGAGGAGACACAGAGTGGGTGAATCTCCCCAGAGGAGACACAGAGTGGGTGAATCTCCCCAGAGGAGACACAGAAAGGGTGAATGTCCCCAGAGGAGACACAGAGAGGGCGAATCTCCCCAGAGGGGGTGAATCTCCCCAGAGGAGACAGAGAGTGAATCTCCCCAGAGGAGACACAGAGAGGGTGAATCTCCACAGAGGAGACACAGAGAGGGTGAATCTCCCAGAGGAGACACAGAGAGGGTGAATCTCCCCAGAGGAGACACAGAGTGGGTGAATCTCCCCAGAGGAGACACAGAGTGGGTGAATCTCCCCAGAGGAGACACAGAGAGGGTGAATCTCCCCAGAGGAGACACAGAGTGGGTGAATCTCCCCAGAGGAGACACAGAGTGGGTGAATCTCCCCAGAGGAGACACAGAGAGGGTGAATCTCCCAAGAGGAGACACAGAGAGGGTGAATCTCCCAAGAGGAGACACAGAGAGAGTGAATCTCCCCAGAGGAGACACAGAGAGGGTGAATGTCCCCAGAGGAGACACAGAGAGGGCGAATCTCCCCAGAGGGGGTGAATCTCCCCAGAGGAGACAGAGAGAGTGAATCTCCCCAGAGGAGACACAGAGAGGGTGAATCTCCCCAGAGGAGACACAGAGAGGGTGAATCTCCCCAGAGGAGACACAGAGAGGGTGAATGTCCCCAGGGGAGACACGGAGAGGGTGAATCTCCCCAGAGGAGACAGAGAGAGGGCGAATCTCCCCAGAGGAGACACAGAGTGGGTGAATCTCCCCAGAGGAGACACAGAGAGGGTGAATCTCCCCAGAGGAGACACAGAGTGGGTGAATCTCCCCAGAGGAGACACAGAGTGGGTGAATCTCCCCAGAGGAGACACAGAGAGGGTGAATCTCCCCAGAGGAGACACAGAGTGGGTGAATCTCCCCAGAGGAGACACAGAGTGGGTGAATCTCCCCAGAGGAGACACAGAGAGGGTGAATCTCCCAAGAGGAGACACAGAGAGGGTGAATCTCCCAAGAGGAGACACAGAGAGGGTGAGTCTCCCCAGAGGAGACACAGAGAAGGTGAATCTCCCCAGAGGAGACACGGAGAGGGTGAATCTCCCCAGAGCAGACACAGAGAGGGTGAATCTCCCCAGAGCAGACACAGAGAGGGTGAATCTCCCCAGAGCAGACACAGAGGGTGAATCTACCCAGAGCAGACACAGAGGGTGAATCTCCCCAGAGTAGACACAGAAAAGGTGAATCTCCCCACAGGAGACACAGAGAGCGTGAATCTCCCCAGAGGAGACACAGAAAGGGTGAATGTCCCCAGAGGAGACACAGAGAGAGTGAATCTCTACAGAGGAGACACAGAGAGGGTGAATCTCTACAGAGGAGACACAGAGAGGGTGAATCTCTACAGAGGAGACACAGAGAGGGTGAATCTCTACAGAGGAGACACAGAGAGGGTGAATGTCCCCAGAGGAGACACAGAGAGGGTGAATGTCCCCAGAGGAGACACAGAGAGGGTGAATGTCCCCAGAGTAGACACAGAGAAGGTGAATCTCCCCACAGGAGACACAGAGAGGGTGAATCTCCCCAGAGGAGACACAGAGAGGGTGAGTCTCCCCAGAGGAGACACAGAGAGGGTGAATCTCCCCAGAGGAGACACAGAGTGGGTGAATCTCCCCAGAGGAGACACAGAGAGGGTGAATCTCCCCAGAGGAGACACAGAGAGGGTGAATCTCCCCAGAGGAGACACAGAGAGGGTGAATCTCCCCAGAGGAGACACAGAGAGGGTGAATCTCCCCAGAGGAGACACAGAGAGGGTGAATCTCCCCAGAGGAGACACAGAGAGGGTGAATCCCCCACAGGAGACACAGAGAAGGTGAATCTCCCCACAGGAGACACAGAGAGTGTGAATCTCCCCAGAGGAGACACAGAAAGGGTGAATGTCCCCAGAGGAGACACAGAGAGGGCGAATCTCCCCAGAGGGGGTGAATCTCCCTAGAGGAGACACAGAGAGTGAATCTCCCCAGAGGAGACACAGAGAGGGTGAATCTCCACAGAGGAGACACAGAGAGGGTGAATCTCCCCAGAGCAGACACAGAGAGGGTGAATCTCCCCAGAGTAGACACAGAGAAGGTGAATCTCCCCACAGGAGACACAGAGAGCGTGAATCTCCCCAGGGAGACACGGAGAGGGTGAATGTCACCAGAGGAGACACGGAGAGGGTAAATCTCCCCAGAGGAGACAAGGAGAGGGTGAATCTCCCCAGAGGAGACACGGAGAGGGTGAATCTCCCCAGAGGAGACACAGAGAGGGTGAATGTCCCCAGAGGAGACACAGAGAGGGTGAATGTCCCCAGAGGAGACACAGAGAGGGTGAATCTCCCCACAGGAGTCACAGAGAGGGTGAATGTCCCCAGAGGAGACACAGAGAGTGTGAATCTCTCCAGAGGAGACACAGAGAGGGTAAATCTCTCCAGAGGAGACACAGAGAGGGTAAATCTCCCCAGAGGAGACACAGAGAGGACGAATCTCCCCAGAGGAGACACACAGAGGGTGAATCTCCCCAGAGGAGACACAGAGAGAGTGAATCTCCCCAGAGGAGACAGAGAGGGTGAATCTCCCCAGAGGAGACACAGAGAGGGTGAATCTCCCCAGAGGAGACACTGAGAGGGTGAATCTCCCCAGAGGAGACACAAAGAAGGTGAATCTCCCCAGAGGAGACACAGAGAGGGTGAATCTCCCCAGAGGAGACACAGAGAGGGTGAATCTCCCCAGAGGAAACACAGAGAGGGTGAATCTCCCCAGAGGAGATACAGAGAGGGTGAATCTCCCCAGAGGAGACAGAGCGGGTAAATCTCCCCAGAGGAGACTCAGAGATGGTGAATCTCCCCAGAGGAGACACAGAGAGGGTGAATCTCCCCAGAGGAGACACAGAGAAGGTGAATCTCCGCAGAGGACACACAGAGCGGGTGAATCTCCGCAGAGGAGACACAGAGCGGGTGAATTTCCGCAGAGGAGACACAGAGAGGGTGAATCTCCCCAGAGGAGACACAGAAAGGGCGAATCTCCCCAGAGGAGACACAGAGAGGGTGAATCTCCCCAGAGGACACACAGAGATGGTGAATCTCCCCAGAGGAGACACAGAGAGGGCAAATCTCCCCAGAGGAGACACAGAGAGGGTGAATCTCCCCAGAGGAGACACAGAGAGGGCAAATCTCCCCAGAGGAGACACAGAGAGGGTGAATCTCCCCAGAGGACACACAGAGATGGTGAATCTCCCCAGAGGAGACACAGAGCGGGTGCATCTCCCCAGAGGAGACACAGAGAAGGTGAATCTCTGCAGAGGAGACACAGAGAAGGTGAATCTCTGCAGAGGAGACACAGAGAGGGTGAATCTCCCCAGAGGAGACACAGAGAGGGTGAATCTCCCCAGAGGAGACACAGAGAGGGTGAATGTCCCCAGAGGAGACACAGAGAGGGTGAATGTCCCCAGAGGAGACACAGAGAGGGTGAATGTCCCCAGAGGAGACACAGAGAGGGTGAATGTCCCCAGAGTAGACACAGAGAGGGTGAATCTCCCCACAGGAGACACAGAGTGGGTGAATCTCCCCAGTGGAGACACAGAGAGGGTGAATCTCCCCAGAGGAGACACAGAGAGGGTGAATCTCTACAGAGGAGACACAGAGAGGGTGAATCTCTACAGAGGAGACACGGAGAGGGTGAATCTCCCCAGAGGAGACACAGAGAGGGTGAATCTCCCCAGAGGAGACACAGAGGGTGAATCTCCCCAGAGGAGACACAGAGAGGGTGAATGTCCCCAGAGGAGACACAGAGAGGGTGAATCTCCCCAGAGGAGACACAGAGAGGGTGAGTCTCCCCAGAGGAGACACAGAGAGGGTGAATCTCCCCAGAGGAGACACAGAGAGGGTGAATCTCCCCAGAGGAGACACAGAGAGGGTGAATCCCCCACAGGAGACACAGAGAAGGTGAATCTCCCCACAGGAGACACAGAGAGTGTGAATCTCCCCAGAGGAGACACAGAAAGGGTGAATGTCCCCAGAGGAGACACAGAGAGGGCGAATCTCCCCAGAGGGGGTGAATCTCCCTAGAGGAGACACAGAGAGTGAATCTCCCCAGAGGAGACACAGAGAGGGTGAATCTCCACAGAGGAGACACAGAGAGGGTGAATCTCCCCAGAGCAGACACAGAGAGGGTGAATCTCCCCAGAGTAGACACAGAGAAGGTGAATCTCCCCACAGGAGACACAGAGAGCGTGAATCTCCCCAGGGAGACACGGAGAGGGTGAATGTCACCAGAGGAGACACGGAGAGGGTAAATCTCCCCAGAGGAGACACGGAGAGGGTGAATCTCCCCAGAGGAGACACGGAGAGGGTGAATCTCCCCAGAGGAGACACGGAAAGGGTGAATCTCCCCAGAGGAGACACAGAGGGTGAATCTCCCCAGAGGAGACACAGAGAGGGTGAATCTCCCCAGAGGAGACACAGAGAGGGTGAATCTCCCCAGAGGAGAAACGGAGAGGGTGAATCTCCCCAGAGGAGACACAGAGAGGTTGAAACTCCCCAGAGGAGACACAGAGAGGGTGAATCTCCCCAGAGGAGACAGAGAGGGTGAATCTCCCCAGAGGAGACAGAGAGGGTGAATCTCCCCAGAGGAGACAGAGAGGGTGAATCTCCCCAGAGCAGACACAGAGAGGGTGAATCTCCCCAGAATAGACACAGAGAAGGTGAATGTCCCCACAGGAGACACAGAGAGCGTGAATCTCCCCAGAGGAGACACAGAAAGGGTGAATGTCCCCAGAGGAGACACAGAGAGGGCGAATCTCCCCAGAGGGGGTGAATCTCCCCAGAGGAGACAGAGAGTGAATCTCCCCAGAGGAGACACAGAGAGGGTGAATGTCCCCAGAGGAGACACAGAGAGGGTGAATGTCCCCAGAGGAGACACAGAGAGGGTGAATCTCCCCACAGGAGTCACAGAGAGGGTGAATCTCCCCGGAGGAGACACAGAGAGTGTGAATCTCTCCAGAGGAGACACAGAGAGGGTAAATCTCTCCAGAGGAGACACAGAGAGGGTAAATCTGCCCAGAGGAGACACAGAGAGGACGAATCTCCCCAGAGGAGACACACAGAGGGTGAATCTCCCCAGAGGAGACACAGAGAGAGTGAATCTCCCCAGAGGAGACAGAGAGGGTGAATCTCCCCAGAGGAGACACAGAGAGGGTGAATCTCCCCAGAGGAGACACTGAGAGGGTGAATCTCCCCAGAGGAGACACAAAGAAGGTGAATCTCCCCAGAGGAGACACAGAGAGGGTGAATCTCCCCAGAGGAGACACAGAGAGGGTGAATCTCCCCAGAGGAAACACAGAGAGGGTGAATCTCCCCAGAGGAGATACAGAGAGGGTGAATCTCCCCAGAGGAGACAGAGCGGGTGAATCTCCCCAGAGGAGACTCAGAGATGGTGAATCTCCCCAGAGGAGACACAGAGAGGGTGAATCTCCCCAGAGGAGACACAGAGAAGGTGAATCTCCGCAGAGGACACACAGAGCGGGTGAATCTCCGCAGAGGAGACACAGAGCGGGTGAATTTCCGCAGAGGAGACACAGAGAGGGTGAATCTCCCCAGAGGAGACACAGAAAGGGCGAATCTCCCCAGAGGAGACACAGAGAGGGTGAATCTCCCCAGAGGAGACACAGAGAGGGCAAATCTCCCCAGAGGAGACACAGAGAGGGTGAATCTCCCCAGAGGACACACAGAGATGGTGAATCTCCCCAGAGGAGACACAGAGCGGGTGCATCTCCCCAGAGGAGACACAGAGAAGGTGAATCTCTGCAGAGGAGACACAGAGAGGGTAAATCTCTCCAGAGGAGACACAGAGAGGGTAAATCTCCCCAGAGGAGACACAGAGAGGACGAATCTCCCCAGAGGAGACACACAGAGGGTGAATCTCCCCAGAGGAGACACAGAGAGAGTGAATCTCCCCAGAGGAGACAGAGAGGGTGAATCTCCCCAGAGGAGACACAGAGAGGGTGAATCTCCCCAGAGGAGACACTGAGAGGGTGAATCTCCCCAGAGGAGACACAAAGAAGGTGAATCTCCCCAGAGGAGACACAGAGAGGGTGAATCTCCCCAGAGGAGACACAGAGAGGGTGAATCTCCCCAGAGGAAACACAGAGAGGGTGAATCTCCACAGAGGAGATACAGAGAGGGTGAATCTCCCCAGAGGAGACAGAGCGGGTGAATCTCCCCAGAGGAGACTCAGAGATGGTGAATCTCCCCAGAGGAGACACAGAGAGGGTGAATCTCCCCAGAGGAGACACAGAGAAGGTGAATCTCCGCAGAGGACACACAGAGCGGGTGAATCTCCGCAGAGGAGACACAGAGCGGGTGAATTTCCGCAGAGGAGACACAGAGAGGGTGAATCTCCCCAGAGGAGACACAGAAAGGGCGAATCTCCCCAGAGGAGACACAGAGAGGGTGAATCTCCCCAGAGGAGACACAGAGAGGGCAAATCTCCCCAGAGGAGACACAGAGAGGGTGAATCTCCCCAGAGGACACACAGAGATGGTGAATCTCCCCAGAGGAGACACAGAGCGGGTGCATCTCCCCAGAGGAGACACAGAGAAGGTGAATCTCTGCAGAGGAGACACAGAGAAGGTGAATCTCTGCAGAGGAGACACAGAGAGGGTGAATCTCCCCAGAGGAGACACAGAGAGGGTGAATCTCCCCAGAGGAGACACAGAGAGGGTGAATCTCCCCAGAGGAGACACAGAGAGGGTGAATCTCCCCAGAGGAGACACAGAGCGGGTGAATCTCCTCAGAGGAGACACAGAGAGGGTGAATCTCCCCAGAGGAGACACAGAGAAGGTGAATCTCTGCAGAGGAGACACAGAGCGGGTGAATCTCCTCAGAGGAGACACAGAGCGGGTGAATCTCCCCAGAGGAGACACAGAGATGGTGAATCTCCCCAGAGGAGACACCGAGAGGGTGAATCTCCCCAGAGGAGACACAGAGAAGGTGAATCTCTGCAGAGGAGACACAGAGAGGGTGAATCTCCCCAGAGGAGACACAGAGAAGGTGAATCTCTGCAGAGGAGACACAGAGAGGGTGAATCTCCCCAGAGGAGACACAGAGAAGGTGAATCTCCCCAGAGGAGACACGGAGAGGGTGAATGTCCCCAGAGGAGACACGGAAAGGGTGAATGTCCCCGGAGGAGACACAGAGAGGGTGAATGTCCCCGGAGGAGACACAGAGAGGGTGAATCTCCCCAGAGGAGACACAGAGAGGGTGAATGTCCCCAGAGGAGACACAGAGAGGGTGAATGTCCCCGGAGGAGACACAGAGAGGGTGAATGTCCCCAGAGGAGACACAGAGAGGGTGAATGTCCCCGGAGGAGACACAGAGAGGGTGAATCTCCCCAGAGGAGACACAGAGAGGGTGAATGTCCCCAGAGGAGACACAGGGATTGTTTTTTATGATATATTTAATAGAAGTTGGATGGGTTTATTTTCGGATGGATATTCCCGAGGTCCTGTCTCCATATTCCGGAGGTTGGTGGCCATATTTGCTCATCACATATTCCCTCTGTCTGCCTTGTATAATAAGATGCGGTACAATGGATGCTACACCAGACATATCCCATCCTGAGCTGTTCAGAGAAGATGCAGATTGCTTTTTATGACTGTACTGGTTCTCTTTAACCATTTGACTTTTCTCTTGGGGGTCAGCTTCCATAAGACGGTGGAAAGAATCTACTCCGAGCAAGATGGACCGATTGGGACCACAGACAACTTCATCTGCCGCATCACCAACATTGTCAACTGCTGCCCACCATTCCGGTGAGAGAAGATCCCAAACCCCACCAGAAATCCAACCAACTGACCCCTTCATGTGTCACATGACCAGAGAATCTGCAGTCTGACGGTTCCTGGCACATATGATGGGAAACATGATCACATTGTCCACACACATTCACATAGGGCATAGTCCATTCACAGTCCATTCACCCGCTCCTCTATCACCCCAAACAGGGAATTTGCAACGCGGATGGGCCAACTGGATAAAACACAAGGGGCGGAGCTTCTGCACCAATCTGAGGGCACTCTGGACCGCATTGTTAGCCTTGGAACACGAGGGATTTGTGACTTGGTGCTTCATGATCTGAAGGTAATATCTTCTCCCATCCCCCATACTCTGTCCCCCATCCTCCATCCAATGTCCCCATCCTCTGTCCCCATCCCCCATCCTCCATCCTCTGTCCCCATCCTCCATCCTCTGTCCCCATCCTCTGTCCCCATCCCCCATCCTCCATCCTCTGTCCCCATCCTCCATCCTCTGTCCCCATCCTCCATCCTCTGTCCCCATCCTCCATCCTCTGTCCCCATCCTCCATCCTCTGTCCCCATCCTCCATCCTCTGTCCCCCATCCTCCATCCTCTGTCCCCATCCCCCATCCTCTGTCCCCATCCTCCATCCTCTGTCCACCATCCCACATCCTCCATCCTCTGTCCCCCATCCCCCATCCTCTGTCCCCATCCTCTGTCCCCATCCCCCATCCTCTGTCCCCATCCTCCATCCTCTGTCCCCATCCTCCATCCTCTGTCCCCATCCTCCATCCTCTGTCCCCATCCTCCATCCCCTGTCTCCCATCCTCCATCCTCTGTCCCCCATCCTCCATCCTCTGTCCCCCATCCTCCATCCTCTGTCCCCCATCCTCCATCCCCTGTCTCCCATCCTCCATCCTCTGTCCCCCATCCTCTGTCCCCCATCCTCTGACCCCCATCCTCCAACCTCTGTCCCCCATCCTCCATCCTCTTTCCCCCATCCTCCATCCTCTGTCCCCCATCCTCCATCTTCTGTCCCCATCCTCCATCCTCTGTCCCCCATCCTCTGTCCCCATCCTCCATCCTCTGTCCCCCATCCTCCATCCTCTGTCCCCCATCCTCCATCCTCTGTCCCCCATCCTCCATCCCCTGTCTCCCATCCTCCATCCTCTGTCCCCCATCCTCTGTCCCCCATCCTCTGTCCCCCATCCTCCATCTTCTGTCCCCATCCTCCATCCTCTGTCCCCCATCCTCTGTCCCCATCCTCCATCCTCTGTCCCCCATCCTCCATCCCCTGTCTCCCATCCTCCATCCTCTGTCCCCCATCCTCTGTCCCCCATCCTCTGACCCCCATCCTCCATCCTCTGTCCCCCATCCTCCATCCTCTGTCCCCATCCTCCATCCTCTGTCCCCATCCTCCATCCTCTGTCCCCCATCCTCCATCCTCTGTCCCCCATCCTCCATCTTCTGTCCCCCATCCTCCATCCTCTGTCCCCATCCTCCATCCTCTGTCCCCATCCCCCATCCTCTGTCCCCATCCTCCATCCTCTGTCCCTCATCCTCTGTCCCCATCCTCCATCCTCTGTCCCCATCCTCCATCCTCTGTCCCCCATCCTCCATCTTCTGTCCCCCATCCTCCATCTTCTGTCCCCCATCCTCCATCCTCTGTCCCCCATCCTCCATCCTCTGTCCCTCATCCTCTGTCCCCATCCTCCATCCTCTGTCCCCATCCTCCATCCTCTGTCCCCCATCCTCCATCCTCTGTCCCTCATCCTCTGTCCCCATCCTCCATCCTCTGTCCCCATCCTCCATCCTCTGTCCACCATCCCCCATCCTCTGTCCCCCATCCTCTGTCCCCCATCCTCCATCCTCTGTCCCCATCCTCTGTCCCCCATCCTCCATCCTCTGTCCCCATCCTCTGTCCCCCATCCCCCATCCTCTGTCCCCATCCTCTGTCCCCCATCCTCCATCCTCTGTCACCATCCTCTGTCACCATCCCCCATCCTCTGTCCCCATCCTCCATCCTCTGTCCCCCATCCTCCATCCTCTGTCCCCCATCCTCCATCCTCCGTCCACCATCCCCCATCCTCTGTCCCCCATCCTCCATCCTCTGTCCCCCATCCTCCATCCTCTGTCCCCATCCTCTGTCCCCCATCCTCCATCCTCTGTCACCATCCTCTGTCACCATCCCCCATCCTCTGTCCCCATCCTCCATCCTCTGTCCCCCATCCTCCATCCTCCGTCCACCATCCCCCATCCTCTGTCCCCCATCCTCCATCCTCTGTCCCCATCCTCTGTCCCCCATCCTCCATCCTCTGACCCCCATCCTCCATCTTCTGTCCCCCATCCTCTGTCCCCATCCCCCATCCTCTGTCCCCATCCTCCATCCTCTGTCCCCCATCCTCCATCCTCTGTCCCCATCCTCCATCCTCTGTCCCCATCCTCCATCCTCTGTCCCCCATCCTCCATCCTCTGTCCCCCATCCTCCATCCCCATCCTCTGTCCCCCATCCCCCATCCTCTGTCCCCCATCCTCCATCCTCTGTCCCCCATCCTCCATCCCCATCCTCTGTCCCCCATCCCCCATCCTCTGTCCCCCATCCTCCATCCTCTGTCCACCATCCTCCATCCTCTGTCCCCATCCTCCATCCTCTGTCCCCATCCTCCATCCTCTGTCCCCATCCTCCATCCTCTGACCCCCATCCCCCATCCTCTGTCCCCCATCCTCCATCCTCTGTCCACCATCCTCCATCCTCTGTCCACCATCCTCCATCCTCTGTCCCCCATCCTCTGTCCCCATCCTCCATCCTCTGTCCCCATCCTCCATCCTCTGTCCACCATCCTCCATCCTCTGTCCCCCATCCTCTGTCCTCATCCTCCATCCTCTGTCCCCCATCCTCCATCCTCTGTCCACCATCCCCCATCCTCCATCCCCTGTCCTCCATCCTCCGTCCCCCGTCCTCTGTCCTCATCCTCCATCCTCTGTCTCCCATCCCCCATCCTCCATCCTCTGTCCCCATCCTCCATCTCCTGTCCCCATCCTCCATCCCCCATCCCCATCCTCCATCCTCTGTCCCCATCCCCCATCCTCTGTCCCCCATCCTCTGCCCCCATCCTCCATCCCCTGTCCTCATCCTCCATCCTCTGTCCCCCATCCTCTGTCCCCATCCTCCATCCCCTGTCCCCATCCTCCATCCCCTGTCCCCATCCTCCATCCCCTGTCCCCATCCCCCATCCTCTGTCCCCCATCCTCTGTCCCCATCCTCCATCCCCTGTCCCCATCCCCCATCCTCTGTCCCCCATCCTCTGTCCCCCATTCTCTGTCCCCATCCTCCATCCCCTGTCCCCATCCCCCATCCTCTGTCCCCCATCCTCTGTCTCCCATCCCCCATCCTCCATCCTCTGTCCCCATCCTCCATCTCCTGTCCCCATCCTCCATCCCCCATCCCCATCCCCCATGCTCTGTCCCCAACCTCTGACCCCCATCCTCCATCCTCTGTCCCCATCCCCCATTCTCTGTCCCCCATCCTCTGTCCCCATCCTCCATCCCCTGTCCCCATCCCCCATCCTCTGTCCCCCATCCTCTGTCTCCCATCCCCCATCCTCCATCCTCTGTCCCCATCCTCCATCTCCTGTCCCCATCCTCCATCCCCCATCCCCCATGCTCTGTCCCCAACCTCTGACCCCCATCCTCCATCCTCTGTCCCCATCCCCCATTCTCTGTCCCCCATCCTCTGTCCCCATCCTCCATCCTCTGTCCCCATCCTCTGTCCCCATCCTCCATCCTCTGTCCCCCATCCTCTGTCCTCCATCCTCTGTCCCCATCCTCCATCCTCTGTCCCCCATCCTCCATCCTCTGTCCCCATCCTCCATCCTCTGTCCCCCATCCTCCATCCCCTGTCCCCATCCTCCATCCTCTGTCCCCCATCCTCTGTCCCCCATCCTCTGTCCCCATCCTCCATCCCCTGTCCCCATCCTCCATCCTCTGTCCACCATCCCCCATCCTCCATCCTCTGTCCTCATCCTCCATCCTCTGTCCCCATCCTCCATCCCCTGTCCCCATCCTCCATCCTCTGTCCTCATCCTCCATCCTCTGTCCCCATCCTCCATCCCCTGTCCCCATCCTCCATCCTCTGTCCCCATCCCCCATCCTCTGTCTCCCATCCCCCATCCTCTGTCTCCCATCCCCCATCCTCCATCTCCTGTCCCCATCCCCCATCCTCTGTCCCCAACCTCCATCCTCTGTCCCCCATCCTCCATCATCTGACCCCCATCCTCCATTCTCTGTTCCCCATCCCCCATCCTCTGACCCCCATCCCCCATCCTCCATCATCTGACCCCCATCCCCCATCCTCTGACCCCCATCCTCCATTCTCTGTTCCCCATCCCCCATCCTCTGACCCCCATCCCCCATCCTCCATCATCTGACCCCCATCCCCCATCCTCTGACCCCCATCCTCCATTCTCTGTTCCCCATCCCCCATCCTCTGACCCCCATCCCCCATCCTCCATCATCTGACCCCCATCCCCCATCCTCTGACCCCCATCCTCCATTCTCTGTCCCCCATCCCCCATCCTCTGTCCCCCATCCTCCATCCTCTGTCCACCATCCCCCATCCTCTGACCCCCATCCTCCATTCTCTGTTCCCCATCCCCCATCCTCTGACCCCCATCCCCCATCCTCCATCATCTGACCCCCATCCCCCATCCTCTGACCCCCATCCTCCATCCTCTGACCCCCATCCCCCATCCTCTGACCCCCATCCTCCATCCTCTGTCCCCCATCCTCCATCATCTGACCCCCATCCCCCATCCTCTGACCCCCATCCTCCATCCTCTGACCCCCATCCCCCATCCTCTGACCCTCATCCTCCATCCTCTTATCCCCCTCTTTTTAACCTTTAATCCATTCCTCTGCCCCTCTTCCTCTGTCCCCCATCTTCTGACCCTTATCCTCCATCCACAGATTCCCATTCTCCATCCATTGACCCCCATCCTCCGACCCCCCCTCCTTTATCTTTTAATCCCATCCTCTGACCCCCACTCTCTGTCCTCCATCCCCGCTGATTTTTATTTTTTTTTTCCCCCACCTGGCAGCCATTTTGCCGGAAGCTTCTGGGCCGCCGCTGGCTAAGTAACTCGGATGTGTGTGATGGGATTGTGTCTGGTCTGGCGGAATATGTGGTCACTCTTCGTAGGCTGAGCCTTGGGCCCTACCAGGTATGGAGACTCTCATCTGTCTGTCTTGTGTCAGAGAAATCTCAACAGGAATAAAGTCCCCCTATAATCCCACCCTAGGCCACAGTGTCCGAGCTCCACCGCCGTGTCCTCCTGGAGTATGTGCGACCTCTGATCCAGGGCAAGATGTCCTGCACCACCTCCAGGACCAGAAAGAGAGCCGCCAACAAACTCCGAGAGGAAAACCGCCACATTGTACAGATCTTCAACAAGCTGGTGAGACACTAATGATTCCATCCCTACGTGCTGATATCTTCATCCCTACACACCTGAGATCTCCATCCCTACACACTGAGATCTCATCCCTACACACTGAGATCTCATCCCTACACACTGAGATCTCCATCCCTACACACTGAGATCTCCATCCCTACACACTGAGATCTCCATCCCTATCCCTACTGAGATCTCCATCCCTACACACTGAGATCTCCATCCCTACACACTGAGATCTTCATCCCTACACACCTGAAATCTCCATCCCTACAAACTGAGATCTCCATCCCTACAAACTGAGATCTCCATCCCTACACACTGAGATCTCCATCCCTACACACTGAGATCTTCATCCCTACACACTGAGATCTCATCCCTACACACTGAGATCTCCATCCCTACACACTGAGATCTCCATCCCTACACACTGAGATCTCCATCCCTACACACTGAGATCTCCATCCCTACACACTGAGATCTTCATCCCTACAAACTGAGATCTTCATCCCTACAAACTGAGATCTCCATCCCTACACACTGAGATCTCCATCCCTACACACTGAGATCTTCATCCCTACACACTGAGATCTCATCCCTACACACCCAGATCTCCATTCCCACCTCTCATCCTGTCATTGTCACTGCTCACACCCTAATCTTACCGCTCTCTCATCCCCATGTTCCCTTTCCTCAGGAGTCTCCACAAGCTGTGCTGGACCAGGTCATCCCCCGACTCACAGAGATTTTGGTTCTGGAAGACACGGCGTCCATCCAGATGGAGGTGGGAATGTTGGTGTCAGACTTTCCAGACTTCAGGTTAGTATTACAGATGTAATCAGAAGGCAATTTCTTCTCCTGTGCTGAAACTGAAATATTCTATGTGTACCGAGTATAAAAGATGGTGAAAGATCCGGAAGATCATAGATCAGGGAGTTCATAGATCTGGAAGTTCATAGACCCGGAAGATCATAGTTCTGGGAGCTGATAGATCAGGGAGCTGATAGATCGGGGAGGTCATAGATATGGGAGGTCATAGATATGGGAGGTCATAGATATGGGAGGTCATAGATCGGGGAGTTCATAGATACAGGAGGTCATAGATACAGGAGGTCATTGATCGAGAAGGTCATAGATACGGGAGGTCATAGATACGGGAGGTCATAGATACGGGAGGTCATTGATCGAGGAGGTCATTGATCGACGAGGAGGTCATTGATCGAGGAGGTCATAGATCTGGAAGTTCATAGTTCAGGGAGCTGATAGATTGGGGAGTTAATAGATCCTGGAGATCATGGATCGGGGAGTTCATAGGTCTGGAAGATCATAGTTCTGAGAGCTGATAGATCAGGGAGCTAATAGATCGGGAAGGTCATAGATATGGGAGATCATTGATACGGGAGATCATTGATACGGGAGGTCATAGATACGGGAGGTCATAGATACGGGAGGTCATAGATACGGGAGGTCATAGATACGGGAGATCATTGATCGGGAAGGTCATAGATCTGGAAGTTCATAGTTCAGGGAGCTGATAGATTGGGGAGTTAATAGATCCTGGAGATCATAGATCGGGGAGTTCATAGATTGGGGAGGATCGGGGAGATCATAGGTCTTGAAGTTCATAGACCCGGAAGATCATAGTTCTGGGAGCTGATAGATCAGGGAGCTGATAGATCGGGGAGGTCATAGATATGGGAGGTCATAGATATGGGAGGTCATAGATCGGGGAGTTCATAGATACAGGAGGTCATAGATACAGGAGGTCATTGATCGAGAAGGTCATAGATACGGGAGGTCATAGATACGGGAGGTCATAGATACGGGAGGTCATAGATACGGGAGGTCATAGATACGGGAGGTCATTGATCGGGGAGGTCATTGATCGAGGAGGTCATTGATCGAGGAGGTCATTGATCGAGGAGGTCATAGATCTGGAAGTTCATAGTTCAGGGAGCTGATAGATTGGGGAGTTAATAGATCCTGGAGATCATGGATCGGGGAGTTCATAGGTCTGGAAGATCATAGTTCTGAGAGCTGATAGATCAGGGAGCTAATCGATCGGGAAGGTCATAGATATGGGAGATCATTGATACGGGAGATCATTGATACGGGAGGTCATAGATACGGGAGGTCATAGATACGGGAGGTCATAGATACGGGAGGTCATAGATACGGGAGGTCATAGATACGGGAGATCATTGATCGGGAAGGTCATAGATCTGGAAGTTCATAGCTCAGGGAGCTGATAGATTGGGGAGTTAATAGATCCTGGAGATCATGGATCGGGGAGTTCATAGATACAGGAGGTCATAGATACAGGAGGTCATTGCTCGAGGAGGTCATAGATACGGGAGGTCATTGATCGAGGAGGTCATTGATCGAGGAGGTCATAGATCTGGAAGTTCATAGTTCAGGGAGCTGATAGATTGGGGAGTTAATAGATCCTGGAGATCATAGATCGGGGAGTTCATAGATTGGGGAGGATCGGGGAGATCATAGGTCTTGAAGTTCATAGACCCGGAAGATCATAGTTCTGGGAGCTGATAGATCAGGGAGGTCATAGATATGGGAGGTCATAGATATGGGAGTATAAGGAAAGAGGAGGGGTGGGAAGGGAAAGCGAGCTAGTGGGGAAGGGGGAGGCTGGACAAAAACCCTCCTCAAGGGGTGGGATTTTAGGGAAAAATTGGCTGAGTTGTGTAGGTAAGCATTTGGATAAACAATTAAAATAATAATATTTATTGAACAACAATATAAGAAAATGTACACAATACATAAATGGACATATACTATAACAGTAGTGACATCAACGATTCGTGCGTGACTAAAGCCAACATGTTTCGCTAGTGGAAATTCGCTTCATCAGGGCTAGACACGATGCAGTTAATGCATTTACACTGTGTAGACAAAAAGCAGTCTTAAATCATCCAATGACATAACAAAGCCTAACAGATACTGATTATAACAGACAGTTGCTCACCTACTATAGTTTCAGGACTAAGTTAAAATCACCATTTAAAAGACAGCAACCGCAAAGCCGGCCGGTATGAAATGTCGCTGGGTGCCAGATCCCAGAATGACAGTGCCAGTAGGAGGACTGAGCCATACACTCAGGATGTTATACGTGGGAACCACTGCTGCAAATTCAAAAGAAAAATATATATGTATATATATCAGGCGGCATCAAAGGTAATTAATAGCTCAGTCTATATTGACAGTGATTGGTCATTGCCAAATCCGTTATATGGAATCAATGATATATATATATAGTGCCCGATATTATATAATATAATAATAATATAATATATATTGGGTAATCCTATTAGTGCAGGGGCCCAACGCAACTTTCCTTGGACTAACATACAAATCAAGATAATGTCAAATATAGATATCCCCACAGGGCAAAGACCACAGAAGCATGACAAGTAACAAAAGCTAGGGGACATCTGCATACAGTCCCCAGTACATAACCGGAAAACTGATACGTTCATAAGAAAATGTTTCTATCTACAATATGTGGACTTACCCTTCTAAGCAGGAGAGGGAGGAAGGGGGGGAGCGAGGACAGCGCCAGAAAGAAGTGTTTGCTCATAGAGGATACGGGCGTCCGCCCGTTCACGATGGATGGCCGCAGGATGTGTCAGACAGACACCATCCGCGCTTCCATCTTTAAATGGTATGGCCCCACCGGAAGCAATCAGGTCAGAATGACCTCCGGCATTGCTTCCGGTCCGGGTGTCCCTGCCGTAATGCGCGCGCATGCGCACAGCGAGCGTGAGCACGCTCCACCTAGCGTAATGCGCGCGCATTGCCCACAGCGCACATATGGCGTGATGGGCAGCTGGGGGTGGATAAAGGGGAAGCTCCACCCCCTGGGCAGGGACATCCGAGTCCTCCCACTTAGTCGCAGACATGACCGGACGGCTGCGGATGTGCCGAAAAATGGTGCCAGAAAGACAAAAATAAAAAATAAAAAATAAACAATAGACAGTATAACAGCGGATAATACAAAAAATATATATATATATGTATACATACTTATCGGTCAGGAGGACCGACTATCTAACGATAGTTGTATAAATATGCTTTAGCAATAAATAATATACACAAAGAAAAATTTTAATTATCTGCATGGAAAGAAAGTGGTTGAAAAAATAGCAGCAAAGGATTTTGTGATGAAATTGATTATTCAGTCATAACATAAGTGGGAGATACTAGTGAATAATAGGACTAGCTAGTAGGGGTCACTCAATAGCAACCTAATTCCCCTAGTAAGTATAAAATAAATCCAATAAGCTTGTTTCTAGACTCCCAGGATGGATAGTTATCAACTGTATAGATATACGCAGTGTTGTACGCCCAAAGGGTAAATAGGAAAATACCCCAGCCTTAATTGTAACCCCAGATGACAGACAATGAAACGGAGGTGGAGGTGATGGTGACATCCACAGCTACGGTCATAATTTCAGCAGGTAAGAATTGGTAGCACAGGATATAGTATATAATTAGAATATGTGCGTACTCGGTATTTATGAGGGTAGCTGGGATTATAGAAAGGGGTTAAACGTGAGTGCAGTGTTGAGGCCCGGTGGACTGGTTGCCCGTTGGTTATATATCCACCTGGCCTCACGCTGCAGGATCATTCTATCCACATTCCCACCCCTCTCTGGTTCAGGTATAACCTCAAGGGCGAAGAAGGACACATAGTTAGGATCATAGCTGTGTTGGAGGCCCACATGTTTACAGATGGGGGTATACAGTAGTCCTGCGTCCAGGTAGTACAGGTGGTCCTGTATCCTTCTAGCAAAAGGGCGTTTAGTTTTCCCTATATAGAAAGCACCACAACGGCACATGGCTAAATATACAATGCCCGTTGTGGTGCAGTCAGCATATCCTTTAAGTTTGTGAAGGCCTCCTCTCGGGAGGGGACAACTCCGGCCCTCCCTAATCCATGGGCAAAATTGACATTGTCCGCATCTGAAGGTGCCGCTGCCACCCTCGGCCCCTGCCAGTGATCTTGCGGATTGTAGGTGGCTATGGACAATCGCATCTCTAATGGAGCGTGGTCTCCTATAAGTAATTTGAGGCACGCTGGCCACATATTTTGAGATGATAGGGTCCTCGGACAAGAAATGCCAGTTGTTACTAATGAGGCTTCTAATCTCCTGTTGCTGTGATGTGAACGTAGTGATTAACCTAGTAGTGGAATGTTGGTCTCTCACTTTCTGTTTAAAGATGAGAGTGTCACGTGGGTTCAGTTTGGCCCTTTGATAGGCTCTTTTTAGGACTTTTTTGCTGTACCCACGTTTAAGTAGACGATCATATAGGGCATCCGCCTCTCGCTCAAAGTCCTCGTCTCTGGCACAATTTCGTCGGATTCGGAGGTACTGACTGTAGGGTATGCTATTAATTAAAGTGTGGGGATGGGAGCTGGTAAAATGTAGGATGGTATTGCCAGCCGTCTCCTTTCTGTATAATGTGCTGAAGATTGAGCCATCGTCTCTAAGTACCAAACGTAGGTCCAGGAATGGAATGGTCATTGTGTTACACTGCATAGTGAACTTGAGATTAAACTTATTACATGAAAGGAGTTCCATAAAGCTTCTGAGTAATTCCATTGTCCCCGTCCATATGAGTAAGACATCGTCGATGTACCTCCGCCATAAGAGAATATGGCAGAGGTACATCGCAGTCCCCTCATCCGAGAAGAGATGGCGTTCCCAGCCCCCCAGGTACAGGTTGGCGTATGATGGGGCACATGAAGTCCCCATCGCTACCCCCTGTACCTGGAGGTAGGTCACGCCGTTGAAGAGAAAAATGTTGTTGGTAAGTATGTGTTCCAACAATTCCATCACAAATTGACACATATCCCAGCTATCGGTGTCTCGTTCCTTAAGGAATTCAGCAACCGTTGTAACACCCAGTTTGTGTGGTATGCTTGAGTAGAGAGCTTCGATATCGATAGCTACCAGAATAGTTCCCGGAGGTACCGTAAGGCCCTCTAGTATCTTTAATAATTCCAGCGTATCTTTAAGATAAGATGGTAGGCTTGTGACATGTGGGCGCATATAGCTATCCACAAACTGACTCGCAGTTTCTGTGTGGCTTCCTATTCCCGAGATGATTGGACGTCCAGGGGGCTTTGATAGGTTCTTGTGGACCTTGGGCAATGAATAAAAAGTCGGTGTTACCGGCCATTTCACCTCCAGGAACTCACGGGTATCTCCATCAATCAGACCTTTGGAGTAGGCCCGATTAATGATAGATACGTATTGCAATCTAGCTTCAATCAATTTTTGGGGTTGAATCTGCTGGTACCATTCATGGTTGTTGAGAATGTCTAAACACATTGTGATGTAATTTTCTTTGTTCATTACCACAATGTTCCCTCCTTTATCCGACGGTTTTATCACTAGTTCGTCTCTCCTCATTAGGTCCGCCAACGCCAATTGTTGTGCTGACGACAGGTTTTTTGCTTTAGGTTTTGCAAAGTGTATAGTTTCTATTTGTTTTGTAGTCTGTTTGAGGAAAGCCCATACCGCTGGGCATGTCTGGAGGTTTGGAAATTTTTGGGATTTGTTTTTGAATTTTAATGATTTTAGAGGTATAGTTGGACCAGCTTCATCATCATCCGATGATGAGCTTTCTGAGTTCCCATATCCCTCGTTTTCATCCAGCAGTTGGATTAGTGTTTTAAGTGCTCTGAAGTCTTGTACCTTGAATCCTTTATATGGGTCTTCCTCTTTACTTAGCAATTTGCCTTTATCAGTATCGAATATATACTTATATGTAAGATTTCTAGCGAACATATATAGATCTTTTACAAGGGTAAATTTGTCAATTTGTTGTGAGGGGCAAAAGCTAAGTCCTAGCCTAAGAACGTCCCTTTCCGTTGATGTGAGTTGGTGTGAGGATAAGTTAATGACGTCTAGTCCCGTCCCAATGTTGGCTGTTTTATCACGAATGAGTCCATCTTCCCGCTGCGTTGGGCCATTGGGGTGGCCGGTGGGTTGGGAATGCTCCCTAAAGGGATTGAGCCTGAATTGATATTACGACCCTGGGAAGTTTTGGGTACGGCTCCCAGTTCCCGTTGGGCGTCAACTCCCATATTGTCAAACAGTGGTAATGGTGTACTTGTTCCTAGACCCGATATATCAGAGGACCCCTCCGCCTGATCTTGATGTTGGTTGTTTGGGGGATGTTTCTGAGGAGACATCATCCGTCTTTTCTGTGACCCTCCGTTATTTTGGTGTTCGTGGCTATTGCCTCGTTTTGGTAGTCGACCTCTGCCATGTGAGCCCCGTGTCGTTTTAGTTGGTTGTTTATAAGATGAAACGGAGGACGATGACACAGAGACATCCGAATCGGATTTATATGTTGTTTTCATACTTTTGTTATTATAACTATTATTTGATCGAGGAATTTTTCTTTGCCTGTTGTAGTGGCCTCTAGGCCACCGATATGCGTATCCCCCTGAAAAGGCAAGTTTATCTTTATAGAACTTGTTTTCCTTTTTCGTAACTATGTCTTTGTTATAGTTTTCCAGATATTGCATCAGTTCATTCTCTCTTCTTTGGAAATCCGCATTTGATGCGAGTTGGTGTCCGTTTGTTTTTAATACCTCAATTTCTTTCTCAAGATCACTTAGCTCTATGCTATATTTCTTTTTTAGCATTTTAATGAGGTCTGCGGAACAGCTGTTTAAATTCTGTTCCCATTCCTCTTTAAATTGGGGGTCGGTCACCTCAAAAGAGGGGAATATCTGGATTCTCAATCCCTGGGGGCAGGTTCTATCCCCTAGGTAACGGTCAAAGAAGCGGATATGCCACCCAAGATTGGATTTTTTCTCCATAAGTCTCTTCAGTTTGAGGAAATAGACATCTAAATTAACCTCTATTTGTGAATGGGAGGTGCATGCACTTTGTATGTTATCCAGGAACTGATCCCAGTTAGTTCCCAAAAATTGGGACATCATGAAAGGATGCTGAACGATAAATTCTCTTGTAAAGACAGTGGGGCTATAATATTCACCCTAAGGGTTACGTAAACCAGATTGGTATAGACAGAAAAAGAACAGCAAAAGAAGGAAAGTCCTTTACGAGGAGGAAAAGGAGGAGCAAGAAAATATACCATGCAGTGCAAAATTCAACAAATAATAAACAATCAATCAGAACATATGTTGATATAAATACAAAACAGTCCTATAATAGTCCTTATCCAGCAGGTACAGGTTCTTCACCCAATTAGAATATATAAAATAAAAGCGGGATAACTGGACTATAGGAGAAAACAACTCAAGTAATTTTCCATCCCTGATTACAGTAGTATAAGGAAAGAGGAGGGGTGGGAAGGGAAAGCGAGCTAGTGGGGAAGGGGGAGGCTGGACAAAAACCCTCCTCAAGGGGTGGGATTTTAGGGAAAAATTGGCTGAGTTGTGTAGGTAAGCATTTGGATAAACAATTAAAATAATAATATTTATTGAACAACAATATAAGAAAATGTACACAATACATAAATGGACATATACTATAACAGTAGTGACATCAACGATTCGTGCGTGACTAAAGCCAACATGTTTCGCTAGTGGAAATTCGCTTCATCAGGGCTAGACACGATGCAGTTAATGCATTTACACTGTGTAGACAAAAAGCAGTCTTAAATCATCCAATGACATAACAAAGCCTAACAGATACTGATTATAACAGACAGTTGCTCACCTACTATAGTTTCAGGACTAAGTTAAAATCACCATTTAAAAGACAGCAACCGCAAAGCCGGCCGGTATGAAATGTCGCTGGGTGCCAGATCCCAGAATGACAGTGCCAGTAGGAGGACTGAGCCATACACTCAGGATGTTATACGTGGGAACCACTGCTGCAAATTCAAAAGAAAAATATATATGTATATATATCAGGCGGCATCAAAGGTAATTAATAGCTCAGTCTATATTGACAGTGATTGGTCATTGCCAAATCCGTTATATGGAATCAATGATATATATATATAGTGCCCGATATTATATAATATAATAATATAATATATATTGGGTAATCCTATTAGTGCAGGGGCCCAACGCAACTTTCCTTGGACTAACATACAAATCAAGATAATGTCAAATATAGATATCCCCACAGGGCAAAGACCACAGAAGCATGACAAGTAACAAAAGCTAGGGGACATCTGCATACAGTCCCCAGTACATAACCGGAAAACTGATACGTTCATAAGAAAATGTTTCTATCTACAATATGTGGACTTACCCTTCTAAGCAGGAGAGGGAGGAAGGGGGGGAGCGAGGACAGCGCCAGAAAGAAGTGTTTGCTCATAGAGGATACGGGCGTCCGCCCGTTCACGATGGATGGCCGCAGGATGTGTCAGACAGACACCATCCGCGCTTCCATCTTTAAATGGTATGGCCCCACCGGAAGCAATCAGGTCAGAATGACCTCCGGCATTGCTTCCGGTCCGGGTGTCCCTGCCGTAATGCGCGCGCATGCGCACAGCGAGCGTGAGCACGCTCCACCTAGCGTAATGCGCGCGCATTGCCCACAGCGCACATATGGCGTGATGGGCAGCTGGGGGTGGATAAAGGGGAAGCTCCACCCCCTGGGCAGGGACATCCGAGTCCTCCCACTTAGTCGCAGACATGACCGGACGGCTGCGGATGTGCCGAAAAATGGTGCCAGAAAGACAAAAATAAAAAATAAAAAATAAACAATAGACAGTATAACAGCGGATAATACAAAAAATATATATATATATGTATACATACTTATCGGTCAGGAGGACCGACTATCTAACGATAGTTGTATAAATATGCTTTAGCAATAAATAATATACACAAAGAAAAATTTTAATTATCTGCATGGAAAGAAAGTGGTTGAAAAAATAGCAGCAAAGGATTTTGTGATGAAATTGATTATTCAGTCATAACATAAGTGGGAGATACTAGTGAATAATAGGACTAGCTAGTAGGGGTCACTCAATAGCAACCTAATTCCCCTAGTAAGTATAAAATAAATCCAATAAGCTTGTTTCTAGACTCCCAGGATGGATAGTTATCAACTGTATAGATATACGCAGTGTTGTACGCCCAAAGGGTAAATAGGAAAATACCCCAGCCTTAATTGTAACCCCAGATGACAGACAATGAAACGGAGGTGGAGGTGATGGTGACATCCACAGCTACGGTCATAATTTCAGCAGGTAAGAATTGGTAGCACAGGATATAGTATATAATTAGAATATGTGCGTACTCGGTATTTATGAGGGTAGCTGGGATTATAGAAAGGGGTTAAACGTGAGTGCAGTGTTGAGGCCCGGTGGACTGGTTGCCCGTTGGTTATATATCCACCTGGCCTCACGCTGCAGGATCATTCTATCCACATTCCCACCCCTCTCTGGTTCAGGTATAACCTCAAGGGCGAAGAAGGACACATAGTTAGGATCATAGCTGTGTTGGAGGCCCACATGTTTACAGATGGGGGTATACAGTAGTCCTGCGTCCAGGTAGTACAGGTGGTCCTGTATCCTTCTAGCAAAAGGGCGTTTAGTTTTCCCTATATAGAAAGCACCACAACGGCACATGGCAAACACTTCTTTCTGGCGCTGTCCTCGCTCCCCCCCTTCCTCCCTCTCCTGCTTAGAAGGGTAAGTCCACATATTGTAGATAGAAACATTTTCTTATGAACGTATCAGTTTTCCGGTTATGTACTGGGGACTGTATGCAGATGTCCCCTAGCTTTTGTTACTTGTCATGCTTCTGTGGTCTTTGCCCTGTGGGGATATCTATATTTGACATTATCTTGATTTGTATGTTAGTCCAAGGAAAGTTGCGTTGGGCCCCTGCACTAATAGGATTACCCAATATATATTATATTATTATATTATATAATATCGGGCACTATATATATATATCATTGATTCCATATAACGGATTTGGCAATGACCAATCACTGTCAATATAGACTGAGCTATTAATTACCTTTGATGCCGCCTGATATATATACATATATATTTTTCTTTTGAATTTGCAGCAGTGGTTCCCACGTATAACATCCTGAGTGTATGGCTCAGTCCTCCTACTGGCACTGTCATTCTGGGATCTGGCACCCAGCGACATTTCATACCGGCCGGCTTTGCGGTTGCTGTCTTTTAAATGGTGATTTTAACTTAGTCCTGAAACTATAGTAGGTGAGCAACTGTCTGTTATAATCAGTATCTGTTAGGCTTTGTTATGTCATTGGATGATTTAAGACTGCTTTTTGTCTACACAGTGTAAATGCATTAACTGCATCGTGTCTAGCCCTGATGAAGCGAATTTCCACTAGCGAAACATGTTGGCTTTAGTCACGCACGAATCGTTGATGTCACTACTGTTATAGTATATGTCCATTTATGTATTGTGTACATTTTCTTATATTGTTGTTCAATAAATATTATTATTTTAATTGTTTATCCAAATGCTTACCTACACAACTCAGCCAATTTTTCCCTAAAATCCCACCCCTTGAGGAGGGTTTTTGTCCAGCCTCCCCCTTCCCCACTAGCTCGCTTTCCCTTCCCACCCCTCCTCTTTCCTTATACTACTGTAATCAGGGATGGAAAATTACTTGAGTTGTTTTCTCCTATAGTCCAGTTATCCCGCTTTTATTTCATAGATATGGGAGGTCATAGATCGGGGAGTTCATAGATACAGGAGGTCATAGATACAGGAGGTCATTGATCGAGAAGGTCATAGATACGGGAGGTCATAGATACGGGAGGTCATTGATCGAGGAGGTCATAGATCTGGAAGTTCATAGTTCAGGGAGCTGATAGATTGGGGAGTTAATAGATCCTGGAGATCATGGATCGGGGAGTTCATAGGTCTGGAAGATCATAGTTCTGAGAGCTGATAGATCAGGGAGCTAATAGATCGGGAAGGTCATAGATATGGGAGATCATTGATACGGGAGATCATTGATACGGGAGGTCATAGATACGGGAGGTCATAGATACGGGAGGTCATAGATACAGGAGGTCATAGATACGGGAGGTCATAGATACGGGAGATCATTGATCGGGAAGGTCATAGATCTGGAAGTTCATAGTTCAGGGAGCTGATAGATTGGGGAGTTAATAGATCCTGGAGATCATGGATCGGGGAGTTCATAGATACAGGAGGTCATAGATACAGGAGGACATTGCTCGAGGAGGTCATAGATACGGGAGGTCATTGATCGAGGAGGTCATTGATCGAGGAGGTCATAGATCTGGAAGTTCATAGTTCAGGGAGCTGATAGATTGGGGAGTTAATAGATCCTGGAGATCATAGATCGGGGAGTTCATAGATTGGGGAGGATCGGGGAGATCATAGGTCTAGAAGTTCATAGACCCGGAAGATCATAGTTCTGGGAGCTGATAGATCAGGGAGGTCATAGATATGGGAGGTCATAGATCGGGAAGGTCATAGATATGGGAGGTCATTGATCGGGGAGATCATAGATCTGGAAGTTCATAGTTCAGGGAGCTGATAGATTGGGGAGTTAATAGATCCTGGAGATCATAGATCGGGGAGTTCATAGATTGGGGAGGATCGGGGAGATCATAGATCGGGGAGGTCATTGATCGAGGAGGTCATTGATCGAGGAGGTCATTGATCGAGGAGGTCATTGATCGAGGAGGTCATAGATCTGGAAGTTCATAGTTCAGGGAGCTGATAGATTGGGGAGTTAATAGATCCTGGAGATCATAGATCTTGAAGTTCATAGACCCGGAAGATCATAGTTCTGGGAGCTGATAGATCGGGGAAGTCATAGATATGGGAGGTCATAGATACGGGAGGTCATAGATACGGGAGGTCAGAGATACGGGAGGTCAGAGATACGGGAGGTCATTGATCGAGGAGGTCATTGATCGAGGAGGTCATAGATCTGGAAGTTCATAGTTCAGGGAGCTGATGGATTGGGGAGTTAATAGATCCTGGAGATCATAGATTGGGGAGTTCATAGATCTGGAAGTTCATAGACCCGGAAGATCATAGTTCTGGGAGTTGATAGATCAGGGAGGTTATAGATATGGGAGGTCATAGATACGGGAGGTCATAGATACGGGAGGTCATAGATACGGGAGGTCATAGATACGGGAGGTCATAGATACGGGAGGTCATAGATCGGGGAGGTCATTGATCAGGGAGGTCAGTGATCGGGGAGGTCATTGATCAGGGAGGTCATTGATCAGGGAGGTCATTGATCGGGGAGGTCATAGATCTGGAAGTTCATAGTTCAGGGAGCTGATAGATTGGGGAGTTAATAGATCCTGGAGATCATAGATCGGGGAGTTCATAGATTGGGGAGGATCGGGGAGATCATAGATCGGGGAGGTCATTGATCGGGGCGGTCATAGATCGGGGAGGTCATTGATCGGGGAGGTCATTGATCCCTGACATCTGGACAGTGCCTGAGTCCAATCAGATGCAAGCACTCTCCAGATATTTTTAACATCGGCATGGCTACCAGTGTGAAGTATCCACAGAGAGAGATAAATTAGGGGCACAGGGGGCTGCCCCCCCTAATCCATGTACCTGACCCCTAATCTACATGCGGGAAGCCGGACGCATGGATTCCAATGGGTTTTTTTTTTGCAGAACATAATTAGAGTCTGAGGCTCTAATTGGCTTCAAAAAAAGGTGGACTCGGGGGTGCAGAGCACTGCACCCTGAGCTCACCCAGTTGCGTGACAATAGCAAATTAATATTCACTATTGTCTTTCTGATTCTCCTCCCGGTCAATCAGGAAGAGGGTCCTGAGACCCAATCGGCCGGGAGTCCTATTACCCAATTGGCCGTGAGTCCTAACTTCTGATTGGCCGGGAGAAGAAGGGACTGCCAGGACTCGAGAGGAGATGCAGGGGGAGAAGCCGCTGAAGCCATGACCTGGATGGGGTAAGTGCAGGGCTGGCAGGTGAGCGATCTAGCGACAGGGGGGGCGGCGATTGATCGAGTGCCGGGGTGGGTTATGTGGTTGTTTGGCTAGCTGGCTGAAGGGGGGCAGCAGGCCGTGCCCCCCATTCAGTTTGGAGGCTGAACAGATACATTTCTTTGATGCTTGTTAATCCCGGAGGCCCCCAGGCAGATTGGGAAAAGGCCCCCCAACCTAATCTGTTGGTTCACCAATTCCTAACAAATTTCATATAGACAATAGACTGGCTTCTTATTAGTCACATTGGATGATCCCTCAGAGGCGACAGACCAGATCGCTGATATTATATGATGAAAATTAAACAATCTACTCCAAACCTTTATTGCTTGTAGTAATTGTGTATGAAGTGAACGGTTATGATGGCAAACCAGATATTTGGGGGGCACACCCTAAAAGACGCATTAAAGATGGTGCAACCATAAGACCAACAACAGAAGACAATATTACAGAGTACACATGCAAAAAAGACATTTGCCTCCAGCAAGGCTATTTAAAACACCTAGATATTTTCAAAAAACATTTGGTCCCTCCATATTGCTATATGGTGCTTAAGCCCACTTACTGCAACAAAGTACCCCATGATTAGTGGGTCCTACGCTATCCATAGAATGGGAGATCCTGCTTCTCTGAACCATGGGCTTAAGCACCATATAGCAATATGGTGTGACCAAATCCCCATATTTTTTGATAATGTTTTTTGAAAATATCTAGGTGTTTTAAATAGCCTTGCAGGAGGTAAATGTCTTTTTTGCATGTGTGCGCTGTAATATTGTGTTATCATGGCAGTCCCCTCACCCTTGTGTGCTGATGACCTCTATATCATACTTTGTACTCTTCCTTCCTTCCTTCATATTAGAGGTCATTGAGGTCTTCCCAGGACCACCTAATCTGCCACTTCTGTCCATTTCCTGTCTCTAGCTGTACCAGCCCTGATTTTCTTACTGCTGTGAGAACATCGGCTCTTCCTGCACCCATCCATGACCTTTCTCTTCTATGTTTCAGGAAACGCCATCTGTCCTCCCTCCTTGACGTCCGGGGCTTGTGGGACCCAAGTGAGCGGCATCAGATTCTGGGTGTTCTGCATGACTTGGAAGGGGCAGATGCACTTCCGCCATGTCGAGGTGCTGTGGGCTTCTTCTCTGAAATCTCTATTACACATGATACTCACTGCATCCATGTCAGCCTCTCAAGAGCCTCACAGTTTGGCCGCAGAACATTAGGTCTCTTCAGCAGGCACAGGAGGATTACATCAAACCATGCTGGGGGAGGACCATCTCCTGGAGAAGAGAATACTCAGCTGTAGAAGGAGCTGCAAGATATCTTGTTGAATTGGACATGTTGGGGTGTTCCTAATATGAGGGAACTGAGGTAGCAAAATTAAGGGAATTCATTGAGAAATCCATTCTTCTTGCAGTATATTGTACATTTTGTGTGGTTCAGATGACAGGTTCTCTCAGGCAGCAGCAAGAAATTGGAGGTCATTAGTTCTCTTAGGAAGATGGGGCATCTCAGTACTCTTGGGAAGTTGAGGTTCTCAATATTTACTGGAAGTTGGGGGATCTCAGTTCTCATGGAAGGATGGAGGATCTCAGTTCTTCTCTCACAAAAGATGTAGATTCTCAGTATTCTTGGTAAATTGGGGATCGTTTTACTCTCATTAAGTTAGAGGATCTCAGCACTTTGGGTAAGTTGAGGACTTGACTCACTAGAGAGAGTTGGGTAATTTTAGTTCTCTAGGGAAGTTGAAATACTTCAATACTTTTGGAAAGTTGGAGATCACGATTTTCTTGGGAAGTTTTAGGATCTCAGATCTCTTGGGAAACAGTACTCTTGAGAATCTGGGGGATCAAAGTTCTCTTGGGAAGTTTGGGAGTGTCTCAGTTTCCTGGGGAAGCTGGGGCATCTCACTTCTCTCGCAATGTTGGGTGATCTCATTTCACTTAGGAATTGGGAGGATCTTAGTTCTTAGAGGATGTTTAGGGATCTCGGCTATCTTGTGAAGTTGGGAAATCTCAGTCCTCCGGCAGTTGGGGAATCTTGGCTCTTTCAGGAAGTCTGAAATGTTTTATCGCTTTACACAAATACGTAATATTAAGGTAAATGGGCAGTAAATGTGAGACTGCTTTGCCCACCATTTATTGGTTATACATCACCTTGCGGTGCTTGAAAGTTCTGCAATCTTAGGCCCAGTGTCTCCAAGATCTTTCCAGCTTCAGATGAACCCTGACCTGTTTTTTGGCCAACCTTTGCCAACTAACTGCTACATGCATGATTCCATAGGCAGTTAAGGCTCATAAATGTGACAGTTGAATGCTGGGGAGGAGTTTAGTTTCAGGAGAGGTAAAACGTAATCCTAATTTGGTGAAAAGGCACAATCTGGTCCTCTGATTTGGGGTCTTCCTTCTCCCACTTTTCTAGAAATGTTTGTACACATTGGTGGACAGGACGGGACACCAGAAGGTGGACAGTCTGAGGTTAGACTGATGAGAAGTGTGGAGGGTTCTGTGAATGTCTCCAGATCTTCTGTGCAGGATGGAAATTTCTGTACAAAACATAAAGAAAGGCTATTGCCTTGTCCATGTATATAAAGTATATATTGAGATGAAGTAATAATAAATCTTAATTTAACAATTCTCCGGGCGTCTGTCTTCTATCAGCACTTGGATCTTCAGAGAATGTTATAAAGTCTATGGCAGCGTCTTGGGCCAGGACATTACCATCGGAGATGTGGCCTTATTACGAGTGATGGTCCGGCGTCAGTATGAAATGTGTGTATATATATATATATATACAGTTTGCTGATAATTTGAATAAAACTGCTGGCTGACTTTAATTTTGTATATAATATATATACCTTATCCAGCCGTGTCACGCTGCAGTAAACACCTATGGTGCCCAGAATGATTATCAATCCGCTTATTTATACAATCTCATATAATGAAGTGTCTGACCATACACTGTGCAATACAAATAAAGTGCATTACAAAGAGCTGCAACATTAAAGACAACCAAATAAAGTGCTTTTTATAGTAAAACATTCCCTGTGACTGCAGAAGTAAAGTGCTCAGGGCTATCATAGGCCTAAGGAGCCGCAATTTCCGATGTTTAAAGTGAAACATTAAATACCATGCTGGGGGATGCCCTGACCCTGCCTGAGTACTGATGCATCTGTACAATGTATACAATCTACTACAGCAACACTGACATTCACAAAGAAAAACGTGCATGTAAATTGCCAGTAAATGACAGTTCCCAGCTAGTAAATGACAGTTCCCAGCTAGTAAATGACAGTTCCCAGCTAGTAAATGACAGCTCCCAGCTAGTAAATGACAGCTCCCAGCAAGTAAATGACAGCTCCCAGCTAGTAAATGACAGCTCCCAGCTAGTAAATGACAGTTCCCAGCTAGTAAATGACAGTTCCCACTCAGTAAATGACAGTTCCCAGCTAGTAAATGACAGTTCCCAGCTAGTAAATGACAGTTCCCAGCTAGTAAATGACAGCTCCCAGCTAGTAAATGACAGCTCCCAGCAAGTAAATGACAGCTCCCAGCTAGTAAATGACAGCTCCCAGCTAGTAAATGACAGTTCCCAGCTAGTAAATGACAGTTCCCACTCAGTAAATGACAGTTCCCAGCTAGTAAATGACAGCTCCCAGCTAGTAAATGACAGTTCCCAGCTAGTAAATGACAGCTCCCAGCTAGTAAATGACAGCTCCCAGCTAGTAAATGACAGTTCCCAGCTAGTAAATGACCGTTCCCAGCTAGTAAATGACAGCTCCCAGCTAGTAAATGACCATTCCCAGCTAGTAAATGACCGTTCCCAGCTAGTAAATGACAGCTCCCAGCTAGTAAATGACAGTTCCCAGCTAGTAAATGACAGCTCCCAGCTAGTAAATGACAGTTCCCCGATAGTGAATGACAGTTCCCCGATAGTGAATGACAGTTCCCCGCTAGTAAATGACAGCTCCCAGCTAGTAAATGACAGTTCCCTGATAATGAATGACAGTTCCCAGCTAATAAATGACAGTTCCCAGCTAGTAAATGACAGCTCCCAGCTAGTAAATGACAGTTCACAGCTAGTAAATGACAGTTCACAGCTAGTAAATGACAGTTCCCTGATAGTGAATGACAGTTCCCCGATAGTAAATGACAATTCCCAGCTAGTAAATGACAGTTCCTTGATAGTGAATGACAGTTCCCAGCTAGTAAATGACAGTTCCCACTCAGTAAATGACAGGTTCCAGCTAGTAAATGACAGCTCCCAGCTAGTAAATGACAATTCCCTGCTAGTAAATGACAGTTCCCTGCTAGTAAATGACAGTTCCCAGGTAGTAAATGCGACCGAACATCCCACACTCCACTTGAGTGCTTCCATCAGTATATCACTTCCAAATTCCTGGAACACGAGACCAATGGATCTGGCTATAGGAACCCCCAAGAACCAGACAACACCAGTCATGGAGTACATCAGGAATAGCCTCCTTTATTTGAGATCTCACACAAATATTTACACCAAAATGACAATTCAAACTGTAACCAGAAACCTAATTAACATGAGCTAATTAACTAATCATTTACCCAGACAGATGACTCAGAGATATGACCTTTCAGGGCAGCCTTGACGTCTCCTAGCTCACCAACTATACAATACAGATTATCATAAATAGCAACACAGAACTCCTTCACACAATAGTAAGGTTAATTAGCACAAACAAAAATGGGTGAAATACTTTTAGAAGCCACACTAGTAGACAACAGGAGACCCGGGGCTTTCCAGATCTCATTAATCAGCATTCCTTTCACATACATCTGCTATATGGGTCCAGGTTAATTAGCACAAACAATGGGTGAAAGACTCTTAGAAGCCATACTAGACTTGTAACGAAATGTTTCACACTCCGCTTGAGTGCTTTCGTCATATACCACTCCCTCCCAGTCTGAATATAGATATCAGATATTCCAACGCCTCACAAGCACAAAACAAGATAATACTTGTTTAGTTGCTGAACATGGACTCTTTTATTAGAACCAAAATACAGTCTTATATACAGTAGAAGAGGAGGTCCTCCCTCCTGCTCATATTACTCTAACAATACACCTGTAACCAAAAACCTAATTAACATGAGCTAGTTTACTAAATCATTTACCCAGACAGGTGACTCAGAGATATGACCTCTCAGGGTAGACGTCACGTCTCCTAGCTCACTGACTATACAATACACATAATCATAAATATCAACACAGAACTCCTTCATACAATAGGAAGGTTAATTAGTACAAACAATAATGGGTGAAATACTCTTATGCCCCATACACACGGTTGGACTTTGTTCGGACATTCCGACAACAAAATCCATGGATTTTTTCTGACGGATGTTGGCTCAAACTTGTCTTGCATACACACGGTCACACAAAGTTGTCGGAAAATCCGATCATTCTGAACGCGGTGACGTAAAACACGTACGTTAGGACTATAAACGGGGCAGTGGCCAATAGCTTTCATCTCTTTATTTATTCTGAGCATGCGTGGCACTTTGTCCGTCGGATTTGTGTACACACGATCGGAATTTCCGACAACGGATTTTGTTGTCGGAAAATTTTATAGCCTGCTCTCAAACTTTGTGTGTCGGAAAATCCAATGGAAAAAGTCCGATGGAGCCCACACGGTCGGAATTTCTGACAACACGCTCCGATCGCACATTTTCCGTCGGAAAATCCGACCGTGTGTACGGGGCATTAGAAGCCACACTAGTAAACAACAGGAGACCCAGACCTTTCCAGATCTCATTAATCAGCATTCCTTTCACATACATCTGCTATATGGGTCCCAAGCATGCAGAGACCATCATGGCCACCTTAATAATGTCCTTTTGCATTACATAACAGAATATCTTCCTAAATGCTTGTAGCTCCCTCAAATGCCAGGGCCCATAGTCAGTAGGCAAGAGTCTAGAATTCAGTCCCCTCCAAAAGCCTCTGTCCCGGGTGAGTCTGTCACATTTCTCCCCCACAGTTGACTAACAAGGTCCCAGACCCCCACCTGGTCTGGAGATGTGTTAGTCAGGCAGAGTGAACTCACATAGTCTTCCCGCATGATCTCCTTTCTTGGCTTCAAGGAATAGTTGACCTCAGTAGGTGTGGGGCAGAGGTCATTGACTCTGTCCGGCTGCCAGCACATTAGCTGGGTGGTTTTTAACATTCCGGGGCTCAGTCTGCTGCTGGGCAGAGGGGTCTATCACCCCAGCTTCCTGAAGCTGTAGAGACATTGTAGGTGCTAAGCAGAGGCCAGCGGTGCTCTGCCCTGTTGCCAGCGATTCAGCTGGGAGTAGCAGCTTCACTACATCAGCTTATCACCGGAGAGAGGGGCCAACTGCCCCGGCTCCCTGGAACTCCACAGTTGTTGCCGGTGCTGGGCAGAGGTTGGTAGCACTCTGCCCTGTTGCCAGCACTTCTGCTGGGGAATCCGCATCCTCTGCTCCGGCTAACCATTGGGGCAGGAGGCTGGCTTCCTCCACTCCCAAACTGTGTAGCTGCCATTGGGGAGGTGAACCGGCTGCTTCCTTTTCCATTCCCTCATCTGCCTGCTGGGACGACATGTCTGTGGTACTGTCTCCCAGGTACACGGATCTTTGCTGGAGAGGAAAGACCGCTTCCTCCACCCTGGCCAACTGTTGGGGAGGGATGACGAACACCTCCTCTCCCTTCTCCCCCTGTATCCTGATCTGCTGCTGGGAAGTGACCACCACCTGCTCACCCTGAGCCTCCAGAACTGCCACAGATGTGGGGCAGAGGTCTTGGACCCTCTGTCCGGTGACCAGTGCTTCAGCTGGGGAAGTTCCTTGCAACTCCACAGATACTGCTGTTGCTGCTGGGCAGAGCACAGTGAACTTTGGCCCTGATAGCAGCTCTTCTGCTGGAGGCTCATCAGGTTGTTCTTCCTCAGCAGAAAAGTCTATCAAGTCCAATGTCTCTGCAACTGGTGTCTGGGGATAGAGGTTCACCATCTCCTGTCCATGGAACCCAGAAGATACTATCAGTGCTGGGCAGAGGTTAGCAGAGCTCTGCCCTGTTGTCAGCACTTCAACTTTGGGGATGCAATCTCCAGATTTTCCACTGCCAATTCTCTGGCATGCTGCTGGACAGGCACATTCCTCCATCCAAGATCATCCCATGCAGAAACAGGTTCATCAAGGTCAGTCAGCACTTGCTGCATCCTCCATAAGACCTCCGTGTCCATAGCTGCGGGGGCAGGTTGGCAAAACACACTATTGCTCTGCCACATTGCCGACTCTTCAGCCAGGATTTCAGAGTTGTCAGCTGGTATTTCCTGATAGTCCCAGGCAAAGGGAGCCCAGCCCTGGCCCGGAGCAGAGTCTAGCGGCCGCCTGTAGGCCATCTCCAGCTCCCATTCCTGAACGGCCAGAAACTCTATATCTTCCAGTGCCCAGTGCACTCCCGAGACGTTCAGTAGCCCTTCTCTGAAATCCATGATTTCGTCCAACCGCCACTCCAAATCACTCCCAAAGTTAGTGTCCCCTGTCAGCTTCACATACAACAGTCCCAAGCCGCCGTAGCTTAAGCCTTCCGTTGGGCTGTCATCCGCTATCCAGGGACATGCTTGGGATACATGCCACCGGAGGGCTCTGTAGCTCTCATCCAGCTTTATCTCTGCCCAGACCAGCCTGCTTAATTTAGCTGTCTGCTCCTTGTGCGGTTTTTCTCCCAAAAATAGCAACCACAATCCATACTGCGACCAGTACCTTTCCTCGATGGAGGGGAGAACTTTTCCCTGGTGTCGCTGCTCACGGGCTAGCGCTTCCTTCCAGAGTTTGCAGCGAATAGAATCACACCATCCCAGCAGGACCTGCTCCGATACTGGTCCTCTGTGCTGTATCTGCATCTCTTGCAACCTCCTTCTGAATTCCTCATCCATGGCGGCTGGTATCTGTACCTCTCCTCTCCTGCTATCTGGACCTTGGATCCAGATGGAAGTTTGGATGTCCCAGACTGCAGGAAGCTTTCCCGCTGCTTGTCATCAATGTAACAAAACATCACACACTCCGCTTGAGTGCTTTCGTCATATACCACTTCCTCCCAGTCTGAATATAGATATCAGATATTCCAACTGATCACAAGCACAAAACCAGATGATACTTGTTTAGTTGCTGAACATGGACTGTTTTATTAGAACCAAAATACAGTCTTATATACAGTAAAAGATGAGGTTCCCCCCTCCTGCTCATATTACTCTAACAATACACCTGTAACAGAAACTTAATTAACATGAGCTAGTTTACTAAATCATTTACCCAGACTAGGGGACTCAGAGATATGACCTCTCAGGGTAGACTTCACGTCTCCTAGCTCACTGACTATACAATACACATAATCATAAATTATCAACACAGAACTCATTCATACAATAGGAAGGTTAATTAGCACAAACAAAAATGGGTGAAATACTCTTATAGGGCGTACACACGGTCGTACTTTGTTCGGACATTCCGACAACAAAATCCATGGATTTTTTCTGACGGATGTTGGCTCAAACTTGTCTTGCATACACACGGTCACACAAAGTTGTCGGAAAATCCGATCGTTCTGAACGCGGTGACGTAAAACACGTACATCAGGACTATAAACGGGGCAGTGGCCAATAGCTTTCATCTCTTTATTTATTCTGAGCATGCGTGGCACTTTGTCCGTCAGATTTGTGTACACACGATCGGAATTTCCGACAACGGATTTTGTTGTCGGAAAATTTTATCTCCTGCTCTCAAACTTTGTGTGTCGGAAAATCCGATGGAAAATGTCCGATGGAGCCCACACACGGTCGGAATTTCCGACAACACGCTCCGATTGGACATTTTCCATCGGGCCATTAAAAGCCACACTAGTAGACAATAGGAGACCCGGGCTTTCCAGGTCTCAATAATCAGCATTCATAGTAGGTGAGGTTGAAAAAAGACACAAGTCCATCAAGTCCAACCTATGTGTGTGATTATGTGTCAGTATTACATTACATACCCCTGTATATTGCGGTCATTCAGGTGATTATCTAATAGTTTCTTGAAGCTATCAATGCTCCCCGCTGAGACCACCGCCTGTGGAAGGGAATTCCACATCCTTGCCACTCTTACAGTAAAGAACCCTCTACATAGTTTAAGGTTAAACCTCTTTTCTTCTAATTGTAATGAGTGGCCACGAGTCTTATTAAACTCTCTTCTGCGAAAAAGTTTTATCCCTATTGTGGGGTCACCAGTACAGTATTTGTAAATTGAAATCATATCCCCTCTCAAGCGTCTCTTCTCCAGAGAGAATAAGTTCAGTGCTCGCAACCTTTCCTCATAACTAAGATCCTCCAGACCCTTTATTAGCTTTGTTGCCCTTCTTTGTACTCGCTCCATTTCCAGTACATCCTTCCTGAGGACTGGTGCCCAGAACTGGACAGCATACTCCAGGTGCGGCCGGACCAGAGTCTTGTAGAGCGGGAGAATTATCGTTTTATCTCTGGAGTTGATCCTCTTTTTAATGCCAATATTCTGTTTGCTTTGTTAGCAGCAGCTTGGCATTGCATGCCATTGCTGAGCCTATCACCCACTAGGACCCCCAGGTCCTTTTCCATCCTAGATTCCCCCAGAGGTTCTCCCCCCAGTCTATAGATTGCATTCATATTTTTACCACCCAAATACATTATTTTACATTTTTCTACACTGAACCTCATTTGCCATGTAGTCGTCCACCCCATTAATTTGTTCAGGTCTTTTTTCAAGGTTTCCACATCCTGCAGAGAAGTTATTGCCCTGCTTAGCTTAGTATCGTCTGCAAATACCGAGATTGAACTGTTTATCCCATCCTCCAGGTCGTTTATGAACAAATTAAATAGGATTGGTCCCAGCACAGAACCCTGGGGAACCCCACTACCCACCCCCGACCATTCTGAGTACTCCCCATTTATCACCACCCTCTGAACACGCCCTTGTAGCCAGTTTTCAATCCATGTACTCACCCTATGGTCCATGCCAACCCACCTTATTTTGTACAGTAAACGTTTATGGGGAACTGTGTCAAATGCTTTTGCAAAATCCAGATACACCACGTCTACAGGCCTTCCTTTATCTAGATGGCAACTCACCTCCTCATAGAAGGTTAATAGATTGGTTTGGCAAGAACGAGTCTTCATGAATCCATGCTGATTACTGCTAATGATATCGTTCTTATTACTAAAATCTTGTATATAGTCCCTTATCATCCTCTCCAAGAGTTTACATACTATTGATGTTAGGCTGACTGGTCTGTAATTCCCAGGGATGTATGTTGGGCCCTTTTTAAATATTGGTGCTACATTGGCTTTTCTCCAATCAGCTGGTACCATTCCAGTCAATAGACTGTCTGTAAAAATTAGGAACAACGGTCTGGCAATCACCTGACTGAGTTCCCTAAGTACCCTCGGATGCAAGCCATCTGGTCCCGGTGATTTATTAATGTTAAGTTTCTCAAGTCTAATTTTAATTCCGTCCTCTGTTAACCATGGAGGTGCTTCCTGTGTTGTGTCCTGAGGATAAACACTGCAGTTTTGGTTACTGAAGCCCCCCGATTCACTCGTGAAGACTGAGGAGAAGAATAAATTCAATACCTTCACCATCTCCCTATCCTTTGTAACCAGATGTCCTTCCTCATTCTTTATGGGGCCAATATGGTCTGTCCTCCCTTTTTTACTGTTTACATACTTAAAGAATTTCTTGGGATTTTTTTTGCTCTCCTCCGCTATGTGTCTTTCATGTTCTATCTTAGCCATCCTAATTGCACCCTTACATTTCTTATTGCATTCTTTATAAAGTCTGAACGCTGATGATGATCCCTCAACCTTGTATTTTTTGAAGGCCTTCTCCTTTGCTTTTATATGCATTTTTACATTGGAGTTAAGCCATCCAGGATGTTTGTTCGCTCTTTTAAATTTATTACCCAATGGGATACATTGGCTAATGCCCTTATTTAATATGCTCTTAAAGCAAACCCATCTCTCCTCCGTATTCTTTGTTCCTAATATTTTATCCCAATTTATGCCTTTTAGCAAGGTTTGTAGTTTAGGGAAGTTGGCTCTTTTGAAATTCAGTGTCTTTGTATTCCCTTTATGTTTCCTATTTGTGTGATTTATACTGAAACTAATTGACCTGTGATCGCTACCTAAATTGCCCCGTATTTCCACATCTGTTATCAGGTCTGTATTGTTGGTAATCAGTAGATCCAGTAATGTTTTATTTCTAGTTGGTGCGTCTACCATCTGACCCATAAAATTGTCCTGCAAGACACTAAGGAACTGGCGAGCCTTAAATAAATGCGCGGTTCCCTCCGCCCAGTCTACGTCTGGATAATTAAAATCCCCCATTATGATAACACTTCCCATCCTTGCTGCTAATCCAATCTGTGATAGGAGATCCGTCTCCACTTCCTCCCTCAGGTTAGGGGGCCTATAGCATACTCCCAGTATTATTTTCCCCTTAGCTTCATCCCTTTGGAGCTCTACCCATAAGGATTCCACCTCCTCTCTAGCTCCCTCAGTGATGTCATCTCTCACATTCACTTGTACATTATTCTTGATATATAGGCATACCCCTCCCCCTTTTTTACCCTCTCTATCCTTGCGGTATAGGGTATACCCTTGAATGTTTGCCAGCCAATCATGAGAGCTGTTGAACCAGGTCTCTGAAATTCCCACAAAATCCAAATCCTCCTTGTACAACAGTATCTCTAGTTCACCCATCTTGTCCGCCAGGCTCCTGGCATTGGTGAACATGCCACATAGTTTAGACCGGTCGCATATTGTCCTCGTATTGGGTGTTTCAAGATTGCAACTTGGACTTGCTACTATACTCACCTTGTGTTTTTGTGCTTTGGTCAACCTACCACTAATGCCCCCAATACTACCCTCTGGAATATCTTCCGCACTGGCTATCACTGTCTCTGGACCCTCCCCCCCCATCGCCTAGTTTAAAAGCCCCTCTAACTTTTTGGCCATCTTCATTCCCAGCAGATCTGCACCCTCCTCATTTAGGTGCAGTCCGTCCCTTCTATAGTACCGGTTATCGACTGAGAAGTCGGCCCAGTCCTCCAGGAACCCAAACCCCTCCTTACTACACCAGCTCTTCAGCCACTTGTTTACTTCCCTAATCTCCCTTGCCTTTCTGGTGTGGCTCGATGTACCGGTAGTATTCCTGAGAACACTACCTTGGAGGTCCTTTTCCTCAATTTAGCTCCTAAGTCCCTAAAATCGTTCTTTAGGACACTCCATCTGCCTCTGACTTTGTCATTGGTGCCAACGTGCACCATGACAGCCGGGTCTTCCCCAGCCCCTCCCAGTAATCTGTCCACAAGATCTGTGATGTGCCGAACCCGAGCACCCGGTAGACAACATACTGTTCGGCGCTTCAGGTCTTGGTTACAGATTGCCCTCTCTGTCCTTCTAAGAATTGAGTCCCCTACCACCAGAATCTGTCTTTCCTTTCCCTTTGCTGCCCCCCCCACTCTCACTGGAGGAGTTCTTCCCCCGGCAGCTAGGAGAGTCCCTCATCTCCAGCAGTGCTGGTCCCTGACTGGTTACACCAATGTCACTCAATGGAGCGTACTTATTGGGATGCTCCAGTCCTGGATCGGCCTCTCTGGCACTTCCCCCTCTACCCCTCCTGACTGTCACCCATCTACTCTTTGCTAGTGCCTGCGCCTCTTTGTCTCCACCCGCCTCTGTGCCGGCACCTCTTTGTCTCCACCCCTCTGTGCCGGAACCTCTTTGTCTCCACCCCCTTCTGTGCTGGCCCCTGCCGGCACCTGCCGTGTACGTTCCTGGCTCACCTTTAGTATGGAGGGACTTCTCAGTGCTGACAGTTGCTTCCCCAGATTCAGAACCTGGGCTTCCAGGGAAACAATGTGCTTACATTTTTCACAGCAGTATTCGCCCTCGATCGGATGATCAAGGAACGCATACATGCGGCAAGATGTACAAAGAGTCGCCTCTCCACACCCGCCGGGCATCGTACCTATTAAATTTGGTGAGGATTGGGGATTTTACCCTGTCCAAATTACCTAACAGCTAGCTTCCTGGCACTAATACTCAAGACATTCCTTTCACATACATCTGCTATATGAGTCCCAAGCATGCAGAGACCATCATGGCCTCCCTAATAATGTCCTTTTGCATTACATAACAGAAAATCTTCCTAAATGCTTGTAGCTCCCTCAAATGTCAGGGCCCATAGTCGTGTATCCGGTCCTCCAGGGCCCATAGTCCTGTATCCGGGTCCTCCAGGGCCCATAGTCCTGTATCCGGTCCTCCAGGGCCCATAGTCGTGTATCCGGTCCTCCAGGGCCCATAGTCGTGTATCCGGTCCTCCAGGGCCCATAGTCGTGTATCCGGTCCTCCAGGGCCCATAGTCATGTATCCGGTCCTCCAGGGCCCATAGTCCTGTATCCGGTCCTCCAGGGCCCATAGTCCATAGTCAAGAGGCTGGCATTCAGTCCCCTCCAAAAGCCTCTGTCCCGGGTGAGTCTGTCACAAGACGTATTTACATTATAGCAGACATCAGACAGACAGGTGGCTGGAGTTGATGACATCAGGATCTTCTAATGCTGCGTACATATGATCGGAAATGCCGCCATCAAAACTCTGATGAGAGCTTTTTGTCGGACAATGCGTCCGTGTGTATACCCCATCGGTCTTTTGCTGGCAGAATTCAAGCCAGCAAAAGATTGGGAGCAGGTTCTCTATTTTTCGGTTGGAAAAAGTTCCTATCCGAAAATGCGTTTGTCTGTATGCAATTCGGACGCACAAAAAAATCACGCATGCTCGGAAACAATTTGACGCATGCTCAGAAGCATTGAACTTAATTTTCTCAGCTCGTCGTAGCGTCACCGCGTTCTTGATGGTCGAAAGTTCAGAGAATTTTTGTGTGACCGTGTGTATGCAAGCCAAGCTTGAGCGGAATTCTATCAGAAAAACCATCCAAGTTTTTTCTGATGGAAATTCCGCTCGTGTGTACGCGTCATAACAGTATGTGTCCCAACAGTATGAATCAGTCACTATTTCTAATATGGCATATAAAGGGTTCCCAGAGTCTGTGTGTCTTGGGGGGACATGGACCTGAATCCAAAGTAACAACACCTCAAGGGTCCCCAGGCATACAGCTCACAAAGAGCACCATTCCCCCAAATGCCAGGGCCCATAATCAGTAGAGAAGAGGCTTGCATACAGTCCCCTCCAAAAGGCCCTGTCCCGGGTGAGTCCGTCACAGTAAATAACAGTTCCCAGCTAGTAAATGACAGTTTTAAGAGCATTTAAGAGCATATTAAATAAGGGCATTAGCCAATGTATCCCATTGGGTAATAAATTTAAAAGAGCGAACAAACATCCTGGATGGCTTAACTCCAATGTAAAAATGCATATAAAAGCAAAGGAGAAGGCCTTCAAAAAATACAAGGTTGAGGGATCATCCACAGCATTCAGAATTTATAAAGAATGCAATAAGAAATGTAAGGGTGCAATTAGGATGGCTAAGATAGAACATGAAAGACACATAGCGGAGGAGAGCAAAAAAAAATCCCAAGAAATTCTTTAAGTATGTAAACAGTAAAAAAGGGAGGACAGACCATATTGGCCCCATAAAGAATGAGGAAGGACATCTGGTTACAAAGGATGGGGAGATGGTGAAGGTATTGAATTTATTCTTCTCCTCAGTATTCACGAGTGAATCGGGGGGCTTCAGTAACCAAAACTGCAGTGTTTATCCTCATGACACAACACAGGAAGCACCTACATGGTTAACAGAGGACGGAATTAAAATTAGACTTGAGAAACTTAACATTAATAAATCACCGGGACCAGATGGCTTGCATCCGAGGGTACTTAGGGAACTCAGTCAGGTGATTGCCAGACCGTTGTTCCTAATTTTTACAGACAGTCTATTGACTGGAATGGTACCAGCTGATTGGAGAAAAGCCAATGTAGCACCAATATTTAAAAAGGGCCCAAAAAACATCCCTGGGAATTACAGACCAGTTAGCCTAACATCAATAGTATGTAAACTCTTGGAGGGGATGATAAGGGACTATATACAAGATTTTAGTAATAAGAATGATATCATTAGCAGTAATCAGCATGGATTCATGAAGAATCGTTCTTGCCAAACCAATCTATTAACCTTCTATGAGGAGGTGAGTTGCCATCTAGATAAAGGAAGGCCCGTAGACGTGGTGTATCTGGATTTTGCAAAAGCATTTGACACAGTTCCCCATAAACGTTTACTGTACAAAATAAGGTGCGTTGGCATGGACCATAGGGTGAGTACATGGATTGAAAACTGGCTACAAGGGCATGTTCAGAGGGTGGTGATAAATGGGGAGTACTCAGAATGGTCAGGGGTGGGTAGTGGGGTTCCCCAGGGTTCTGTGCTGGGACCAATCCTATTTAATTTGTTCATAAATGACCTGGAGGATGGGATAAACAGTTCAATCTCTGTATTTGCAGACGATACTAAGCTAAGCAGGGCAATAACTTCTCCGCAGGATGTGGAAATCTTGCAAGAAGATCTGAACAAATTAATGGGGTGGGCGACTACATGGCAAATGAGGTTCAATGTAGAAAAATGTAAAATAATGCATTTGGGTGTCAAAAATATGAATGCAATCTATACACTGGGGGGAAAACCTCTGGGGGAATCTAGGATGGAAAAGGACCTGGGGGTCCTAGTAGATGATAGGCTCAGCAATGACATGCAATGCCAAGCTGCTGCTAATAAAGCAAACAGAATATTGGCATTAAAAAGGGATCAACTCCAGAGATAAAACGATAATTCTCCCGCTCTACAAGACTCTGGTCCGGCCGCACCTGGAGTATGCTGTCCAGTTCTGGGCACCAGTCCTCAGGAGGGACGTACTGGAAATGGAGCGAGTACAAAGAAGGGCAACAAAGCTAATAAAGGGTCTGGAGGATCTTAGTTATGAGGAAAGGTTGCGAGCTCTGAACTTATTCTCTCTGGAGAAGAGACGCTTGAGAGGGGATATGATTTCAATTAACAAATACTGGACTGGTGACCCCACAATAGGGATAAAACTTTTTCGCAGAAGAGAGTTTAATAAGACTCGTGGCCACTCATTACAATTAGAAGAAAAGAGGTTTAACCTTAAACTACGTAGAGGGTTCTTTACTGTAAGAGCGGCAAGGATGTGGAATTCCCTTCCACAGGCGGTGGTCTCAGCGGGGAGCATTGATAGCTTCAAGAAACTATTAGATAATCACCTGAATGACCGCAATATACAGGGATATGTAATGTAATACTGACACATAATCACACACATAGGTTGGACTTGATGGACTTGTGTCTTTTTTCAACCTCACCTACTATGTAACTATGTAACAGTTCCCACCCGGTAGATGACAGCTTCTAGCTAGTAAATGACAGTTCCCTGCTAGTAAATGACAGCTCCCAGCTAGTAAATGACAGTTCCCTGCTAGTAAATGACAGCTTAGGGTCATGCACCAATGTAAAGTGGGGGAGGGACTATTCTTGGGAAGCCAGGCACTGCCATATGGGACATGTTGTACAGCCCCTCTGCCCAGCAGCAGACCAAGCCCCGGAATGTTAAAAACCACCCAGCTGAAGCGCTGGCAGCCGAACGGAGAGTCAACGACCTCTGCCCCACACCTACTGAGGTCAACTATTCCTTGCAGCCAAGAATGGAAGATCATGCGGGAAGACTATGTGAATGAATGAATGATTTGTAAAGCGCTGCAAATGCAAACTGAATCGCCTCAAGGCGCTAATGCGTTTTGTGTCTGAGCAGCTTGTTAGAAGAGGAAGGTTTTTAGTTTTTTCCTAAAGGCCTGATGGTTTTCTTCCATGCGGATGTGAGTCGGAAGAGCGTTCCATAGCCGAGGTCCTTGGACTGCGAATCTACGTTCTCCTTTTGTTTTGTAACGGTGTTTGGGAACGAGGAGGAGGTTTTGGTTGGATGATCGCAGATTGCGATTGGGTGTGTAGTGTTTTATTTTCTCTCTGAGGTATTGAGGGGCGCTTCCTTGTATGCATTTGTGGGTGAGGCAGAGGGTCTTGAATGTGATCCGATTCTTTATCGTTAGCCAATGTAGGCTCCTCAGGGATGGGAAGATGGACTCCCAGGGTTTTTTTCCTGTTAGCAGTCTTGAGTTTTGAATGGCCTGTAGGCGCACAAGCTGATATTGGGGTAAGCCTATGTAGAGTGAGTTTGCGTAGTCAAGATGGGAATTGATGAATGTTCCAACTACTGCTGCTTTGTCCTCTTCTGGAATGAAGGGGATGAGTCTACGTAGCAGGCGGAGGAGATGGTGAGATCCACTAACTACTGATCCTATTTGTGCATCCATTGTCATTTCTGAGTCAAAGATGACTCCAAGACTCTTGGCTTTGGTGCTCGGGGAGATGGTTTGTCCTAAGATGGTGGGAGGTATCCATGGAGACTTGGTTTTGGGATTTTGGTTAGCGTTTAGGAGGAGAAGTTCTGTTTTTGACCCATTGAGTTTGAGGGAACTGATGGTCATCCAGTCATCTATCAAAGTGAGACATTGCTCTAGTTGATGACGGTGTTCTTTTTGCCCGGTGATGCGAAAGTAGATTTGGGTATCGTCAGCGTATGAGTGGAAGCAGAGGTCTGATTTTTTGATGATTTTGAGGAGTGGGCGGATGTAGATGTTGAATAGCAATGGCGACAAAGGTGAACCCTGGGGGACTCCACAGGAAATTGTCTGGGTGTCGGAGGTGAATGCTCCAAGTTTCACTGTTTGAGAGTGATTCTCTAGGAAGGATGCAAACCATTTTAGACTCAAATCTGTGGCTCCTGCAACTTCTGTGAGGCGGACAAGTAGAATATTGTGGTCCACTGTATCAAATGCTGCACTAAGGTCTAGCAGTATCAGGAGACATGATTCTCCGTCATCTGCAGCTTCGAGGGCATTGTCCCATATTTTTAGAAGTGCTGTTTCTGTGCCATGGCCCGGGCGGAAGCCTGATTGTAGAGGGTCCAGGAGTTGATGTGTGTCCAGGTGGTGTTGTAACTGTTGTACTACCGCTTTTTCCATGATCTTGGAGATGGTGTTAAGGCTTGTTATCGGTCTGCGGTGGTTAGGGTCCTTGGGGTCGAGATTGGGTTTCTTTAGCAGGGGTTTGACGGTGCCTTGCTTGAGGGAGGTTGGCACAATCCCTTCTTTGAACGACTGATTTATGAGGTGTGTTATGGTGGGAGCCAGGATGTCGGAGCATTCTTTCAGGAGTTTTGTGGGAATGATGTCATTTGGTGATGTGCTGTCTCGAAGGCTTCTCATAATGGTTTTTGTCATGTCAGTGGTGATCGGGGTCAAGAAGAAGTCCGGTGGTTGTGTGATGTTCGTGTTGATGTCCTCTTTTTGCTTTGGTTGGGTGAGGTTTGTTGTTTTTTTCTGTTGGATAGATTTTCTGATGTTGTCGATTTTGTCGATGAAGAAATTTGATAACTCATTGCAGAATTCTTGAGTATCGTTTGCTGGGGGCTCTAAGCAGGACGGGTTCATTGACTATTTTGAAGAGTTCCCGTGACCGGTTTATGGCAGTTGAGATGATATTCGAAAAATGTTCTTTTTTGGCTATGAAGATTGCTTTGTGGTATTTCACCGTGAGTCCTTTATAGTTTGTGTGTTTTTTCTTGGTAGGATTCCTTCTCCACGCTCTTTCAGCTCTTCTACGTTCCTGCTTGAGTAGGGTGAGAGTACCATTAAACCATCGTGAGGTTTTTTTTGCGGATGAGTGTTCTGTGTTTTGGCGCTACTGAGGCGCTATGTGAGTTCACTCTGCCCGACTAACACATGTCCAGACCAGGTGGGGGTCTGGGACCTTGTTAGTCGAGTTCTGATGGGGTAGAAATGTGACAGACTCACCCGGGACAGAGGTTTTTGGAGGGGACTGAATGTTAGCATCTTGCCTACCTACTATGTGCCCTGGCATTTGAGGGAGCTACAAGCATTTAGGAAGATGCAGTGGTCCCCAACCTTTTTGGCACCGGGGACCGGCTGCTTGGAAGATAATTGTGCCAAGGCCTTTGCAGCGGGGGGGGATGTACGCACACGCGGGGGGTAAGCGAATTTGTGAATCATGGGCGGCACAGTGGTGTAGTGGGTAGCACAGTGGTGTAGTGGGTAGCACTCTCGCCTAGCAGTAAAAAGGGTCACTGGTTCAAATCCCAACCACGACACTACCTGCCTGGAGTTTGCATGTTCTCCCTGTGCCTGCGTGGGTTTCCTCCGGGTACTCCGGTTTCCTCCCACACTCCAAAGACATGCTGGTAGGTTAATTGGCTTCTATTCAAAAATTGGCCCTAGTATATCAATATGAGTTGGGGACCTTAGATTGTGGGCTCCTTGAGGGTAGGGACCATTGTGGGTGTACAATGTATGTGTGGAGTGCTGCATGAATTGGCAGCGCTATATGGGTACCTTAAATAAATAGGGATGATCGTAGATACGTACAGACACTCACTCAGGTTGAACTGGATGGACTGGTGTCTTTATTCAACCTTACTAACTATGAATTTCGCAAGCAATTTATCGGGGCAATAGCTGGTGTTCTGCTGTTGGTACTTCAATCATCACGGCACCATGGTTGTTATGGTGTCAGAATGAATGAAGCGCATTATTTCTTATATTACATTGTAATATAAATGAAATAGTTCAACTCACCATAATGCAGAATCAGTTGGAGCTCTGAGTGTGTCACTTTCCTCCAGATGAGGAATGCCACGCTGCCTGCCACCAAATGAGGAATGCCACTTGCCACATCACCTGCCTGTGCCACCAAATGAGGAATGCCACTTGCCATGTCACCTGCCTGTGCCACTAGATGAGGAATGCCACTTGCCACGTCACCTGCCTGTGCCACTAGATGAGGAATGCCACTTGCCACGTCACCTGCCTGTGCCACCAGATGAGGAATGCCACTTGCCCCGCTGCCTGCCACCAGATGAGGAATGCCACTTGCCATGTCACCTGCATGTGCCACCAGATGAGGAATGCCACTTGCCACGTCACCTGCCTGTGCCACCAGATGAGGAATGCCACTTGCCCCGCTGCCTGCCACCAGATGAGGAATGCCACTTGCCATGTCACCTGCCTGTGCCACCAGATGAGGAATGCCACTTGCCACGTCACCTGCCTGTGCCACCAGATGAGGAATGCCACTTGCCCCGCTGCCTGCCACCAGATGAGGAATGCCACTTGCCACGTCACCTGCCTGTGCCGCCAAATGAGGAATGCCACTTGCCATGTCACCTGCCTGTGCCACCAGATGAGGAATGCCACTTGCCATGTCACCTGCCTGTGCCACCAGATGAGGAATGCCACTTGCCATGTCACCTGCCTGTGCCACCAAATGAGGAATGCCACTTGCCATGTCACCTGCCTGTGCCACCAGATGAGGAATGCCACTTGCCCCGCTGCCTGCCACCAGATGAGGAATGCCACTTGCCACGTCACCTGCCTGTGCCACCAGATGAGGAATGCCACTTGCCATGTCACCTGCCTGTGCCACCAGATGAGGAATGCCACTTGCCATGTCACCTGCCTGTGCCACCAGATGAGGAATGCCACTTGCCCCGCTGCCTGCCACCAAATGAGGAATGCCACTTGCCATGTCACCTGCCTGTGCCGCCAAATGAGGAATGCCACTTGCCATGTCACCTGCCTGTGCCACCAGATGAGGAATGCCACTTGCCCCGCTGCCTGCCACCAGATGAGGAATGCCACTTGCCACGTCACCTGCCTGTGCCACCAAATGAGGAATGCCACTTGCCACGTCACCTGCCTGTGCCACCAGATGAGGAATGCCACTTGCCATGTCACCTGCCTGTGCCACCAAATGAGGAATGCCACTTGCCATGTCACCTGCCTGTGCCACCAGATGAGGAATGCCACTTGCCCTGCTGCCTGCCACCAGATGAGGAATGCCACTTGCCACGTCACCTGCCTGTGCCACCAGATGAGGAATGCCACTTGCCATGTCACCTGCCTGTGCCACCAGATGAGGAATGCCACTTGCCCCGCTGCCTGCCACCAGATGAGGAATGCCACTTGCCACGTCACCTGCCTGTGCCACCAGATGAGGAATGCCACTTGCCCCGCTGCCTGCCACCAGATGAGGAATGCCACTTGCCACGTCACCTGCCTGTGCCACTAGATGAGGAATGACACTTGCCACGTCACCTGCCTGTGCCACTAGATGAGGAATGCCACTTGCCACGTCACCTGCCACCAGATGAGGAATGCCACTTGCCATGTCACCTGCCTGTGCCACCAGATGAGGAATGCCACTTGCCACTTTACCTGCCTGTGCCACCAGATGAGGAATGCCACTTGCCCCGCTGCCTGCCACCAGATGAGGAATGCCACTTGCCACGTCACCTGCCTGTGCCACCAAATGAGGAATGCCACTTGCCACGTCACCTGCCTGTGCCACCAGATGAGGAATGCCACTTGCCATGTCACCTGCCTGTGCCACCAAATGAGGAATGCCACTTGCCATGTCACCTGCCTGTGCCACCAGATGAGGAATGCCACTTGCCCCGCTGCCTGCCACCAGATGAGGAATGCCACTTGCCACGTCACCTGCCTGTGCCACCAGATGAGGAATGCCACTTGCCCCGCTGCCTGCCACCAGATGAGGAATGCCACTTGCCACGTCACCTGCCTGTGCCACCAAATGAGGAATGCCACTTGCCATGTCACCTGCCTGTGCCACCAGATGAGGAATGCCACTTGCCATGTCACCTGCCTGTGCCACCAAATGAGGAATGCCACTTGCCATGTCACCTGCCTGTGCCACCAAATGAGGAATGCCACTTGCCACGTCACCTGCCTGTGCCACCAGATGAGGAATGCCACTTGCCCCGCTGCCTGCCACCAGATGAGGAATGCCACTTGCCATGTCACCTGCATGTGCCACCAGATGAGGAATGCCACTTGCCACGTCACCTGCCTGTGCCACCAGATGAGGAATGCCACTTGCCCCGCTGCCTGCCACCAGATGAGGAATGCCACTTGCCATGTCACCTGCCTGTGCCACCAGATGAGGAATGCCACTTGCCCCGCTGCCTGCCACCAGATGAGGAATGCCACTTGCCACGTCACCTGCCTGTGCCGCCAAATGAGGAATGCCACTTGCCATGTCACCTGCCTGTGCCACCAGATGAGGAATGCCACTTGCCATGTCACCTGCCTGTGCCACCAGATGAGGAATGCCACTTGCCACGTCACCTGCCTGTGCCACCAGATGAGGAATGCCACTTGCCATGTCACCTGCCTGTGCCACCAGATGAGGAATGCCACTTGCCATGTCACCTGCCTGTGCCACCAGATGAGGAATGCCACTTGCCCCGCTGCCTGCCACCAAATGAGGAATGCCACTTGCCATGTCACCTGCCTGTGCCACCAAATGAGGAATGCCACTTGCCATGTCACCTGCCTGTGCCACCAGATGAGGAATGCCACTTGCCCCGCTGCCTGCCACCAGATGAGGAATGCCACTTGCCACGTCACCTGCCTGTGCCACCAAATGAGGAATGCCACTTGCCACGTCACCTGCCTGTGCCACCAGATGAGGAATGCCACTTGCCATGTCACCTGCCTGTGCCACCAAATGAGGAATGCCACTTGCCATGTCACCTGCCTGTGCCACCAGATGAGGAATGCCACTTGCCCTGCTGCCTGCCACCAGATGAGGAATGCCACTTGCCACGTCACCTGCCTGTGCCACCAGATGAGGAATGCCACTTGCCATGTCACCTGCCTGTGCCACCAGATGAGGAATGCCACTTGCCCCGCTGCCTGCCACCAGATGAGGAATGCCACTTGCCACGTCACCTGCCTGTGCCACCAGATGAGGAATGCCACTTGCCCCGCTGCCTGCCACCAGATGAGGAATGCCACTTGCCACGTCACCTGCCTGTGCCACTAGATGAGGAATGACACTTGCCACGTCACCTGCCTGTGCCACTAGATGAGGAATGCCACTTGCCACGTCACCTGCCACCAGATGAGGAATGCCACTTGCCATGTCACCTGCCTGTGCCACCAGATGAGGAATGCCACTTGCCACTTTACCTGCCTGTGCCACCAGATGAGGAATGCCACTTGCCCCGCTGCCTGCCACCAGATGAGGAATGCCACTTGCCACGTCACCTGCCTGTGCCACCAAATGAGGAATGCCACTTGCCACGTCACCTGCCTGTGCCACCAGATGAGGAATGCCACTTGCCATGTCACCTGCCTGTGCCACCAAATGAGGAATGCCACTTGCCATGTCACCTGCCTGTGCCACCAGATGAGGAATGCCACTTGCCCCGCTGCCTGCCACCAGATGAGGAATGCCACTTGCCACGTCACCTGCCTGTGCCACCAGATGAGGAATGCCACTTGCCCCGCTGCCTGCCACCAGATGAGGAATGCCACTTGCCACGTCACCTGCCTGTGCCACCAAATGAGGAATGCCACTTGCCATGTCACCTGCCTGTGCCACCAGATGAGGAATGCCACTTGCCATGTCACCTGCCTGTGCCACCAAATGAGGAATGCCACTTGCCATGTCACCTGCCTGTGCCACCAAATGAGGAATGCCACTTGCCACGTCACCTGCCTGTGCCACCAGATGAGGAATGCCACTTGCCCCGCTGCCTGCCACCAGATGAGGAATGCCACTTGCCACGTCACCTGCCTGTGCCACCAGATGAGGAATGCCACTTGCCATGTCACCTGCCTGTGCCACCAGATGAGGAATGCCACTTGCCACGTCACCTGCCTGTGCCACCAGATGAGGAATGCCACTTGCCCCGCTGCCTGCCACCAGATGAGGAATGCCACTTGCCACGTCACCTGCCTGTGCCACTAGATGAGGAATGACACTTGCCACGTCACCTGCCTGTGCCACTAGATGAGGAATGCCACTTGCCACGTCACCTGCCTGTGCCACCAGATGAGGAATGCCACTTGCCCCGCTGCCTGCCACCAGATGAGGAATGCCACTTGCCACTTTACCTGCCTGTGCCACCAGATGAGGAATGCCACTTGCCCCACTGCCTGCCACCAGATGAGGAATGCCACTTGCCATGTCACCTGCCTGTGCCACCAGATGAGGAATGCCACTTGACACGTCACCTGACTGTGCCACCAGATGAGGATTTTTACTGCATTGGTGACACTGGTTCAGTGATCGTTCTTGAGTGAGGGCAGGAGAGCAGAGATGCTGGATGTGTGCTGGAGGGACCATCCCAGAAGTCCACATTCCATGGAGGAGTCGCTGGATGTGTGCTGGAGGGACCATACCAGGAGATCACCTTCCATGGAGGAGTCGCTGGATGTGTGCTGGAGGGACCATCCCAGAAGTCCACGTTCCATGGAGGAGTTGCTGGATGTGTGCTGGAGGGACCATCCCAGAAGTGCACATTCCATGGAGGAGTTGCTGGATGTGTGCTAAAGGGACCATCCCAGAAGTCCACCTTCCATGGAGGAATCGCTGGACGTGTGCTGGAGGGACCATCCCAGAAGTCCACGTTCCATGGAGGAGTTGCTGGATGAGTGCTGGAGGGACCATCCCAGAAGTCCACGTTCCATGGAGGAGTCGCTGGATGTGTGCTGGAGGGACCATTTCAGGAGACCACCTTCCATGGAGGAGTCGTTGGATGTGTGCTGGAGGGACCATCCCAGGAGATCACCTTCCATGGAGGAGTTTGCTGGATGTGTGCTGGAGGGACCATCCCAGGAGATCACCTTCCATGGAGGAGTTTGCTGGATGTGTGCTGGAGGGACCATCCCAGAAGTCCACGTTGCATGGAGGAGTTGCTGGATGTGTGCTGGAGGGACCATCCCAGAAGTCCACGTTCCATGGAGGAGTCGCTGGATGTGTGCTGGAGGGACCATCCCAGGAGACCACCTTCCATGGAGGAGTCGCTGGATGTGTGCTGGAGGGACCATCCCAGGAGACCACCTTCCATGGAGGAGTCGCTGGATGTGTGCTGGAGGGACCATCCCAGGAGACCACCTTCCATGGAGGAGTTGTTGGATGTGTGCTGGAGGGACCATCCCAGAAGATCACCTTCCATGGAGGAGTCGTTGGATGTGTGCTGGAGGGACCATCCCAGGAGACCACCTTCCATGGAGGAGTCGTTGGATGTGTGCTGGAGGGACCATCCCAGGAGACCACCTTCCATGGAGGAGTCGTTGGATGTGTGCTGGAGGGACCATCCCAGAAGTCCACTTTCCATGGAGGAGTCGCTGGATGTGTGCTGGAGGGACCATCCCAGGAGACCACCTTCCATGGAGGAGTCGCTGGATGTGTGCTGGAGGGACCATCCCAGGAGACCACCTTCCATGGAGGAGTCGCTGGATGTGTGCTGGAGGGACCATCCCAGGAGACCACCTTCCATGGAGGAGTCGTTGGATGTGTGCTGGAGGGACCATCCCAGAAGATCACCTTCCATGGAGGAGTCGTTGGATGTGTGCTGGAGGGACCATCCCAGGAGACCACCTTCCATGGAGGAGTCGTTGGATGTGTGCTGGAGGGACCATCCCAGGAGACCACCTTCCATGGAGGAGTCATTGGATGTGTGCTGGAGGGACCATCCCAGGAGACCACCTTCCATGGAGGAGTTGCTGGATGTGTGCTGGAGGGACCATCCCAGAAATCCACGTTCCAGGTAGGAGTCGTTGGATGTGTGCTGGAGGAACAATCCCAGAAGATCACCTTCCATGGAGGAGTCGCTGGATGTGTGCTGGAGGGACCATCCCAGAAGTCCACGTTCCATGGAGGAGTCGCTGGATGTGTGCTGGAGGGACCATCCCAGAAGTCCACATTCCACGGAGGAGTCACTGGATGTGTGCTGGAGGGACCATACCAGGAGATCACCTTCCATGGAGGAGTCGCTGGATGTGTGCTGGAGGGACCATCCCAGGAGACCACCTTCCATGGAGGAGTCGCTGGATGTGTGCTGGAGGGACCATCCCAGGAGACCACCTTCCATGGAGGAGTCGTTGGATGTGTGCTGGAGGGACCATCCCAGAAGATCACCTTCCATGGAGGAGTCGTTGGATGTGTGCTGGAATGACCATCCCAGGAGACCACCTTCCATGGAGGAGTCGTTGGATGTGTGCTGGAGGGACCATCCCAGGAGACCACCTTCCATGGAGGAGTCATTGGATGTGTGCTGGAGGGACCATCCCAGGAGACCACCTTCCATGGAGGAGTTGCTGGATGTGTGCTGGAGGGACCATCCCAGAAATCCACGTTCCAGGTAGGAGTCGTTGGATGTGTGCTGGAGGAACAATCCCAGAAGATCACCTTCCATGGAGGAGTCGCTGGATGTGTGCTGGAGGGACCATCCCAGAAGTCCACGTTCCATGGAGGAGTCGCTGGATGTGTGCTGGAGGGACCATCCCAGAAGTCCACATTCCACGGAGGAGTCACTGGATGTGTGCTGGAGGGACCATACCAGGAGATCACCTTCCATGGAGGAGTTGCTGGATGTGTGCTGGAGGGACCATCCCAGAAGTGCACATTCCATGGAGGAGTTGCTGGATGTGTGCTGGAGGGACCATCCCAGAAGTCTACGTTCCATGGAGGAGTCGCTGGATGTGTGCTGGAGGGACCATTTCAGGAGACCACCTTCCATGGAGGAGTGGTTGGATGTGTGCTGGAGGGACCATCCCAGGAGATCACCTTCCATGGAGGAGTTTGCTGGATGTGTGCTGGAGGGACCATCCCAGGAGATCACCTTCCATGGAGGAGTTTGCTGGATGTGTGCTGGAGGGACCATCCCAGAAGTCCACGTTGCATGGAGGAGTTGCTGGATGTGTGCTGGAGGGACCATCCCAGAAGTCCACATTCCATGGAGGAGTCGCTGGATGTGTGCTGGAGGGACCATCCCAGAAGTCCACATTCCATGGAGGAGTCGCTGGATGTGTGCTGGAGGGACCATCCCAGGAGACCACCTTCCATGGAGGAGTCGCTGGATGTGTGCTGGAGGGACCATCCCAGGAGACCACCTTCCATGGAGGAGTCGCTGGATGTGTGCTGGAGGGACCATCCCAGGAGACCACCTTCCATGGAGGAGTCGTTGGATGTGTGCTGGAGGGACCATCCCAGGAGACCACCTTCCATGGAGGAGTCGCTGGATGTGTGCTGGAGGGACCATCCCAGGAGATCACCTTCCATGGAGGAGTCGCTGGATGTGTGCTGGAGGGACCATCCCAGGAGACCACCTTCCATGGAGGAGTCGCTGGATGTGTGCTGGAGGGACCATCCCAGGAGACCACCTTCCATGGAGGAGTCGTTGGATGTGTGCTGGAGGGACCATCCCAGGAGACCACCTTCCATGGAGGAGTTGCTGGATGTGTGCTGGAGGGACCATCCCAGAAGTCCACGTTCCATGGGAGGAGTCGCTGGATGTGTGCTGGAGGGACCATCCCAGGAGACCACCTTCCATGGAGGAGTCGCTGGATGTGTGCTGGAGGGACCATCCCAGGAGACCACCTTCCATGGAGGAGTCGCTGGATGTGTGCTGGAGGGACCATCCCAGGAGACCACCTTCCATGGAGGAGTCGTTGGATGTGTGCTGGAGGGACCATCCCAGAAATCCACGTTCCAGGTAGGAGTCGCTGGATGTGTGCTGGAGGGACCATCCCAGAAGTCCACATTCCACGTCGCGGGGGGTCGTCTGCTGTGACTGAACTCGCTGTCTATTTTCCTGACCGCACAGGAAGAGGAGACTTTCATTCAGTCGCTCTTCATATATGAAGACTTTATTCCGGAAGGATTGTATGCGGCAAATGTTTGATTTCCATTTTGTAACAATGTAACTTTATTTGTGTGTTTGTGATGTCATCTTGTGTGTCTTCTGTTCCTGTATGGATTCTCAGCACTTTACCGATCGCCACTGCCAGGTACACCCCGCCACCCTACGCTCCTTGTATATACTGTATATATATCGTACACCACTGAGCCAACGACCCCCCATGTTACAATGTATATATCATACACCACTGAGCGAAGGACCCCCCATGTTACAATGTATATCATACACCACTGAGCGAAGGACCCCCCATGTTACAATGTATATCATACACCACTGAGCCAATGACCCCCCATGTTACAATGTATATCATACACCACTGAGCGAAGGACCCCCCTATGTTACAATGTATATCATACACCACTGAGCCAATGACCCCCCATGTTACAATGTATATCATACACCACTGAGCGAAGGACCCCCCATGTTACAATGTATATCGTATACCACTGAGCAAAGGACCCCCCATGTTACAATGTATATCGTATACCACTGAGCAAAGGACCCCCCATGTTACAATGTATATCGTATACCACTGAGCCAATGACCCCCCATGTTACAATGTATATCATACACCACTGAGCCAATGACCCCCCATGTTACAATGTATATATCGTACACCACTGAGCGAAGGACCCCCCATGTTACAATGTATATCATACACCACTGAGCCAATGACCCCCCATGTTACAATGTATATCATACACCACTGAGCCAATGACCCCCCATGTTACAATGTATATCATACACCACTGAGCCAATGACCCCCCATGTTACAATGTATATCATACACCACTGAGCGAAGGACCCCCCATGTTACAATGTATATCATACACCACTGAGCCAATGATCCCCCATGTTACAATGTATATCATACACCACTGAGCCAATGACCCCCCATGTTACAATGTATATATCATACACCACTGAGCCAATGACCCCCCATGTTACAATGTATATCATACACCACTGAGCCAATGACCCCCCATGTTACAATGTATATATCATACACCACTGAGCCAATGACCCCTCCATGTTACAATGTATATCATACACCACTGAGCGAAGGACCCCCCATGTTACAATGTATATATCATACACCACTGAGCCAATGACCCCCCATGTTACAATGTATATCATACACCACTGAGCCAATGACCCCCCATGTTACAATGTATATCATACACCACTGAGCCAATGACCCCCCATGTTACAATGTATATCATACACCACTGAGCCAATGACCCCCCATGTTACAATGTATATATCATACACCACTGAGCCAATGACCCCCCATGTTACAATGTATATATCATACACCACTGAGCGAAGGACCCCCCATGTTACAATGTATATCATACACCACTGAGCCAATGACCCCCCATGTTACAATGTATATCATACACCACTGAGCCAATGACCCCCCATGTTACAATGTATATCATACACCACTGAGCCAATAACCCCCCGTGTTACAATGTATATCATACACCACTGAGCCAATGACCCCCCGTGTTACAATGTATATCATACACCACTGAGCCAATGACCCCCCATGTTACAATGTATATCATACACCACTGAGCCAATGACCCCCCATGTTACAATGTATATTATATACCACTGAGCCAATGACCCCCCATGTTACAATGTATATCATACACCACTGAGCCAATGACCCCCCATGTTACAATGTATATCATACACCACTGAGCCAATGACCCCCCGTGTTACAATGTATATCATACACCACTGAGCCAATGACCCCCCGTGTTACAATGTATATCATACACCACTGAGCCAATGACCCCCCATGTTACAATGTATATCGTACACCACTGAGCCAATGACCCCCCATGTTACAATGTATATCATACACCACTGAGCCAATGACCCCCCGTGTTACAATGTATATCATACACCACTGAGCCAATGACCCCCCGTGTTACAATGTATATCATACACCACTGAGCCAATGACCCCCCATGTTACAATGTATATCGTACAAGAACATGTCATTACTTCATTATTACACATATAGTGATTTTCTTGTGTAGAATGATCTTGGCCCCTCCCCCGGGGCGGAGTTTCCAGTTCAGATTCATTGTCCATATAGTCCAGGAGGGGGGTGGGGATTACATTCTTCCTCTCAGAGTTTTATTGTTTTTGGTTTATTTTTGTATTTCTTTCACCCCAAAATGACTTTCAAATTCTATAGAATCAATTAAAGTATAGAATTAGGTTCACAATACAGTTATAAAACCACGCCCATTTTAAATGAATGCCCCACCCCTAAGTACATTCTCCACCCTCATTGGCTGTCTGGGGACACACTTTTGGAATGGATTATTTTATTTTATAATCAGCTCCCCTTACATACAGCAGCCCCCCTCATTGCAGGGTAATAGAAGGGGTTTGTTCAGGTATTGTCTTTCATAGCTTCCAACCATCCCGGATTTGGAGGAACTGTCCCGTATTTGGAGGAACTGTCTCGGTTTTGGAGAAACTGTCCCGGTTTTGGAGAAACTGTCCCGGTTTTGGAGAAACTGTCCCGTATTTGGAGGAACTGTCCCGTATTTGGAGGAACTGTCCCGGTTTTGGAGAAACTGTCCCGGTTTTGGAGAAACTGTCCCGGATTTGGAGAAACTGTCCCGGATTTGGAGAAACTGTCCCGGATTTGGAGGGACCGTCCCGGATTTGGAGGGACCGTCCCGGATTTGGAGGGACTTTCCCGGATTTGGAGGAACTGTCCCGGATTTGGAGGAACTGTCCCGGATTTGGAGGGACTGTCCCTGGTTTGGATGGACTGTCCCTAATGTGGAACAAAGTCCCTCTGTCCCTCTCTCGCCCTCATTTTGGTCTGATCTATGTAGTGGTATTATTGTAGTATTGTGTCTCCCAGTGATAAACCTTTCATCCAATGGCTGTATCTGCAAAATTCCAAAAGCCGATATAAATGAATAGTGGTAGAAAAAATCACTTGTAGGTTTAACTAATTGTTCTTTTTGTATAATTCTCCTTTAAGGGGGTGTGGCAGGGGGTGTGTCCTATGATTACATACTTTTGCCAATAAGTGTCCCTCCTTCACATCTCAAAAAGTTGGAGGTGTGGTGACACACTTTATTATTATCAGTCTGTAAGAGGCTCACTGTGATTGGTGGATGGAGATTGGCTGGGAGATCACTGTGATTGGTGGATGGAGATTGGCTGGGAGATCACTGTGATTGGTGGATGGAGATTGGCCAGGAGATCACTGTGATTGGTGGATGGACATTGGCCGGGAGATCACTGTGATTGGTGGATGGAGATTGGCCAGGAGATCACTGTGATTGGTGGATGGAGATTGGCCAGGAGATCACTGTGATTGGTGGATGGAGATTGGCCAGGAGATCACTGTGATTGGTGGATGGAGATTGGCCAGGAGATCACTGTGATTGGTGGATGGAGATTGGCCGAGAGATCACTGTGATTGGTGGATGGAGATTGGCCGAGAGATCACTGTGATTGGTGGATGGAGATTGGCCAGGAGATCACTGTGATTGGTGGATGGAGATTGGCCGAGAGATCACTGTGATTGGTGGATGGAGATTGGCCAGGAGATCACTGTGATTGGTGGATGGAGATTGGCCGGGAGATCACTGTGATTGGTGGATGGAGATTGGCCAGGAGATCACTGTGATTGGTGGATGGAGATTGGCCGAGAGATCACTGTGATTGGTGGATGGAGATTGGCCGAGAGATCACTGTTATTGGTGGATGGAGATTGGCCGGGAGATCACTGTGATTGGTGGATGGAGATTGGCCAGGAGATCACGGTGATTGGTGGATGGAGAATGGCCGGGAGATCACTGTTGATGGAGAATGGCCGGGAGATCACTGTGATTGGTGGATGGAGAATGGCTGGGAGATCACTGTGATTGGTGGATGGAGAATGGCCAGGAGATCACTGTGATTGGTGGATGGAGAATGGCCGGGAGATCACTGTGATTGGTGGATGGAGATTGGCCAGGAGATCACTGTGATTGGTGGATGGAGAATGGCCAGGAGATCACTGTTGATGGAGAATGGCCGGGAGATCACTGTGATTGGTGGATGGAGATTGGCCAGGAGATCACTGTGATTGGTGGAGATTGGCCGGGAGATCACTGTTATTGGTGGAGATTGGCCGGGAGATCACTGTGATTGGTGGAGATTGGCCGGGAGATCACTGTGATTGGTGGAGATTGGCCGGGAGATCACTGTGATTGGTGGAGATTGGCCGGGAGATCACTGTTATTGGTGGAGATTGGCCGGGAGATCACTGTGATTGGTGGAGATTGGCCAGGAGATCACTGTGATTGGTGGAGATTGGCCGGGAGATCACTGTGATTGGTGGATGGAGATTGGCTGGCAGGGGAGTTTTATTGAGCAAGACTGGGCCCAAATTTACTAGAGACAAAGAGCATAGGCTGGGGCTTCACTACAAGAATCACACAGGGTACAGCAGAGAGTGCCGAGGACAGGCCACTGAGCTGAGGATGGGACAGCAGTGACCATGACCCTCCCTCATTGCTCCAAGACAAAAAAAGGCATCAAACGGGTTCATTGCCCAAAAAGCTACCTATCAGAATTCAAATCCAGTTCCCTAACTGACCCCAATCTATAAAGACATGGATGAGCGAGTTTGGGGTGGAGGGACTTGACTGATCTGCACAGAGTCCTGACCTCAACCCCACAGCACACCTTTGGGATGAATTAGAGCAGAGACTATGAGCCAGGCCTTCTCATCCAACATCAGTGCCTGACCTCACAAATGCTCTTCTGGAAGAATGGTCAAACATTCCCATAGACACCCTCCTAAACCTTGTGGACGGCCTTCCCAGAAGAGGTGAAGCTGTTATATCTGCAAAGGGTGGAGCCAACTCAATATTGAACCCTCTGGACTAAGACTGGGGGGTCATTAAAGGTCATGTGTGTGTAAAGACAGGCGTCCCAATACTTTTGGGAATATAGTGTATATTGATGTCCTCATCCCAGGGTCTGATATCACACACTTCTATTTATGTGTCTGTCCTTCAGGGACTGTCAGTGATGGAGAAGGTGTCTGGAATGGGTCCCGGTGACCCCGGGGTGACAAGGAGGTGTCAATGATGGGATATAGCAGAATAAACAGGATGCAGGAGGGGGCGGAGTCAGCCACACATCCTGTTTAGATGATGAAAGATGACAAGCAGAATGGACTCATTTAACCCCCGCAGAACCGGGTGACGGGTTGCGGTGTCACCTCCTGGCCAGCCATCGGGTTGGACTGTCTGCCATCCAGTAGGAAGGAAGAAGGACAGACGGGGTCCCATGGGGCCCATTCTGCGGAGGGCTCCTCAGTGCCCAATCACTGTCTGACTCCAGATATGCAATGAGTGGTTTCTACGGAAACGGAAAGTGTGGGTGGGGGGGGCTCCTGGTGACCGGATACATCAAGACACAATGTTCATTATTAGAGTGGAAATCTAAATATAGAGAAATGTCTCCGTCTCCGCACCAGACCCTCCATCGCTGGATCTCCCCGATAGTATGCCGGGGACCCCAATATGTCAGGACACGACCCCTCAGAGAAAGTGCCAGATCCTCCATCATTGAATCTCCCCAATATTATCACAGGACCCCAAAATGTCAGGACACAACCCCTCAGAGATAGCACCAGATCCTCCATCACTGGATCGCCCTGATAATATACTGGGGACCCCAAAATGCCCACACATGACCCCTCAGAGATAGCACCAGATCCTCAATCGCTGGATCTCCCTGATAAAATCCCAGGTACCCTAAAATGTCAGGACATGACCCCTCAGAGATAGCACCAGATCCTCCATCACTGGATCTCCCTAGTAATATCTCAGGGACCCCAAAATGTCAGGAAATGACCCCTCAGAGAAAGCGCCAGATTCTCCATCACTGGAATGATATCCAAGGGACCCCAAAATGTCAGGACATGACCCCTCAGAGAAAGCACCAGATTCTCCATTGCTGGATTTCCCCAATAATATCTCAGGGACCCCAAAATGTCAGGACAAGACCCCTCAAAGAAAGCCCCAGCTCTTCCATCACTGGATCTCCCTGATAATATCCTGGGGCAGGACATCCTCAGAAAAAGCACCATATCCTCTGTCGCTGGATCTCCTTGATAATATTTCAGGGACCACAATATAGAAAGTCCTGACTCCGCAGAGATAGCCCCAGATCCTCCATTGCTGGAACTCTCTAAAAATAATCTGGGGACCCCAAAATGTCAGGACACGACACCTCAGAGAACGCACCAGATCCTCCATCGCTGGATCTCCCCGATAATATCCCAAGGACCCCAAAATGTCAGGACATGAACCCTCAGAGAAAGCACCATATCCTCCATCACTGGATCTCCCCAATAATATCCCAGGACCCCAAATGTCAGGACATGACCCCTCAGAGAACGCACCAGATCCTCCATCGCTGGATCTCCCCGATAATATCCCAAGGACCCCAAAATGTCAGGACACGAACCCTCAGAGAAAGCACCATATGCTTCAATGCTCGATCTCCCTGATAATATCCCGAGACCCCAAAACATAAGGACATGACTCCTAAAAGAAAGCGCCAGATCCTCCATCGCTGGATCTCCCTAATAATATCCCAGGGACCCCAAAATGTGAACACACAACACTCAGAGATAGCACCAGATCCTCCATCGCTGGATCTCCCTAATAATATCCCAGGGACCCCAAAATGTGAACACACAACACTCAGAGATAGCACCAGATCCTCCATCGCTGGATCTCCCTAATAATATCCCAGGGACCCCAAAATGTGAACACACAACACTCAGAGATAGCACCAGATCCTCCATCACTGGATCTCCCTGATAACATCCTGGGACCCCAAAATGTCAGGACATGACCCCTCAGAGAAAGCACCAGATCCACCATTGCTGGATCTCCCTGATATTATTCCGGGATCTCAAAATGTTAGGCCATGACCTCTTTTGAGAAAGCGCCAGATCCTCCATCACTGGATCTCTCCAATAATATCCCAGGGACACCACAAAGTCAGGACATGACCCCTCGGAGAAAGCACCAGATCCTCCATCGCTGGATCTTCCCGATAATATCCCGGGACCCCAAAACATCGGGACATGACCCCTCAGAGAAAGCACCAGATCCTCCATCGCTGGATCTCTCCAATAATATCCCAGGGACACCAGAAAGTCAGGACATGACCCCTCGGAGAAAGCACCAGATCCTCCATCGCTGGATCTCTCCAATAATATCCCAGGGACACCAGAAAGTCAGGACATGACCCCTCAGAGATAGCACCAGATCCTCCATCGCTGGATCTTCCCATAATGTCCCGGGACCCCGAAATGTCAGGGCACTGGGGTGAACGTTCTGACTTGGAGTAGAGCATGACCCCTCAGAGAAAGCACCAGATCCACCATTGCTGGATCTTCCCGATAATATCCCAGGACCCCAAAACGTCAGGACACTGGGGTGAACGTTATGACTTGGCGCAGGGCAGACATTGGTGGTGGAGGGGAGAACGCTCTGACTTGGCACTGGGCAGACATTGGTGGTGGAAGGGAGAATGCTCTGACTTGGCACTGGGCAGACTTTGGTGGTGGAGGGGAGAACGCTCTGAGTTGGTGCTGGGCAGACATTGGTAGTGGAGGGGAGAACGCTCTGACTTGGCACTGGGCAGACATTGGTGGTGGAGGGGAGAACGCTCTACATAGTAGTTACATAGTTACATAGTAGGTGAGGTTGAAAAAAAGACACACTTCCATCAAGTCCAACCTATGTGTGTGATTATGTGTCTGACTCTGACTCTGACTTGGCGCAGGGCAGACATTGGTGGTGGAGGGGAGAATGCTCTGACTTGGCGCTGGGCAGACATTGGTGGTGGAGGGGAGAACACTCTGACTTGGTGGTGGAGGGGAGAACGCTCTGACTTGGCACTGGGCAGACATTGGTGGTGGAGGGGAGAACACTCTCTGACTTGGCGCAGGGCAGACATTGGTGGTGGAGGGGAGAACACTCTCTGACTTGGCGCAGGGCAGACATTGGTGGTGGAGGGGAGAACGCTCTGACTTGGCACTGGGCAGACATTGGTGGTGGAGGGGAGAACGCTCTGACTTGGCGCAGGGCAGACAATGGTGGTGGAGGGGAGAACGCGCTGACTTAGCGCAGGGCAGACATTTGTGCTGGAGGGGAGAACGCTCTGACTTGCTGCTGGGCAGACATTGGTGGTGGAGGGGAGAACGCTCTGACTTGGTGCTGGGCAGACATTGGTGGTGGAGGGGAGAACGCTCTGACTTGGCACTGGGCAGACACTGGTGGTGGAGGGGAGAACGCTCTGACTTGGCGCAGGGCAGACAATGGTGGTGGAGGGGAGAACGCGCTGACTTAGCGCAGGGCAGACATTTGTGCTGGAGGGGAGAACGCTCTGACTTGGTGCTGGGCAGACATTGGTGGTGGAGGGGAGAACGCTCTGACTTGGCACTGGGCAGACATTGGTGGTGGAGGGGAGAACGCTCTGACTTGGCGCTGGGCAGACATTGGTGGTGGAAGGGAGAACGCTCTGACTTGGTGCTGGGCAGACATTGGTGGTGGAGGGGAGAACGCTCTGACTTGGCGCTGGGCAGACATTGGTGGTGGAGGGGAGAACGCTCTGACTTGGCACTGGGCAGATGTTGGTGGTGGAGGGGAGAACGCTCTGACTTGGCACTGGGCAGACATTGGTGGTGGAGGGGAGAACACTCTGACTTGGCGCAGGGCAGACATTGGTGGTGGAGGGGAGAACGCTCTGACTTGGCGCTGGGCAGACATTGGTGGTGGAGGGGAGAACGCTCTGACTTGGCACTGGGCAGACATTGGTGGTGGAGGGGAGAACGCTCTGACTTGGCACTGGGCAGACATTGGTGGTGGAGGGGAGAACGCTCTGACTTGGCACTGGGCAGACATTGGTGGTGGACTGGAGAACGCTCTGACTTGGCGCAGGGCAGACATTGGTGGTGGAGGGGAGAACGCTCTGACTTGGCACTGGGCAGACATTGGTGGTGGAGGGGAGAACGCTCTGACTTGGCACTGGGCAGACATTGGTGGTGGACTGGAGAACGCTCTGACTTGGCACTGGGCAGACATTGGTGGTGGAGGGGAGAACGCTCTGACTTGGCACTGGACAGACATTGGTGGTGGACTGGAGAACGCTCTGACTTGGCGCTGGGCAGACATTGGTGGTGGACTGGAGAACACTCTGACTTGGCACTGGGCAGACATTGGTGGTGGAGGGGAGAACGCTCTGACTTGGCGCTGGGCAGACATTGGTGGTGGAGGGGAGAACGCTCTGAGTTGGTGCTGGGCAGACATTGGTGGTGGAGGGGAGAACGCTCTGACTTGGCACTGGGCAGACATTGGTGGTGGAGGGGAGAACGCTCTGACTTGGCGCTGGGCAGACATTGGTGGTGGACTGGAGAACGCTCTGACTTGGCACTGGGCAGACATTGGTGGTGGAGGGGAGAACGCTCTGAGTTGGTGCTGGGCAGACATTGGTGGTGGAGGGGAGAACGCTCTGACTTGGCACTGGGCAGACATTGGTGGTGGAGGGGAGAACGCTCTGACTTGGCGCTGGGCAGACATTGGTGGTGGAGGGGAGAACGCTCTGACTTGGCGCAGGGCAGACATTGGTGGTGGAGGGGAGAACGCTCTGACTTGGCACTGGGCAGACATTGGTGGTGGAGGGGAGAACGCTCTGACTTGGCGCTGGGCAGACATTGGTGGTGGAGGGGAGAACGCTCTGACTTGGCACTGGGCAGACATTGGTGGTGGAGGGGAGAACGCTCTGACTTGGCACTGGGCAGACATTGGTGGTGGAGGGGAGAACGCTCTGACTTGGCACTGGGCAGACATTGGTGGTGGAGGGGAGAACGCTCTGACTTGGTGCTGGGCAGACATTGGTGGTGGAGGGGAGAACGCTCTGACTTGGCACTGGGCAGACATTGGTGGTGGAGGGGAGAACGCTCTGACTTGGCACTGGGCAGACATTGGTGGTGGAGGGGAGAACGCTCTGACTTGGCACTGGGCAGACATTGGTGGTGGAGGGGAGAACGCTCTGACTTGGCACTGGGCAGACATTGGTGGTGGACTGGAGAACGCTCTGACTTGGTGCTGGGCAGACATTGGTGGTGGAGGGGAGAACGCTCTGACTTGGCACTGGGCAGACATTGGTGGTGGAGGGGAGAACGCTCTGACTTGGCACTGGGCAGACAATGGTGGTGGAGGGGAGAACGCTCTGACTTGGCACTGGGCAGACATTGGTGGTGGAGGGGTTAAGGCGCTGACTTGGCGCGGGGCAGACATTGGTGGTGGAGGGGAGAATGCTCTGACTTGGCGCAGGGCAGACATTGGTGGTGGAGGGGAGAACGCTCTGACTTGGCACTGGGCAGACATTGGTGGTGGAGGGGAGAATGCTCTGACTTGGCGCAGGGCAGACATTGGTGGTGGAGGGGAGAACGCTCTGACTTGGCACTGGGCAGACAATGGTGGTGGAGGGGAGAACGCTCTGACTTGGCGCTGGGCAGACATTGGTGGTGGAGGGGTTAAGGCGCTGACTTGGCGCTGGGCAGACATTGGTGGTGGAGGGGTTAAGGCGCTGACTTGGCACTGGGCAGACATTTGTGCTGGAGGGGAGAACGCTCTGACTTGGCACTGGGCAGACATTGGTGGTGGAGGGGAGAACGCTCTGACTTGGCGCTGGGCAGACATTGGTGGTGGAGGGGAGAACGCTCTGACTTGGCGCAGGGCAGACATTGGTGGTGGAGGGGGGAACGCTCTGACTTGGCACTGGGCAGACATTGGTGGTGGAGGGGAGAACGCTCTGACTTGGCACTGGGCAGACATTGGTGGTGGAGGGGAGAACGCTCTGACTTGGCGCAGGGCAGACATTGGTGGTGGAGGGGAGAACGCTCTGACTTGGCGCAGGGCAGACATTGGTGGTGGAGGGGAGAACGCTCTGACTTGGCACTGGGCAGACTTTGGTGGTGGAGGGGAGAACACTCTGACTTGGCACTGGGCAGACATTGGTGGTGGAGGGGAGAACGCTCTGACTTGGCGCAGGGCAGACAATGGTGGTGGAGGGGAGAACGCTCTGACTTGGCACTGGGCAGACATTGGTGGTGGAGGGGAGAACGCTCTGACTTGGCGCAGGGCAGACAATGGTGGTGGAGGGGAGAACGCTCTGACTTGGCGCTGGGCAGACATTGGTGGTGGAGGGGTTAAGGCGCTGACTTGGCGCTGGGCAGACATTGGTGGTGGAGGGGTTAAGGCGCTGACTTGGCACTGGGCAGACATTGGTGGTGGAGGGGTTAAGGCGCTGACTTGGCGCTGGGCAGACATTGGTGGTGGAGGGGTTAAGGCACTGACTTGGCGCTGGGCAGACATTGGTGGTGGAGGGGTTAAGGCGCTGACTTGGCGCTGGGCAGACATTGGTGGTGGAGGGGTTAAGGCGCTGACTTGGTGCAGGGCAGACATTGGTGGTGGAGGGGAGAACGCTCTGACTTGGCGCTGGGCAGACATTGGTGGTGGAGGGGTTAAGGCGCTGACTTGGCGCTGGGCAGACATTGGTGGTGGAGGGGAGAACGCTCTGACTTGGCACTGGGCAGACATTGGTGGTGGAGGGGAGAACACTCTGACTTGGCGCTGGGCAGACATTGGTGGTGGAGGGGTTAAGGCGCTGACTTGGCGCTGGGCAGACATTGGTGATGGAGGGGTTAAGGCGCTGACTTGGCACTGGGCAGACATTGGTGGTGGAGGGGTTAAGGCGCTGACTTGGCGCTGGGCAGACATTGGTGGTGGAGGGGTTAAGGCACTGACTTGGCGCTGGGCAGACATTGGTGGTGGAGGGGTTAAGGCACTGACTTGGCGCTGGGCAGACATTGGTGGTGGAGGGGTTAAGGCGCTGACTTGGCACTGGGCAGACATTGGTGGTGGAGGGGTTAAGGCGCTGACTTGGTGCAGGGCAGACATTGGTGGTGGAGGGGAGAACGCTCTGACTTGGCGCTGGGCAGACATTGGTGGTGGAGGGGAGAACGCTCTGACTTGGCGCAGGGCAGACAATGGTGGTGGAGGGGAGAACGCTCTGACTTGGCGCTGGGCAGACATTGGTGGTGGAGGGGTTAAGGCGCTGACTTGGTGCAGGGCAGACATTGGTGGTGGAGGGGAGAACGCTCTGACTTGGCACTGGGCAGACATTGGTGGTGGAGGGGAGAACACTCTGACTTGGCACTGGGCAGACATTGGTGGTGGAGGGGAGAACGCTCTGACTTGGCACTGGGCAGACATTGGTGGTGGAGGGGAGAATGCTCTGACTTGGCACTGGGCAGACATTGGTGGTGGAGGGGAGAACGCTCTGACTTGGCACTGGGCAGACATTGGTGGTGGAGGGGAGAATGCTCTGACTTGGCACTGGGCAGACATTGGTGGTGGAGGGGTTAAGGCGCTGACTTGGTGCAGGGCAGACATTGGTGGTGGAGGGGAGAACGCTCTGACTTGGCACTGGGCAGACATTGGTGGTGGAGGGGTTAAGGCGCTGACTTGGTGCAGGGCAGACATTGGTGGTGGAGGGGAGAACACTCTGACTTGGCACTGGGCAGACATTGGTGGTGGAGGGGAGAACGCTCTGACTTGGTGCTGGGCAGACATTGGTGGTGGAGGGGAGAACACTCTGACTTGGCACTGGGCAGACATTGGTGGTGGAGGGGAGAACGCTCTGACTTGGCACTGGGCAGACATTGGTGGTGGAGGGGAGAACGCTCTGACTTGGTGCTGGGCAGACATTGGTGGTGGAGGGGAGAACGCTCTGACTTGGCACTGGGCAGACATTGGTGGTGGAGGGGAGAACGCTCTGACTTGGTGCTGGGCAGACATTGGTGGTGGAGGGGAGAACACTCTGACTTGGCACTGGGCAGACATTGGTGGTGGAGGGGAGAACGCTCTGACTTGGCGCAGGGCAGACAATGGTGGTGGAGGGGAGAACGCTCTGACTTGGCGCAGGGCAGACAATGGTGGTGGAGGGGAGAACACTCTGACTTGGCACTGGGCAGACATTGGTGGTGGAGGGGAGAACGCTCTGACTTGGCACTGGGCAGACATTGGTGGTGGAGGGGAGAACGCTCTGACTTGGCACTGGGCAGACATTGGTGGTGGAGGGGAGAATGCTCTGACTTGGCGCTGGGCAGACATTGGTGGTGGAGGGGTTAAGGCGCTGACTTGGCGCAGGGCAGACATTGGTGGTGGAGGGGAGAACGCTCTGACTTGGCGCTGGGCAGACATTGGTGGTGGAGGGGTTAAGGCGCTGACTTGGCACTGGGCAGACATTTGTGCTGGAGGGGAGAACGCTCTGACTTGGCACTGGGCAGACATTGGTGGTGGAGGGGAGAACGCTCTGACTTGGCACTGGGCAGACATTGGTGGTGGAGGGGAGAACGCTCTGACTTGGTGCTGGGCAGACATTGGTGGTGGAGGGGAGAACACTCTGACTTGGCACTGGGCAGACATTGGTGGTGGAGGGGAGAACGCTCTGACTTGGCACTGGGCAGACATTGGTGGTGGAGGGGAGAACGCTCTCACTTGGCACTGGGCAGACATTGGTGGTGGAGGGGAGAACGCTCTGACTTGGCACTGGGCAGACATTGGTGGTGGAGGGGAGAACGCTCTGACTTGGCGCTGGGCAGACATTGGTGGTGGAGGGGTTAAGGCGCTGACTTGGCACTGGGCAGACATTTGTGCTGGAGGGGAGAACGCTCTGACTTGGCACTGGGCAGACATTGGTGGTGGAGGGGAGAACGCTCTGACTTGGCACTGGGCAGACATTGGTGGTGGAGGGGAGAACACTCTGACTAGGCGCAGGGCAGACAATAGTGGTGGAGGGGAGAACGCTCTGACTTGGCGCTGGGCAGACATTGGTGGTGGAGGGGTTAAGGCGCTGACTTGGCGCTGGGCAGACATTGGTGGTGGAGGGGTTAAGGCGCTGACTTGGCACTGGGCAGACATTTGTGCTGGAGGGGAGAACGCTCTGACTTGGCACTGGGCAGACATTGGTGGTGGAGGGGAGAACGCTCTGACTTGGCGCTGGGCAGACATTGGTGGTGGAGGGGAGAACGCTCTGACTTGGCACTGGGCAGACTTTGGTGGTGGAGGGGAGAACACTCTGACTTGGCACTGGGCAGACATTGGTGGTGGAGGGGAGAACGCTCTGACTTGGCGCAGGGCAGACAATGGTGGTGGAGGGGAGAACGCTCTGACTTGGCACTGGGCAGACATTGGTGGTGGAGGGGAGAACGCTCTGACTTGGCGCAGGGCAGACAATGGTGGTGGAGGGGTTAAGGCGCTGACTTGGCGCTGGGCAGACATTGGTGGTGGAGGGGTTAAGGCGCTGACTTGGCACTGGGCAGACATTGGTGGTGGAGGGGTTAAGGCGCTGACTTGGCGCTGGGCAGACATTGGTGGTGGAGGGGTTAAGGCGCTGACTTGGCGCTGGGCAGACATTGGTGGTGGAGGGGTTAAGGCGCTGACTTGGCACTGGGCAGACATTGGTGGTGGAGGGGTTAAGGCGCTGACTTGGCGCTGGGCAGACATTGGTGGTGGAGGGGTTAAGGCACTGACTTGGCGCTGGGCAGACATTGGTGGTGGAGGGGTTAAGGCGCTGACTTGGCGCTGGGCAGACATTGGTGGTGGAGGGGTTAAGGCGCTGACTTGGCACTGGGCAGACATTGGTGGTGGAGGGGTTAAGGCGCTGACTTGGTGCTGGGCAGACATTGGTGGTGGAGGGGTTAAGGCGCTGACTTGGCGCTGGGCAGACATTGGTGGTGGAGGGGTTAAGGCGCTGACTTGGCGCTGGGCAGACATTGGTGGTGGAGGGGTTAAGGCGCTGACTTGGCACTGGGCAGACATTGGTGGTGGAGGGGTTAAGGCGCTGACTTGGTGCTGGGCAGACATTGGTGGTGGAGGGGTTAAGGCGCTGACTTGGTGCTGGGCAGACATTGGTGGTGGAGGGGAGAACGCTCTGACTTGGCGCAGGGCAGACATTGGTGGTGGAGGGGAGAACGCTCTGACTTGGCGCAGGGCAGACAATGGTGGTGGAGGGGAGAACACTCTGACTTGGCGCTGGGCAGACATTGGTGGTGGAGGGGTTAAGGCGCTGACTTGGTGCTGGGCAGACATTGGTGGTGGAGGGGTTAAGGCGCTGACTTGGTGCTGGGCAGACATTGGTGGTGGAGGGGTTAAGGCGCTGACTTGGTGCTGGGCAGACATTGGTGGTGGAGGGGTTAAGGCGCTGACTTGGTGCTGGGCAGACATTGGTGGTGGAGGGGTTAAGGCGCTGACTTGGTGCTGGGCAGACATTGGTGGTGGAGGGGTTAAGGCGCTGACTTGGCGCTGGGCAGACATTGGTGGTGGAGGGGTTAAGGCGCTGACTTGGCGCTGGGCAGACATTGGTGGTGGAGGGGTTAAGGCACTGACTTGGCGCTGGGCAGACATTGGTGGTGGAGGGGTTAACGCGCTGGCCTGTCATTCCTGGAATAAAGCGTTTCCTGTTCTGCCAGCGATATAATTAGTCGCAGTGCGGAGCGGCGGATGGCTCCGGAAAACCTTCGTGTCGTGTTTATATAGTGGACTTGGCAGGCGACAGGGAGGGGATGAGCGCGGGAAACCTGAAGCGATAACAGTCTGTGTCAGCCGCTTTATTAAATATACACGCAGTATATATAGAAGGCGATTGTCTGGGGAGCCGGTGATCCTCCGACTGACACTCATCGCCCAAGTCCATCAACTCCCTGCCCCCCCGCCTTATCTGATTTCTAGCGCCCCTCCCTCGCCCTTCTCACAGCAAAAATAAGAAAAGTGTTTATCTGAACGATTGTTTCAACTCAATAAACAGAGCGAAGCGACTTCATGGTGACCGGGCTGAGTTCCCACCACGGGCCAAATGGTAATGGTGTGACCCTGAGTGACATGGAGTCTTCACCCCATTACCCATGGATGTCCCCAATGGCCTCCTTTATCTTCTAATCCAAACATGGAGTCTTACCTTACCCATGGTAGCCCCCACTGACCTCCCTTATCTCCTATCTCATAATCCCAACATGGAGTCATACCTTAACCACAGATCTCCCCACTGACCTCCCTCTTTAGCCAACGTGCTTGAAGGACCCAATACTGTGCGTGTGTGGGGGGTGGTGGTGGTCCTCAGTAACTAGATCCACATAGGGTTGGAAAAACACCAAAAATACTAACACAGGGGCCACTAGTGCAGAGGATTATTAGTTGGTAGTAGAGTCAGAATCTCTTCCCCCCATCTTATACAATACTTGCGTTGGGTGGAACACCATTCAGAGCCCCAGAAAGATTCTCAACCTTTCCTCACACACATTTAGACCATCTGGGAGACAATATGAAGTTTTCATGTCTCATTGTCTGTTATGCTCTTCCACACAAAACAGAAATCCCCCTCGGCAATTCCATCCTACCTAGCTGAAGGCAGCTGACAATTTATCATCAACTCCCCAACAAGACCCCCTCTAATTCACACACTATCCCAGAGTCTGCCTCAAGAGGTCCTACCACAGGGGCAGCAGGGTTCCATTAGAAATATGGCTACCTTTTGGGGACTGGAAAGAGGAAGGCACACTCATTATATTCCAATGGTTAGTTGGGCACAAGAAAAAAGAAATTCTGATGTTTTCAGAGATCGGGTGTGTTATTTGATGGCAGAGACACAATGGACCACATCTGGTTATCATGTTCACAGACTGTCTTCTAAAAATAATTTCAAAACTTTGTAGACAAAAACATAGATATTTTGTGTGCTTACCACTAGCTCTGTACTTCTATGAAGGATGGTCCCTCTGATATATAGATGTGTAGAGATGATTGTCCTCCATTGCTGGGAGGTTATTCCACCACTAGCTCTGTACTTCCATGAAGGACGGTCCCTCTTTGATATTTAGATGTATAGAGATGATTGTCCACCATTGCTGGGAGGTTACTCCACCACTAGCTCTGTACTTCCATGAAGGATGGTCCCTCTGATGTATAGATGTATAGAGATGATTGTCCACCATTGCTGGGAGGTTACTCCACCACTAGCTCTGCAGTTCCATGAAGGATTGTCCTTCTCTGATATTTAGATGTGTAGAGATGATTGTCCACCATTGCTGGGAGGTTACTCCACCACTAGCTCTGTACTTCCATGAAGGACGGTTCCTCTTTGATATTTAGATGTATAGAGATGATTGTCCACCATTGCTGGGAGGTTACTCCACCACTAGCTCTGTGCTTCCATGAAGGATTGTCCTTCTCTGATATTTAGATGTGAAGAGATGATTGTCCACCATTGCTGGGAGGTTACTCCACCACTAGCTCTGTACTTCCATGAAGGACGGTTCCTCTTTGATATTTAGATGTATAGAGATGATTGTCCACCATTGCTGGGAGGTTACTCCACCACTAGCTCTGTACTTCCTAGAAGGATTGTCCTTCTCTGATATTTAGATGTGAAGAGATGATTGTCCACCATTGCTGGGAGGTTAGTCCACCACTAGCTCTGTACTTCCATGAAGGACGGTTCCTCTTTGATATTTAGATGTATAGAGATGATTGTCCACCATTGCTGGGAGGTTACTCCACCACTAGCTCTGTACTTCCATGAAGGACGGTCCCTCTCTGATATATAGATGTGAAGAGATGATTGTCCACCATTTCTGGGAGGTTATTCCACCACTAGCTCTGTACTTCCATGAAGGACGGTCCCTCTCTGATATATAGATGTATAGAGATGATTGTCCACCATTTCTGGGGGGTTATTCCACCACTAGCTCTGTACTTCCATGAAGGACGGTCCCTCTCTGATATATAGATGTATAGAGATGATTGTCCACCATTTCTGGGAGGTTATTCCACCACTAGCTCTGTACTTTCATGAAGGACAGTCCTTCTCTGATATTTAGATGTATAGAGATGATTGTCCACCATTTCTGGGGGGTTATTCCACCACTAGCTCTGTACTTCCATGAAGGACGGTCCCTCTCTGATGTATAGATGTGAAGAGATGATTGTCCACCATTTCTGGGAGGTTACTCCACCACCAGCTCTGTACTTCCATGAAGGACAGTCCCTCTCTGATATATAGATGTATAGAGATGATTGTCCACCATTTCTGGGAGGTTACTCCACCACCAGCTCTGTACTTCCATGAAGGACGGTCCCTCTCTGATATATAGATGTATAGAGATGATTGTCCACCATTTCTGGGAGGTTACTCCACCACCAGCTCTGTACTTCCATGAAGGACAGTCCCTCTCTGATATATAGATGTATAGAGATGATTGTCCACCATTTCTGGGGGGTTATTCCACCACTAGCTCTGTACTTCCATGAAGGACGGTCCCTCTCTGATGTATAGATGTATAGAGATGATTGTCCACCATTTCTGGGGGGTTATTCCACCACTACCACTAGCTCTGTACTTCTATGAAGGATGGTCCCTCTGATATATAGATGTGTAGAGATGATTGTCCTCCATTGCTGGGAGGTTATTCCACCACTAGCTCTGTACTTCCATGAAGGACGGTCCCTCTTTGATATTTAGATGTATAGAGATGATTGTCCACCATTGCTGGGAGGTTACTCCACCACTAGCTCTGTACTTCCATGAAGGATGGTCCCTCTGATGTATAGATGTGTAGAGATAATCATCCTCCATTGCTGGGAGGTTACTCCACCACTAGCTCTGCACTTCCATGAAGGATTGTCCTTCTCTGATATTTAGATGTGTAGAGATGATTGTCCACCATTGCTGGGAGGTTACTCCACCACTAGCTCTGTACTTCCATGAAGGACGGTTCCTCTTTGATATTTAGATGTATAGAGATGATTGTCCACCATTGCTGGGAGGTTACTCCACCACTAGCTCTGTACTTCCATGAAGGATTGTCCTTCTCTGATATTTAGATGTGAAGAGATGATTGTCCACCATTGCTGGGAGGTTAGTCCACCACTAGCTCTGTACTTCCATGAAGGACGGTTCCTCTTTGATATTTAGATGTATAGAGATGATTGTCCACCATTGCTGGGAGGTTACTCCACCACTAGCTCTGTACTTCCATGAAGGACGGTCCCTCTCTGATATATAGATGTGAAGAGATGATTGTCCACCATTTCTGGGAGGTTACTCCACCACTAGCTCTGTACTTCCATGAAGGACGGTTCTTCTTTGATATTTAGATGTATAGAGATGATTGTCCACCATTGCTGGGAGGTTACTCCACCACTAGCTCTGTACTTCCATGAAGGACGGTCCCTCTCTGATATATAGATGTGAAGAGATGATTGTCCACCATTTCTGGGAGGTTATTCCACCACTAGCTCTGTACTTCCATGAAGGACGGTTCCTCTTTGATATTTAGATGTATAGAGATGATTGTCCACCATTGCTGGGAGGTTACTCCACCACCAGCTCTGTACTTCCATGAAGGACGGTCCCTCTCTGATATATAGATGTGAAGAGATGATTGTCCACCATTTCTGGGAGGTTACTCCACCACCAGCTCTGTACTTCCATGAAGGACGGTCCCTCTCTGATATATAGATGTATAGAGATGATTGTCCACCATTTCTGGGGGGTTATTCCACCACTAGCTCTGTACTTCCATGAAGGACCGACCCTCTCTGATTTGTAGGGATTATTATTCTGGTTTTATTTTATGTTGGAGTCTGTAATGTGTATATAGAATTGTTTGTTGGTGTTGGATGTCATGGATGTCTATACAATGCAGGGAAATGGTTGGGGGATGGATGTTGGGGGCAGAGAAAAGTCTCATCATTCCTCTTCATATAATAAAGGTTTGTGGAGAGAACCGTCCAGCAGGGGGCAGAGTGAACATTTGCCCCTTCCATGCCCTGCATACAGAGCAGTCACAGGACAAAGTGCTGACAGTCCTGACCTCTGCACTCTACCATATCCTGGCCATCGCACGCCATGTCACCAGCAATGAACAATGACACCGGCTGCGCCTGCACTGGGAAACAGTTTGCAAAAACAAAGTAGAAAAATGTTTGTTCTGAATTTCTGAGCCTCTGACCTGCCGACGTCTCCCAATAAATCCCTGAAAGAAAACAACAGGGAGGCGCTGTCAGCCGCAGGAACACAATAGGCCATCAACACATACAGAGGACGGAGAGGGGACACCGAGGGGGAGAGGAGACACCGAGGGGGGAGAGGAGACACAAGGGGGGGAGAGGAGACACCGAGGGGGGAGAGGAGACACAAGGGGGGAGAGGAGACACCGAGGGGGGGGAGAGGAGACACCGAGGGGGGGAGAGGAGACACCGAGGGGGAGAGGGGACACCGAGGGGGAGAGGAGACACCGAGGGGGGAGAGGAGACACAAGGGGGGGAGAGGAGACACCGAGGGGGGAGAGGAGACACTGAGGGGGGGAGAGGAGACACCGAGGGGGAGAGGGGACACCGAGGGGGGAGAGGAGACACAAGGGGGGAGAGGAGACACCGAGGGGGGAGAGGAGACACAAGGGGGGAGAGGAGACACCGAGGGGGGGGAGAGGAGACACCGAGGGGGGGAGAGGAGACACAGAGGGGGAGAGGGGACACCGAGGGGGGAGAGGAGACACCGAGGGGGGAGAGGAGACACAAGGGGGGGAGAGGAGACACCGAGGGGGGAGAGGAGACACTGAGGGGGGGAGAGGAGACACAAGGGGGGAGAGGAGACACCGAGGGGGGAGAGGAGACACAAGGGGGGAGAGGAGACACAAGGGGGGAGAGGAGACACCGAGGGGGGGGAGAGGAGACACTGAGGGGGGGAGAGGAGACACCGAGGGGGAGAGGGGACACCGAGGGGGGAGAGGAGACACCGAGGGGGAGAGGAGACACCGAGGGGGGGAGAGGAGACACAAGGGGGGGAGAGGAGACACAAGGGGGGGAGAAGAGACACCGAGGGGGGGAGAAGAGACACCGAGGGGGGAGAGGAGACACCGAGGGGGGAGAGGGGACACCGAGGGGGAGAGGAGACACAAGGGGGGAGAGGAGACACCGAGGGGGGAGAGGAGACACCGAGGGGGAGAGGAGACACCGAGGGGGGAGAGGAGACACAAGGGGGGGAGAGGAGACACAAGGGGGGGAGAGGAGACACTGAGGGGGGAGAGGAGACACCGAGGGGGGAGAGGAGACACAAGGGGGGGAGAGGAGACACCGAGGGGGGAGAGGAGACACCGAGGGGGGGAGAGGAGACACCGAGGGGGGGGGAGAGGAGACACCGAGGGGGGGGAGGAGACACCGAGGGGGGAAAGGAGATGCCGAGGGGGAGAGGAGACACAAGGGGGGGAGAGGAGACACCGAGGGGGGGAGAGGAGACACCGAGGGGGGAGAGGAGACACAAGGGGGGGAGAGGAGACACTGAGGGGGGAGAGGAGACACAAGGGGGGAGAGGAGACACCGAGGGGGGGAGAGGAGACACCGAGGGGGGGAGGAGACACCGAGGGGGAGAGGAGACACCGAGGGGGGGGAGAGGAGACACCGAGGGGGGGAGAGGAGACACTGAGGGGGGGAGAGGAGACACCGAGGGGGAGAGGGGACACCGAGGGGGGAGAGGAGACACCGAGGGGGAGAGGAGACACCGAGGGGGGGGAGAGGAGACACAAGGGGGGGAGAGGAGACACAAGGGGGGAGAAGAGACACCGAGGGGGGAGAAGAGACACCGAGCGGGGAGAGGAGACACCGAGGGGGGAGAGGAGACACCGAGGGGGGAGAGGGGACACCGAGGGGGAGAGGAGACACAAGGGGGGGAGAGGGGGAGAGGAGACACCGAGGGGGGGGGAGAGGAGACACCGAGGGGGGGGAGGAGACACCGAGGGGGGAAAGGAGATGCCGAGGGGGAGAGGAGACACAAGGGGGGGAGAGGAGACACCGAGGGGGGGGAGAGGAGACATCGAGGGGGGAGAGGAGACACAAGGGGGGGAGAGGAGACACTGAGGGGGGAGAGGAGACACAAGGGGGGAGAGGAGACACCGAGGGGGGGAGAGGAGACACCGAGGGGGGGAGGAGACACCGAGGGGGAGAGGAGACACCGAGGGGGGGGAGAGGAGACACCGAGGGGGGGAGAGGAGACACTGAGGGGGGGAGAGGAGACACCGAGGGGGAGAGGAGACACCGAGGGGGGGGAGAGGAGACACAAGGGGGGGAGAGGAGACACAAGGGGGGAGAAGAGACACCGAGGGGGGAGAAGAGACACCGAGGGGGGAGAGGAGACACCGAGGGGGGAGAGGAGACACCGAGGGGGGAGAGGGGACACCGAGGGGGAGAGGAGACACAAGGGGGGGAGAGGGGGAGAGGAGACACCGAGGGGGGAGAGGAGACACCGAGGGGGGAGAGGAGACACAAGGGGGGGAGAGGAGACACCGAGGGGGGAGAGGAGACACAAGGGGGGGAGAAGAGACACCGAGGGGGGAGAAGAGACACCGAGGGGGGAGAGGAGACACTGAGGGGGGAGAGGGGACACCGAGGGGGAGAGGAGACACAAGGGGGGGAGAGGGGGAGAGGAGACACCGAGGGGGGAGAGGAGACACCGAGGGGGGAGAGGAGACACAAGGGGGGGAGAGGAGACACCGAGGGGGGAGAGGAGACACAAGGGGGGGAGAGGAGACACTGAGGGGGGGAGAGGAGTGTTAGATGCAACTGTTAAATAAGTTGCTTTAAGTTTATATTGCTTTGTCAAATTATTGCTTCTATAGGAATTAAGACACAGAGTCAGAAATCCGTGTATCAGTTCTTGAGCATAATGGACTGCTGCCTTTACTTCTTTCAAAGGCCTTTTATAGGCAATTATACAAACAATAGCATCAGCACAGCCCCCCCACACAGGGCAAGGGTAAACAACAACAGGAGTCACCTGGGCTACGAACACAAGCTTCAACACCATGGCAATATAGTTACAAGAAAACAAAAGCAGCTTCAATTGAGTTCAACAGCCAAAAAGTTACATTCAAAACAGATTTACATGTAGGCATCATATTAAGTGAGAACTCTAAATTAAATCCCTGACCTTATCAATTTCCCCCTTTGACATCATCCTCTCCCTCCCCCTGGGTCCTCATGAATAAGTTCTAGTCAGTTTTTCCCCAGAGTCCTTTCCCTGACCGCGAGTTGTCAGAGGGGTAGAACCCATCCCCCTAGGTATTACCAACATCTTAAAATTCAAGAAGAGGAGTTTTATAGGAGTAGGGTGATGTCAATACACATTTATCGGTATGCCCTGTCTATTCTCCTAATTTTCCTATTTATTTTCCTGTATACACATATATTTGTGATTGTAAGTGATATTAATATTAGAATAATAATTACCATTGGACTTAACAACCAGTGAAAGGTATTGGTTGCTGTAGAAGACATTCCACTAAATATATCCCACCAATGTGGTGCAGTATCCTGTTGTATCTGTGAGGAAAGATGTACTAGTCTACCTTTGTCAATTATTGCAGATACGAGGTTATTCTGTAGGGTGTGTTCTAGTGTTTCTATGTGTCGTCTTAACAACTCTGATTGTTCCAAAACCTGTTTTAGTGGTTCTAAAGAAATGATAAAGGGTGTAGTGTCAGTGAGATTATGTACCTCATAGACTGAAGAGAATATCTTATCGGCGTCTGGTTCAAAAAGATAGGTGTCATTACCCCATTGTAATATTTTAATCTTTTTTATACATCCTGCAAACGGCGCCGATTTATTTAATGCTAACATGGTGCGGTTGTCATTAGTAATGATACAAATATGCTGGGGTCTTATTTCTATGAATCTATTGTTCACATTTATCGGTGTTCTTTGCATTTTGCATATACTAGTTTGGTATTTTAACAAGCAAGGTTCATATACTGGGGAGCTTCTGCCACATACCATTCCCTTATTAGTTCCTTCACATAGAGTTAAATCATGGGTTCTGTTTCCTTTATCTACATATTTCCCATATATTTCTGGATACCAAAACTCGTCTTTAATTACTAGTGGCATGACCACTATTTTACACATTTCCATTACATCTGCTACCCGGTATGCTTCGAACCTTCCTACACACCATTTCTCCTCACATTCTATCTTATCCCCTTTTACTTGGAACCATACACCATCGTCAGTTAGACCTTTAAAGTATTTCATCCAGGTATGATAATTTCCCAACTGTAGTTCAGTCCTGGCCCTATTTATTTGTATATGATAGGATAAGAGGTTAAAAGAGCACTGTGTGAAATTTACAAACTGTTGACTTTGATTCCACAGCTGGAGCTCTGCTCCTATCGTGTGATTTATTAACCCTCCCAAAAATTGTAATAGGGGTATTTCTTGCAATTGGGTTTCAAAAGTGGTGGGTAACCATTTGCTTGTGATAGTCAAGCTGTCAGCTATGTGTCCCCCTGCATGCTTCCATCTGTTGTTCATTTCTTCTATCTCCACCGAGTTTAAAATTCCCATCCCTGTACCTGACAGTCCCAATAGTGTGTTGTACCATTCTCGTTTATACCTACATTCCGGTATAGAGGGAAAGGTGATATTGAATTTTATTTTTGTTTTCTGTTGTGATGTTGATACATTTATACAAGTGTTTGGTACGGGTGTTAATATGGAAGATTCAATTGTTGGCGTTACTTCTTCCTCCATTTGTATGTGAAATCCATAGGCCTCTGCACTCCAATACCACCCATCATTTCTCTCTTCCCTCCACCAAGAGGCACAGAGGAAAGTACTGGATTGATTAACGGTAATATCTGTCAGATTAAACATCCCTTCGGTTATATTCCCTCCTTCTGCCATGACTGTTAATATTTGGTACATTTGTCCCACTACCCGTTCCCAGACTTGTTTCCATGTCTGTGAAAGGGATATTTTATGACACCTATGGTTCTTACTATTGTTAAAGGGGAAACCCATATTATCATTCCACTGGAAAGTTACAGTTACTTCTGAGAGGGGGTCTGCCTGTATCCATGCTATACCTACATCTACATGAAACGGTCGCCTATGTCCTTCAACAGTATAATTACCCACAGTGTAATCCTTATTTATCTCATATCCTGATACATTTGCCACTTTAGGGTCATCTATACTCCATTCGAAAGTCATTGTTTCTTCTACCTCAAGTACATTAATACCAGGAGTCCATGCATATATTTGTAAAACAACAATTTTCAACAGAAAATATGTAAGTAGATATTTCATCATGTTGTTTTCTCGGGTTGTTTCTTGCAATGTGATGCGTGTATCCAGGTAGGTTTTCCTTCCAGCTTTACTGAGGTGGCTGTGGTCAAAAGCACTTGATAAGGACCTTCAAACCTTGGCTCCAATGTCTTTCTGGTGTGTTTCTTTACATATACATAATCCCCTGGTAGCAGAGTATGTGTACCTGTTATTGAATTAGGGTCTGGAAGAGAAGAATACACACTTTTGTGGATCTTAGTTAGACGTTGTTGTAATTGTATCACATATGCAGTCAAACTATCACATTGCAATTGCATACTCTGTGGAAAGTATAAACCCAATCTAGGTGCATTCCCAAAAAGTATCTCATATGGGGATAATCCTGTCTTTCCTGTTGGAGTGTACCTTATAGAGAATAAAGCCAAAGGCAGACATTCAGGCCATGGTTTGTTTAACTCTTGCATGGCTTTTTGTATTTTTAACTTTATTGTCCCATTTACTCTCTCCACTGATCCTGAACTCTGTGGGTGGTAAGGGGTGTGAAAACTTTGTTGAACCCCTAACATGGTCATCACATTCTGCATGATTTCTCCTGTAAAGTGTGTCCCCCTATCTGATTCTATGGTTTCAGGAAGACCAAACCTAGGTATTAACTCAGTGATCAGTTTCTTAGCTGTGGCTTTAGCTGTAGCTGATTTTACTGGATAACTTTCGGGCCAACCTGAAAATAAATCGATACACACGAGGACAAATTCAAAGGGGCCGCTCTTAGGCATTTGTATGTAATCAATCTGCAGTCTCTGGAAGGGGTATTGGGCCCGGACCTGGTGTTTTCGTGGGGTTTTCACTTTCTGTCCTGGGTTATTCAGGAGACAGATTTGGCAGGCTGCACAGTAGTTTCTCGCAGTACTACTGAATCCAGGGGCGAGCCATCCTTGGTTCACAATCCTATACATGGAATTGGAACTGACATGTGTGGGTAGGTGAACTGCCGCTGCCATTGCTGGGTACAGAGAGGCAGGCAGGCATATTTTGCCCCCTTCCCTCCATACATTGTCAAGGTCTGGTGCTGCTCCCATTCTGACCCACTTATCTTTCTCGCTCTCCCCTGCTTGCTCCTGTAATTTACTCAGCTGCTGCCATGTTGGTTCTGGGATACTCACCTCTACCGCTGCTAAGGTCTCAGGGCTTCCTCCCCCTAGAGCTGCCTGTTTTGCAGTCAAATCTGCAAATGCATTTCCTTTTGCCTCAATTGTTTTTGCGCTCGTGTGTGCCGCTATCTTCATAATGGCTACTCGTTTAACCTTTTGAAGATTGTTCAGGACTCTCTTAATCCCTTCTCCATGTTTTACAGGTGTACCTGCTGCTGTCAGATAACCTCTAGCCCTCCATATGTGGCCATAATCGTGCGCTACGCCATAAACGTAGGCAGAGTCAGTGTAAATATTCCCTTCTCGTCCTTTTAAGTATTCTAGGGCTTGTTCTAAAGCTTTTAATTCTGCTTCTTGTGCTGACATATGGGCTGGTAAGGGCTGTGCGTCAATCACCTGTGTATCAGTCACTACGGCATACCCTGTGTGATATTTACCCTTGTCATCAGCAAACCTACTGCCATCTATATACAAAGTGTGCTCAGCATTAAAAATTGGTGTATCTGTAACATGTGGGAATCCCATTGTCTCCTGTTCCATGAGCTGAAAACAATCGTGTTCATCTACTTCTTTAAACAAAAGAGTGTCAGTGTCCTCATTTCTTTTCTCACTAGTACTATTAGCACTATCATTATCATTCCCCCTTGCCAAATCTGGTGACTGAAGAGGCAAAAAGGTGGCCAAATTTAAGGTTGTACAGCGTTGAAAAGTGACATTTGGAGGTAAGAGTAAAGTACACTGTAACCTTAATTGCCTAGCCATGGAAATGTGTTTAGGCTGTACCTGAGACAAGATTGCATGTATGTCATGTGTGGTATGCACTACAACCGGATTGTCTAGAACAATCTCTGATGACTTATCTATGATAATTGACACTGCAGCTACCGCCCGTACACAGGACGGTGAACCTCTAGATACTGGATCTAATGCTGCTGAAAAGTAAGCGACTGGTCTTTGTTTTACATGTGCCTGTGTCAGAACACCTGTGGCGTGTCCAGTGATCTCAGCAATGTACAGATTAAATATCTTAGTATAATCTAAAATGATAAACGACTCATAAGCTACTTCTGTAAGCATATACGGTACAATTTTCAAACAATCGTATAATGGCTGCATCAAAGCGCTAGCGTGTGGTATCCATTGTCTACAATATGACACAATACCTAAAAACATACGCAATTGTTTGAAATTCCGTGGGGGTAACATTCCCTTTATCACTTGAACCCTCTCCTCAGTGAGATGTCTCGTACCCTGTGATATACAATGTCCCAAAAAGATAACTTTTTCCTGACACACTTGTAACTTTTTCTTATTAACCTTGCAACCTTTTTCTGCCAAAAATCGCAACAAATTAAGGGTGGTGGCCAAACAAGTTTCCTTGTCAGGGCAGCATAACAATAAATCATCCACATATTGTAACAATACACAGGAATCTGGTGGTACCCATTCTCCCAACACCGTTTGCAATGCTTGCGAATACAAGGTAGGTGAATGCGCCATACCCTGAGGTAGGCGTGTCCAGGTTAGTTGCCGATTTTTGATTGAAAATGCGAACCAAAGTTGGCATTCTTCAGCAAGCGGGACGGAAAAGAAAGCATTCGCTAAATCTATAACCGTAAAGTACATACTGGTTGATGGTATTTGTGACAGTAATGTATGTGGATTGGGTACTAAAGGTGTCATCGGGGCTAGTATTTTGTTGACCGCTCTAAGGTCTTGGACCATTCTATACTTAACCGGACTACCGGCTACTGATTTCTTTTTAACCGGGTACAAGGGAGTGTTTGCCGGTGATTTTACCTTTTTTAGAACTCCACTTTTTAAGAAGGATTGGACCTGCATTTCTATGGCCGTCTCTTGGGGTGCACTAAGTGGATACTGCTTTTGTTGGGGAAGCACTGCTCCTGGAATCAGCTGTAGGGTAACCGGAGGTATGGGCAAAAGTCCAACATCAGCTGGATGTTTCTCCCATAGTTCTCCTGGAAGGGACGACAAAATCTGATCTAAGTCTGAAGGAGGTGGGCCGGACAATTCCGATTCCTCCTCTAGGTATTGTATCAGGTTACACATCTCCATGTGTTCTTGATTATCCCCTATAGCTAAGGTGACAGTGCCATCTGGGTGATAGGTAATGTTAGCTCCTATTTTCTGCAAAATGTCAGCTCCTAACAAATTAGTGGGGGCTCCTCTGGATACCAGAAAGCGTGAAAGGAACATGTGGTTTCCTACTTTAACTTTCAGAGGTTTTGTAAGCGGGGCGTCGGCTAAAATGCCATCATATCCAGTTATTAGTAAAGTGTCAGGTGATTTTTGGCCAGGGAGTAGTTCAGAGTCAAAAAGTAACGAGCGTGAAGCTCCTGTATCGACTAAACAAGAGATTTTCTTATTACCAACCGTTATATTTGTCTTAAGCATTGTTGTTTTGGATTTTTCTAAAACCGGGGTGAGTCATGCTCGTGGACCATCTCCCTGCTGCCTGATATGACTATTTTTGTTGTCCCTGGGCTGGTTCCTTCTCTGATTAACTGGAGAATCAACACCTTCCTCTCCTTCATCCCTTATTCTTTTCCTACAGTTGCGTCTGATGTGACCAATCTTGTTACAGTAGTGACAGGTAAGGGGTTTGCGAAAGGAACCTCTACCTTGCTCTTGGGGACCCCCGAGTGCGTTGATAGCATGAGATTTCCTCCCTTTGGTTTCTGCTAAGTCCGCCTCTATGCCTTGCGCTTTTTGTAACAACGTCCCTCTATCTCTAGTTGCCCTCCACTCTGGTGTGCAGGCTTTCAGTCTCTCACTTATCTGTGGAATTAATCCCTCCATAAATTGTCTATTGAAGGCTCGGATTGTGACTGGCAGGGCCAAGTCCAATCCCTCATCTGCCATTATACTTTCCATAGATAAGTAAAATTCCGATACAGTCTGTCCTGGCATTTGCTTCATGGGTGATATTGACCCCCTCTCCTGTTGTTTTGCCTGACAAAAAGCTTCTAATCTAGCAATAAAAGGGGCCCTTGAGTCTATATGTCTGACATGTCCTGTCTCCAGGTTGCCCTCCCCATCAACTTGTCCTGCAGGTCTGTGTGGACCTATTTCTGTCATAAACTGGTTAAACAGGGTCAGAGTCATTTTGTGTCTGCATAGATCCTCCCCATCCTGCCAGGTTGCTTCATGTGTATTCATTAACTGTGTCACAAATCTACAGAAAACAGCTGGCTTTACTATAATGCATGTATCAGTGCGTACGGGAGCTACAGTTTCTGAATGAAATTCTTATACTCCACAAACCTGAAAAAAAAAAAAAAACCATTCTCTACCCTTAAGTTCAGGATATATCTTGTGTGGTTTACGTTCTATGTCAGTATATGGGGGTGGGATGGCTGAGCTGAGATTATTTAAAATTTCAACATTTTTTTGTTCTTCTGTCTTTCATATCCCAACCATCACAATCTGGATTATATTTCCACCCCTCTTCTTTCGCTCTATTTGAGACCTTAATTAAGCATTGAACCTGATGCATCCATTGCTTCTCTAACACCTCCCCTTGTCTGTCCCTTTTTTATTTCACTCCATACATCCGGGTCTAAGCCCGCTGCTCCTTTCACCTTAAATTTACGAAGGACATCCTTTAAGTCCTGTGCTTCATCTTCCCCACAGATGTTTTTAATTATCTGTGGCACCGTATAGTGCGCCACAATTCCCTGACGGGGTTTTGTGTTCCTCTGGCCCATTCTAACAGTCCTGCCTAGGTAGCGTGTGGGACACTTAGTGTACAATATAATGTGGCTACAACATATACAAGAATGAATAATTACTTTATATGCTAGCCCAATAGCAAACCAGCTAAGTTACACTAGTTCCTCGTTGCCTTCCTCCTAGGGTGCTAGAATTCTAGAAACCTCTCCGGAATGAGATTTCTGAAACCGAATTACTTTATATTCTAGCCCAATAATAAATAATTACTTTATATGCTAGCCCAATAACAAAGCAGAATGCGGCTACAACATATACAAGCATTCCTTTAAGTGGCCAGGTATCCGACTAGATCTCCGGACTTTGTTGAGACCTTATTCCCCCCCTCGTATCTGGGAATCCCTCTCATACACTCTTATCCCTGCTTTATGGAGCAGACAGGGCTTATACTCTCAACCCGTCTATGGTTTATGAGTTAGATGTGAGGTTAAGCATAAGCGTCAGACCCCCAAGCTCACAAGCCCTCAGGTTCCCAATCGTGTGAGGTAAGGCGCATTCCGTTGCTTAGTTCGGCAATCCCCTTCTAACTCATACCATCCTTGACAAGGCTCATTCACTTTCTCAACAAGACAGACAAGACAAACACAGATAACAAAACAAACAAATAATTCCAGCAATATAAACTAAAATATGCAGTAATTCTAGACTCACCACTACAGAGGCTGGTGTTTTAAAACCAGGAGAACCGTAACTGACAGAACGGATAGGCACAAATCAGGGGAGCACAGAATATAAGAAAAATAAAGCTTTTTCTTACCTGCGCAGGTTTTTTGATCTGTGGTTCCCGGAATGCCTATTCCTTTTTGTTCCGTCAGCCGCGTTCGTCCACCTCTTGTAGTATCATCGGTGAGTCCCTCGTTCAGGCGCCAAAATGTTAGATGCAACTGTTAAATAAGTTGCTTTAAGTTTATATTGCTTTGTCTAATTATTGCTTCTATAGGAATTAAGACACAGAGTCAGAAATCCGTGTATCAGTTCTTGAGCATAATGGACTGCTGCCTTTACTTCTTTCAAAGGCCTTTTTATAGGCAATTATACAAACAATAGCATCAGCACAACCCCCCCACACAGGGCAAGGGTAAACAACAACAGGAGTCACCTGGGCTACGAACACAAGCTTCAACACCATGGCAATATAGTTACAAGAAAACAAAAGCAGCTTCAATTGAGTTCAACAGCCAAAAAGTTACATTCAAAACAGATTTACATGTAGGCATCATATTAAGTGAGAACTCTAAATTAAATCCCTGACCTTATCAGTGGAGAGGAGACATGAGGGTGGAGAGGAGACACCAAGGGGGAGAGGAGATATTAGGGCGGAGAGGAGACATGAGGGTGGAGAGGAAACACTGAGGGGGAGAGGAGACACTGAGGGGGAGAGGAGACATGAGGGTGGAGAGGAGACATGAGGGTGGAGAGGAGACATGAGGGTGGAGAGGAGACATGAGGGTGGAGAAGAGACACCAAGGGGGAGAGGAGATATGAGGGTGGAGAGGAGACACTGAGGGGGAGAGGAGACATGAAGATGGAGAGGAGACATAAACAGAGGCGTTGCTAGGGGGGTGCAGGGGGTGCGGTCCACACCCGGGTGACACCCTCCTGATGGTGAGGAGAGCCCTGGTATTTTTTTTCAGCTGACCCGTTCACCCCGCAGCTCCTGGGTTGGAACAACGCACCTCCAGCGCCGCGCCTGGTGTGACACCGAGGGGGGAAAGGAGATATGAGGATGGAGAGGAGACACCGAGGGGGGTGAAGAGACATGAGGATGGAAAATAGACATGGGGGTGGAGAGGAGACACTGAGGAGGAAATGAGACATGAGGAGGGAGAGGAGACACCGAGGGAGGAAATGAGACATGAGGAGGGAGAGGAGACACCGAGGGGGGAAAGGAGACATGAGGAGGGAGAGGAGACACCGAGGTGGGAAAGGAGACATGAGGAGGGAGAGGAGACACCGAGGTGGGAAAGGAGACATGAGGAGGGAGAGGAGACACCGAGGGGGGAAAGGAGACATGAGGATGGAGAGGAGACACCGAGGGGGGAAAGGAGACATGAGGATGGAGAGGAGACACCGAGGGGGAAAGGAGACACCGAGGGGGAAAGGAGACATGAGGAGGGAGAGGAGACACCGAGGGGGAAAGGAGACATGAGGATGGAGAGGAGACACCGAGGGGGAAAGGAGACACCGAGGGGGAAAGGAGACATGAGGAGGGAGAGGAGACACCGAGGGGGAAAGGAGACATGAGGAGGGAGAGGAGACACCGAGGGGGGAGAGGGACACGAGGCGGGAGCGGGGACCTTGAGGGGGGTGAAGAGACATGAGGAGGGAGAGGGGACACCAAGGGGTGGTAATACTCCGGCTCCAGGCTGTGCTGTGTGGTAGATGCTCCTGGCTCCGGTGATTGTTGTTTTGGTAGTTGTTGGGTACTGAAGAGCCATCATGGGGTACTGAGGAGCCATCATGGGGTACTGAAGAGCCATCATGGGGTACTGAGGAGTCATCATGGGGTACTGAGGAGCCATCATGGGGTACTGAAGAGCCATCATGGGGTACTGAGGAGTCATCATGGGGTACTGAGGAGCCATCATGGGGTACTGAGGAGCCATCATGGGGTACTGAGGAGTCATCATGGGGTACTGAGGAGCCATCCTGAGGAGCCATCATGGGGTACTGAGGAGCCATCATGGGGTACTGAGGAGTCATCATGGGGTACTGAGGAGCCATCCTGAGGAGCCATCATGGGGTACTGAGGAGTCATCATGGGGTACTGAGGAGTCATCATGGGGTACTGAGGAGCCATCATGGGGTACTGAGGAGCCATCATGGGGTACTGAGGAGTCATCATGGGGTACTGAGGAGCCATCATGGGGTACTGAGGAGCCATCCTGAGGAGCCATCTTGGGGTACTGAGGAGTCATCATGGGGTACTGAGGAGTCATCATGGGGTACTGAGGAGCCATCCTGAGGAGCCATCTTGGGGTACTGAGGAGTCATCATGGGGTACTGAGGAGCCATCATGGGGTACTGAGGAGCCATCATGGGGTACTGAGGAGCCATCATGGGGTACTGAGGAGCCATCATGGGGTACTGAGGAGCCATCATGGGGTACTGAGGAGCCATCATGGGGTACTGAGGAGTCATCATGGGGTACTGAGGAGCCATCATGGGGTACCGAGGAGCCATCATGGGGTACCGAGGAGCCATCATGGGGTACCGAGGAGCCATCATGGGGTACCGAGGAGTCATCATGGGGTTCTGAGGAGCCATCATGGGGTACTGAGGAGTCATCATGGGGTACTGAGGAGCCATCATGGGGTACCGAGGAGTCATCATGGGGTTCTGAGGAGCCATCATGGGGTACTGAGGAGTCATCATGGGGTACTGAGGAGCCATCATGGGGTACTGAGGAGCCATCATGGGGTACTGAGGAGTCATCATGGGGTACTGAGGAGTCATCATGGGGTACTGAGGAGTCATCATGGGGTACTGAGGAGTCATCATGGGGTACTGAGGAGCCATCATGGGGTAGTGGACGGTGTCAGCAGTTTTGTACTTTTTTAATTGTCTTTTAATTTTTTTTATTAATAATATTATTTGTTATGATTTTTAGGAGTCTTTATGGGGGGCTTTGGTGAAAACTGACCCCGATGTCTCACCCCTCAGTCCCTTTATTGACGGCAGATGAATGGGAAGTGCTCTGTGCTGAGCAGCTTCACAAAACACAGTTTCCAATGCTTCAGTAATGAATGAACACAGTGAATGATCGGCACTGATCACTCACTGTGTTCATTCAATAAAGGAAGGGGGCGGTAAATGACATTTATTGACCCCTTACCCCAATCTCCATCCAGACACATCCCCCGCAGCATCTGGTGAGGGAGACCACAGGAATCAGACAGCAGAAAGAAGGGGAACCTGGAGAGAGGGGGTGTTGGGGTGTATTTTCCTTCTGTGGGAGCCGAATGTTGGCGGGATGGAGAAGACGAGACTTTCAGCTGCTGCAGGTAAAAAATACAGCCCATTGGTTCCACTAAATGCCGCCCCTCTTCGCCAGGTTCTAATGGGTTGCCGACCCCTAGATTAGGGTGTGCCCAGGCACACCCGGCGAACCCCATGTGTACACTTATGGGACCTGCATACCTCCCAACGTTGGAGTTCAAGGATGAGGGACATCTTAGTGACCTGAGGCATGCTATGTGCTCCGCTGCAAAAAAGTGGGTGTGGCCAAAATGTTAATGGTGGGAGGGGCTTAAGGGGCATGGCTACGCAAAACCTGGGCTTCCTTATATCTATAAAATATGCTGCGCCACAAGCAGAATCAATAATCTTCCATTACATATGTTGTGTACAAGCTGAAAACAGACGGAGAGCTGACACTTTGTCTGAGATTTCAAATACTCAGTAACTGCTGTGACAATGAACACTTGAGAAGTTTATATGTACAATATAATGTATAGAGTGCAGGGGTAAGGATTACAGATCACAGAGTGCAGGGCTCAGGATTACAGATCACAGAGTGCAGGGGTCAGGATTACAGATCACAGAGTGCAGGGGTCAGGATTACAGATCACAGAGTGCAGGGCTCAGGATTACAGATCACAGAGTGCAGGGGTCAGGATTACAGATCACAGAGTGCAGGGCTCAGGATTACAGATCACAGAGTGCAGGGGTCAGGATTAAAGATCACAGAGTGCAGGGCTCAGGATTACAGATCACAGAGTGCAGGGGTCAGGATTACAGATCACAGAGTGCAGGGGTAAGGATTACAGATCACAGAGTGCAGGGCTCAGGATTACAGATCACAGAGTGCAGGGCTCAGGATTACAGATCACAGAGTGCAGGGCTCAGGATTACAGATCACAGAGTGCAGGGCTCAGGATTACAGATCACAGAGTGCAGGGGTCAGGATTACAGATCACAGAGTGCAGGGCTCAGGATTACAGATCACAACAGAGTGCAGGGGTCAGGATTACAGATCACAGAGTGCAGGGGTCAGGATTAAAGATCACAGAGTGCAGGGCTCAGGATTACAGATCACAGAGTGCAGGGGTCAGGATTACAGATCACAGAGTGCAGGGCTCAGGATTACAGATCACAGAGTGCAGGGCTCAGGATTACAGATCACAGAGTGCAATATAATGTATAGAGTGCAGGGGTCAGGATTACAGATCACAGAGTGCAGGGGTCAGGATTGCAGATCACAGAGTGCAGGGGTCAGGATTACAGATCACAGAGTGCAGGGGTCAGGATTACAGATCACAGAGTGCAGGGGTCAGGATTGCAGATCACAGAGTGCAGGGGTCAGGATTACAGAGTGCAGGGGTCAGGATTACAGATCACAGAGTGCAGGGCTCAGGATTACAGATCACAGAGTGCAGGGCTCAGGATTACAGATCACAGAGTGCAGGGCTCAGGATTGCAGATCACAAAGTGCAGGGGTCAGGATTACAGATCACAGAGTGCAGGGGTCAGGATTGCAGATCACAGAGTGCAGGGCTCAGGATTACAGATCACAGAGTGCAGGGCTCAGGATTACAGATCACAGAGTGCAGGGGTCAGGATAGCAGATCACAGAGTGCAGGGGTCAGAATAGCAGATCACAGAGTGCAGGGGTCAGGATTACAGATCACATAGTGCAGGGGTCAGGATTGCACATCACAGAGTGCAGGGGACAGGAGTGTTATGTACAGTGTAAAGACCTCCTGCAACCCCTCTGACTCCTGGAGACCTCCTGCAACCCCTCTGACTCCTGGAGACCTCCTGCAACCCCTCTGACTCCTGGAGACCTCCTGCAACCCCTCTGACTCCTGGAGACCTCCTGGAGCCCCTCTGACTCCTGGAGACCTCCTGCAACCCCTCTGACTCCTGGAGACCTCCTGCAACCCCTCTGACTCCAGGAGACCTCCTGCAACCCCTCTGACTCCTGGAGACCTCCTGTCTCTTGGTGTGGAGCAGTCTCCACCTGGGAACCCTGAGGTATTCCCATAAACTCATTATAAGTGCTCACCTGAGCACACACTCTGCTGATCATCTACAAAATCTGAACACAGGGTTGGAGATCCCGTCCCACCCAAGACACTGTAGAATCTCCAAACTACAGAGCCCCAAGCCGGAATACCAAAACCTGGAGAAAGCTGTGAAAGCAGTCTTCTCCAGTCCACATCTATGCTCTGCAGTCTTGCACCAAGCAAATGTGCACACCCCCTGTGTCCCCCAAACTACCAATTTTACCGTGACGGCATCTCCTAATGTCACATATCCCCCCCCCCGTTTCGAACCCGAAGGGGGCAGAACACATCAGCCCGAATCCTTGATTGGGGCACCTCTGCGCCAGCTGTTTGCTGCATAGGCCCAATCTTTTTTCCGGGTGCGTTCCCAGGCACGCCCTACCCTGGATCGCAGTGGGGTCCTACAGTTTACAAGAAATTATTCATGGTCATATCAAGGTCATTGTTTACATTAATATTCAGTATTACACCACCATTTCTCCAATTGCCGATACCGTCAGTTCTTTCTTGCTCAGGGTTTGGTAGGGCCAGGCCCAAGGAGGGATAACACACAGATGAGCAGCTATCCCCTATGAGACCTTCACAAGGCTTCACTTCACCTGTTGTCCAAATCTCTGTGGGCACTTTTCCTAACAACTGACATTGAGCAATGCATGACCCATTTCTAGCCTTACCAATCTTTGCCAGCTCACACTTTTCCATGTCACAACTAGGGATGAGCTTCGAGTTCGAGTCGAACTCATGTTCGACTCGAACATTGGCTGTTCGCAAGTTCGCCGAACAGCGAACAATTTGGGGTGTTCGCAGCAAATTCGAATGCCGCGGAACACCCTTTAAAAGTCTATGGGAGAAATCAAAAGTGCTAATTTTAAAGACTTATATGCAAGTTATTGTCATAAAAAGTGTTTGGGGACCCGGGTCCTGCCCCAGGGGACATGGATCAATGCAAAAAAAAGTTTTAAAAACGGCCGTTTTTTCAGGAGCAGTGATTTTAATAATACTTAAAGTCAATCAATAAAAGTGTAATATCCCTTTAAATTTTGTACCTGGGGGGTGTCTATAGTGTGCCTGTAAAGGGGCGCATGTTTCCTGTGTTTAGAACAGTCTGACAGCAAAATGACATTTTGAAGGAAAAAACTCATTTAAAACTACCCGCGGCTATTGCATTGCCGACAATACACATAGAAGTTCATTGATAAAAACGGCATGGGAATTCCCCAAAGGGGAACCCCGAACCAAAATTTAAAAAAAAAAAATGACGTGGGAGTCCCCCTAAATTCCATACCAGGCCCTTCAGGTCTGGTATGGATATTAAGGGGAACCCCGGCCAAAATTAAAAAAAAAAAATGACGTGGGGTTCCCCCTAAATTCCATACCAGACCCTTCAGGTCTGGTATGGATTTTAAGGGGAACCCCGCGCCAAAAAAAAAAAAAAAAAAACGGCGTGGGGTCCCCCCAAAAATCCATACCAGACCCTTATCCGAGCACGCAACCTGGCAGGCCGCAGGAAAAGAGGGGGGGACGAGAGTGCGGCCCCCCCTCCCTCCTGAACCGTACCAGGCCACATGCCCTCAACATTGGGAGGGTGCTTTGGGGTAGCCCCCCAAAACACCTTGTCCCCATGTTGATGAGGACAAGGGCCTCATCCCCACAACCCTGGCCGGTGGTTGTGGGGGTCTGCGGGCGGGGGGCTTATCGGAATCTGGAAGCCCCCTTTAACAAGGTGACCAAAATGACAAGAGACAGTTTTTGACAATTCCTTTATTTAAATGCTTCTTCTTTCTTCTATCTTCCTTCATCTTCTGGTTCTTCTGGCTCTTCTGGTTCTTCCTCCGGCGTTCTCGTCCAGCATCTCCTCCGTGGCGTCTTCTATCTTCTTCTCCTCGGGCCGCTCCGCACCCATGGCATGGGGGGGAGGCTCCCGCTCTTCTCTTCTTCTTTTCTTCTCTTCTTCTCTTCTTCATTTTCTTCTCCGGGCTGCTCCGCAATCCATGCTGGCATGGAGGGAGGCTCCCGCTGTGTGACGGCGCTCCTCGTCTGACAGTTCTTAAATAACGGGGGGCGGGGCCACCCGGTGACCCCACCCCCTCTGACGCACGGGACATGACGGGACTTCCCTGCGGCATTCCCCGTGACGTCACAGGGAAGTCCCGTCAAGTCACCGTGCGTCAGAGGGGGGGGCGGGGTCACCGGGTGGCCCCGCCCCCCGTTATTTAAGAACTGTCAGACGAGGAGCGCCGTCACACAGCGGGAGCCTCCCTCCATGCCAGCATGGATTGCGGAGCAGCCCGGAGAAGAAAATGAAGAAGAGAAGAAGAGAAGAAAAGAAGAAGAGAAGAGCGGGAGCCTCCCCCCCATGCCATGGGTGCGGAGCGGCCCGAGGAGAAGAAGATAGAAGACGCCACGGAGGAGATGCTGGACGAGAACGCCGGAGGAAGAACCAGAAGAGCCAGAAGAACCAGAAGATGAAGGAAGATAGAAGAAAGAAGAAGCATTTAAATAAAGGAATTGTCAAAAACTGTCTCTTGTCATTTTTAACATTTTTGACACTTTTTTCGTGAAATGGTAGGAAGTACCCCCTTACCATTTCACACAGGGGGGGGGGCCGGGATCTGGGGGTCACCTTGTTAAAGGGGGCTTCCAGATTCCGATAAGCCCCCCGCCCGCAGACCCCCACAACCACCGGCCAGGGTTGTGGGGATGAGGCCCTTGTCCTCATCAACATGGGGACAAGGTGTTTTGGGGGGCTACCCCAAAGCACCCTCCCAATGTTGAGGGCATGTGGCCTGGTACGGTTCAGGAGGGAGGGGGGGCCGCACTCTCGTCCCCCCCTCTTTTCCTGCGGCCTGCCAGGTTGCGTGCTCGGATAAGGGTCTGGTATGGATTTTTGGGGGGACCCCACGCCGTTTTTTTTTTTTTTTTTTGGTGCGGGGTTCCCCTTAAAATCCATACCAGACCTGAAGGGTCTGGTATGGAATTTAGGGGGAACCCCACGTCATTTTTTTTTTAAATTTTGGCCGGGGTTCCCCTTAATATCCATACCAGACCTGAAGGGCCTGGTATGGAATTTAGGGGGACTCCCACGTCATTTTTTTTTTTTAATTTTGGTTCGGGGTTCCCCTTTGGGGAATTCCCATGCCGTTTTTATCAATGAACTTCTATGTGTATTGTCGGCAATGCAATAGCCGCGGGTAGTTTTAAATGAGTTTTTTCCTTCAAAATGTCATTTTGCTGTCAGACTGTTCTAAACACAGGAAACATGCGCCCCTTTACAGGCATACTATAGACACCCCCCAGGTACGAAATTTAAAGGGATATTACACTTTTATTGATTGACTTTAAGCATTATTAAAATCACTGCTCCTGAAAAAACTGCCGTTTTTAAAACTTTTTTTTGCATTGATCCATGTCCCCTGGGGCAGGACCCGGGTCCCCAAACACATTTTATGACAATAACTTGCATATAAGCCTTTAAAATTAGCACTTTTGATTATTCATGTTCGTGTCCCATAGACTTTAACGGTGTTCGCGTGTTCGAACGAACTTTTTTCCTGTTCGCATGTTCTGGTGCGAACCGAACAGGGGGGTGTTCGGCTCATCCCTAGTCACAACTTTTGTTACCCTCCATACTAGATTTTAGAGCGTCTCCGGGTACCCCAACTTGTACCTCTCTGCAGGTGACAGACAGAATCTCTGCTTTTGCTGTGTCCATATCCGCCCTTCCTTCTTAGGAGGTCTAGCGGGTGAGGGAGTATCCGCGCCATTTAATAATCCCCGCTCAGCCGCACCTCAGACCGCACTAGCAGAGATGTCCATCACCGCATCAGGCGGAGAGACCTCTGATGTCTCCAGCAGCCCCCCAGAGCGCCTTCCGTACTGAACCGCATCCGGAAGCACCCTCACAGGGAACTGGGAGATCACTTGCCAAACTATTAGAAAGCACCGTACCAACCAGTTCCACTGGTTATTAATGTTAACCGGCACAGCTTGTACTCCCTGGCTCCATCCATTGGTACCACGCAGCACCACCACATCCGACTGTAATGGAGGCACCCAGGTATACAAGGAATGTGCCTTCACCAGTTCAAGAAGTTCCACTAACATACTCGTCATTTCAATACACTCCACATCAACATATAAGACCTTTGTAGGGACATTTCCTTTATCAGAGACATGCAGGGGCTCATTCACTGCAGCTTGAGGGGCCACGACATTTAAGGGGGCTTCCACCTCACTGGAAGTACCCATCACAGCCTGACACTCCTCTGAACCACTGTCAGATGCATGTCTCTCACTCATGCCCTCTAACTCACCAATAAGCCTCTACAAATCAACATTTATTACATTGTCACCTTGACGCTTGACATTCAGTGGCTGGGCTGTGAACACCACATCTGCCATACCTGCACCCTGATCTGGTCCTTCTGACTCAGTGATCCTCAAACTACGGCCCTCCAGCTGTTGCAGAAATCCACATCCCATGAGGCATTGTAAAACTCTGACATTCACAGACATGACTAGGCATGATGGGAATTGTAGTCCCTGAACACCTGGAGGGCCGCAGTTTGAAGACCCCTGTTCTGACTGGAGGGAAGCAACCCTTGCAGGGACCAACGCACCTTCAACCATCGCTCGCTCTTCAATCTCCCTGTCTGGCATATCAGTTGTTGTGTCCACACCCCTGCCGCTTACCATAGCCTTGTCCAACATGGCTGGTAATTGTTTGGCCCAACTGTCCCAATCCATTGTGCTTCCATTATGAGGGCTCAGCAGTACCTCATCACCTGCTCTAGGCGGCACCTAGGATTCTGCAGCACAAACAGTACCTTTGTCCGTTTTATATAAACCACATTTTGACAACATGCTTTCACTCTTAGATAATGCATCATCCATCAAAGCAAGCTGCAATACACCATTTTGGCCAGCTTGCCCTGGGGGCGCTAACACACTCAGCTGTGTACTTTCAGCTTTGTCCGGCTGACTTAACCCCTTACCAACTGGATTACACATAATCTGTTCCCACAAACTCTCACAGCATGGTGCAGACCCAGCCTGTTCCACCAGAACAATATCAGGGCTGTCCTTGACCATCTCTGGCTCCAACGCATGGAGACCCCCAAGACTTCCATGGACAACCCTGTGGCTCTGCTTCTGGTTGCCAAGGGAGACATCCCCCTTCCTCATTATTAGTGAACACATCACCAAAATAAGTACACGTACCAGCAATGTCTCCTTCATCAGCATTCATAGACATAGCAGTTTTATAAGCTTTATCAGGCTGTTTATGATCATAAGGCATGGCACCCTGTGTGCCACTCAGCACACCACCCTTCCTCTCCAAAGGGAGTCTTTTACCCACTAGGGCGGCTCCCTAGTTGTCCTGGCACCACGTGCCTCACCACTGTGGGCTCCTAGGAGGTTTCCCTGGGCAACTCTGCAGCACCTGTCTCTAGGGAACATGGCACACCGACTGCTTTGGTCACCCCTGACACGTCTCTCCCAGCTCTCTGCTGAATTACCTTAGGTGCACCCAGAGTCCAGATGTCCTTTTCAGTCCTTGACCTTTGCTGCAAGCTGGTTTTTAACCCATATCTCCCCACTGCTCTGGGTAGCACACTGCAGAAAGTCCATTTTTACACCTTCTTCAGATCTCCCCACCGGACACACTGCCACTTCACCGGGATCAGTCCCACAAACTGCAAGTCTTACCATATCCGGCAGCAGGTAACTTTGGCTTCATTTGAGTGCGCGGTCTCACAGATGCATCCTCACAAGCTACTGCCTCTTTGTGGTTGCAGGGTGACACTGCAGCCTTTCCAGGCTCTCCAGTGGTATCCCAGAACCTTGGGCAAGTAAACATCCCATGCCCCACTTGACCACACTCCAAACATGGCACTAGATGCTGAAATTTAACTCCTTCGCATCTCCTCAATGACTGGCTCTCACTCGTTGCCACGGGATACCACTCCTGAGGACACCGCTGGTCACGATCATCAGTAGGCAGACTTCGGATCACTTGATCCCTCTGTCTGGGACACCACTGGTAACATTCACCGGCAGGTGAGTTCCAGAATTCATGACTCCTAGAGACCTCCTGCAGCCCCTCTGACTCCTGGAGACCTCCTGCAGCCCCTCTGACTCCTGGAGACCTCCTGTCTCTTGGTGTGGAGCATTCTCCAACTGGGAGCCCTGAGGTACTCCCATAAACTCATTATAAAGGCTCACCTGAGCACACACCCTGCTGTTTATCTACAAAATCTGGACACAGGGTTGGAGATCCCGTCCCACCCAAGACACTGTGGAATCTCTAAACTACAGAGCCTCATGCTGGAATACCAAAACCTGGAGAAGGTTATGAAAGCAGTCTTCTCCAGTCCACAGCTATGCCCTGCAGTCTTGCACCAAGCAAATGTGCACACCCCCTGTGTCCCCCAAACTACCAATTTTACCGTGACAGCATCTCCCACTGTCACAACAGAATGCAGGGGATAGGAGTGTGTTACATAGTAGGTGAGGTTGAAAAAAGACACAAGTCCATCAAGTCCAACCTATGTGTGTGATTATGTGTCAGTATTACATTGTATATCCCTGTATGTTGCGGTCGTTCAGGTGATTATCTAATAGTTTCTTGAAGCCACTGCCTATGGAAGGGAATTCCACATCCTTGCCGCTCTTACAGTAAAGAACCCTCTACGTAGTTTAAGATTAAACCTCTTGACTAGGGTAGCTAAGAGCTAAGCATCCACTTACCACATCACTTTACCTTGTAACCTTTGTATCCCCTTCTACTTGTAAAAAAAACCCCTCGACAACTGAGGTGGGGTAAAATGACCGAAACAATTTTTTATTAACAACAACTTTAATTAAATAACCAACATAATATTTAACTACTCAAAACCAGATATAATTATTTTGAGATCCTTGACGGTGCCGATATACCCATACCATTTATTGTGTCAGAGGCACCAGCTAGCTGAGTTGCCACCCCAGCCATGACCTATTGACTCAGGGCCTAAAACCCAGCTGACCTCATCCCCCCAGGGTTCTTACCGCCATTCGGTCACTCTGCAGTAAACCGTTCCCACTTGAGCATACCACACCTTAGATGATTCCCCACCGTTTACCCAGTGCACCGAATTATGCCGCCGTCAAGGACCCCAAAAAAATGCCAGAGTGCCACAGGTGTGGCACCTTACACCTGGGCGCCTGCCACACACAAAAGGCCCTCTGCACCCCATCCTCCAACCCCAGAAACCATAGGTGAGTGCCCACCGCATTGAGATGAACTCCATCTCCCCTAAGAAATTGCCACGTGTCCGATTCCAACTTCAAGTGCCTGATGACTAGGCCCCCGTTCCTAACAAAAAACCTCCCCACCTCCTTATTGACTTTTTACCCGGGCCTTGTTAATCTTGTCAACTGATCTGGCCTCCCTCCATGCCGTTCTGGCCACGATATCAGACCAAAGTATGATGGTCCCTAGGAAATCATTACAAAGCTTGAGAAAATCAAAACAGATATCTCAAATAAATTCCCTGATACCTAAATCATTGCCCCCTGTATGTACAATAAGTGTGTCCGGGGCCCTGTCCAGTCTGGCAAAACAAATAACCTCCGGAACCACCCTACTCCACAGCATGCCCTGAACCCCGATCCATCCGACAACTCCCGGGGAAGGCCCAGCTGCGTGGCCTTAGGCTTAACTTCTGCCCGTCCCCAGTACACATAAGAATGCCCCAGGATCCATACGAGGCATCTCCGACCTGTAAATAACAAAAAGGAACCACAGTGCCACCCACCAAACTGCCACACTTGGCTAAATAACACAACCAAAAGGAAGATATAGGGTGGAAAAAGGTAAAGGTGTAACACGAAAAAACCCCCCATGATTTACAACAAATGGGGTCTTACGTAGAGCCTGAACCTGTTGGACTCCCACCTGCTGATCTGCTTGACCACATCGTTGCTCAACCCCCATCTGAACGCCTCCGTGGCTGCACCAATGTGAAAGGAGTGAGACACATACTGCTTGGGATCTAAGGCCTCCTCCCACAGCATTTACGAAATACTGCCACAAACTCAAACCTGGATAAGCAGGAACCGTCACCGTGGACAAAGGCCCTGCCTGCTGTGGCCGTATTGCAGCAAATTGTTCCATAGCAACAACCGGGCAAAGACCTATACTGCCCCGGAACAATTCCAAGGGTGTCCCTCTGCCACATTGATCCGCTTTGGAAAAACGAATTCCAGTCCGAACTGATGAAGCCGTAATGACCACATCCTCCCATAATGCAGCCCCAGCTCTCTTCTTGGAAGGGCTAACCAATTCCCCCAGCCTAAGGACTCAGAAAAAAGCCAGCAGAAAAGCAGCCTGGAACATAATCCGTTCATAGGCCGTCACACCGATTGAAAGCAGGCGCTTCAATACCAATCGCAAGATTGCTACCGAAACTGACCGCCGGGAGCCTCTGGTGCTGCGACCCCTGCGATATCCCTTCATCGCCTGCCTGACCATAAAGGATTTTGTGGCATCCCCACCACCCTGTAAATTGATCCAGAAGGCTAGGCCCGCCAACTTGTGGTTCACGGCCGACGCCGAGGCCCCCCGAATAAAGTTACGTACCACAAAATACAGCACTAAGGAAGACACTTCCACCCTGGGCTCCTCCCTCAGACAGCAATGAATTCCATTTATGCCATGTCCGGGAATATGCCTCCCACGTCGCCACACTCAGGGAATTCTGAATTAATCCAGCGGCGGTTCCAATGCGATCGTCCACAACCGCCGCAGACAAGGCATCCCATGCTGCTCTGCCTCCAGTGTCAACACGTGAAACTCATCACGTCTTGTTACACAACACTTCTTGTTACATACCCCTGGAATATGCACCGCGTAAATAAAAGCATTCAGTCGTAGCCAGAGCAGTACTAAATGGCGTAACAGGCGCACCACAGGTGGAGATGAAGCCAAGATGTTATTAATAGCCTTCACCACCCCCATGTTGTCACAGTGGAAACGCAACCTCTTATTCCAAAATGCATCCCCCCAGATTTCCACTGCCAGCACGATTGGAAACAATTCCAACAGTACCAGATTTTTCAACCAGCCCTCTGCCTTCCATTCTACCGGCCACCGTCCCGCACTCCACTGACCCTGAAAGAAAGCCCCCATACCCGACCGATCCTGCCCCATCCGTAAACAGGGCCAGCCATCCACAGGGATCTTCCATTGTAAACTTTTAGAAATGTATCCCAAATCTTAAGGTCGGCCCGTAGGTCCTTAGTCAAACGAATATAGTGTCGCGGGGTGCTGACGCCCGCTGTAGCCAAGGAAAGTTGGTGGCAAAAAATTCTACCCATAGGAATAATCCTACAGGCAAAATTCAATTTTCCCAGCAAGGAGCCTTGCCGCCCATTTCTCTTCGCAGGGCCCCCAGTTTGTCCTCGGGCAAACAGCACTCTCCATACAGTTCCACATTGTGCCGGTGGGTGTCGTCACCATCGGCTGGTGTTGGAAAAGCAACATGTTGAAGCGTATGAGTGCTCCTCTGTCCCGGAGATAACTCGGTGGAGGTGGTCCTCCAATTTGCATTCAGGGAGAGGGTATTTATGGGACGCTGCGGTGTGTGGGTGGGCCCAGAAGCCTGTCTGGGGCCTACTGAGCTGGACAACCGAGAAGATCCCAGGGGAGGACCCATCATGGAAGGATCATGCAGAGTGCTGGTCTGGAGAGGGGCCTGGTGACTCGGTTGGAGGACGCATTCCGAAGTAATCTTACAGTATAGTACTGCCGGGTTGGCTTAAAGGTTTAAGTACTGTGTCTGACATTCATCACAGACCGATACATCCTGTGGCAGAGGATCGTACGGGTTTTGCTTCAAACAAGTCTGTGGCAGAGACTTTTGTTCGTGCTACGTACTGGCTGCTAGGCAAGTGAAAGAGGTCTATCCAGGCGGGCAAAGATTGAATCCCACAAGGGGAGAGCTTTCAACCACAAGTGATCAATCCCAGAGAAATGTTCTAAAGAATACTAAGGAAAGGTATTTGAGCTTCCCTGCAGCTTTCCTTCTACCTCTTTCCTGCTACTTCCCTTGTTCGTTTATTAAAGCATTGGAAAACCTACTCAAGTGTTTGGTGCTTATATTGTCCGGAGGTAAACTCAACGGAACCCTAGACCCGGTGCCGGTGAAACAGAGGTATCGAGAGTGAAGGTAACAGACCCGCTTAAACCAGCAGCTCCACCGAGAGTTAGTGCTACACAGTACTTGCCTGGTTCTTTTTTGGGAACAACCCCCAGGGGAGACACTACCAGGCCCAGAAATGGAGGAGATGAAAAAGGTCCACTCATCCTACCCAGGGAATCCTCCTTCGCAAGTTTCTCTGACACCACCTCCGGGAACTGGATTGCTGACTGTAAATTAATGGATAAGGGTGGCACCCCTGCCAGTGCACACGGGTTATGAAAACCTTCCTTAAAACCCTCCCCAGGAGCCGTGCCAATTCCTGATCCGGGTACCATCCTTTCCACTCTCATCGAAGACCTCCCCTTTTCCGGACATATCACCCCCTCTGCCTTTTCCAGACTTGAAGCAGCATGCGAGGGAATGGGGGAATGCGAGGGAATGGCCGCCGCCACACATGGAACATTCGTGTTTAAAGCAACAGGTCCCACCGAAACGGCAGGAGCTGTCATTAAACTGCCAACAAACCCCCTTTTTCTGAAAGGCTGATGTACCTGAGGTGGAGGTGCCGCCAGCCCCTCCTGGAAAAAAACTGGCTCCCCTTCTGGCCGGTGTCATCAGTTTCATCTAGAGCCCGATATCCTTATAGTCCCATCGAATAGCGGGCCCAACAGCCTTCCGCTGCTGGAACTGCTCGTCGTTGCGGAGCCATGCCACTCCGCCATAGACCCTATTTGCATTTGCCTCTCCTATAGCGTCCAAATAACAAAATAGAGCCAAACAACTCTCTGGTTCTTTTTAGCCAATCACACTTGCTAATATCGCAAAAGCTTGCAACCAATTGTCAAACGTGCGAGGGATACGGCGATACCTACTTTTCTTCATCTTCCTTCTTGCTATCGTTCGGTTTAACCCAGTCCAGGTTAAACTTTTCCAGGGGGAGTAAGGACAAGATTTCCACATACTCCCCCTTCCAAATATTCTCCCGTACTTCTGGCTTGAGGGGAGCCCCCAGAGGCCCCTCAAAGCAAACATATACCTCACATTTCGCGGAATCCTCCAATCTCACCTCATCCGTCTCCTTGTCCCCATCCTTGGACTTCTCCGCCCCTTGGTTGCACTGTCTACCCCTTGCTGCATCCCTGTCCCTGACTCTCCCATCACCAGGGCGGGGGGGGACTCCCCTTCCAACTTCTGCAATAGTTCCCGCAGGCTCACCAGCTTGTCCCGGACAAGCACATCTGACCGTGACCTGGAGGTAGCCACCGCCATCTTCCTTCCGCCCTGGGCAGACGTGCCCACTCTCTCTCTCGCCGCTCCCTCTCTTGGTATGAAGGGCCACCGGCCGCACCAGGCACGCCACCCACCGAAGCCAGTGTGCGCTTGGCAGGGGGGCCTGCAGGGTCCGACGGTGGGCTCCCATTGTGGCACTGAGCCTGGGGGGGTCCTGTCAGGACTGAAGCGCTCCAGAGGTCTAGACCTCCAAGCACACGGTGTAGGCCCCTGCTGCGAGGGACTCTGCCGGACCCCCTTCAGGGAAGCCACGACCTGGCTCTGCACCCACGCCAAGCTCTCCAGCTCGCTCATGTTGCTTTGTGGGGGGTACAACGTTGCCCGCAGGGAACCGCAGACGTTCTTCCACTCCTCAATTCACTGACTGTTGAGGCTCCACCCCTACCCTACAGTTACTATCCTTAAGCTCCCCCCAGCTCCCTTCCTCCACAACCAATGGGGTAATATCTTAGCTTCCATAACTTATGTTAACCCTCTCATTCCTGTATACCCTTACCCTGAGTTTGTGGCTTCGTTTAAAAGGGTATTTGACGTTCCCACACGCTCCGCTTCTGCTGCCAAGTGCCTCATATCCATCAGAGTACGAGAACTGTTGCCGACTACGCCATTGAATTCCGTACTCTGGCAGCAGAGGCTGCCTTCTCTCATGGTCTCTCGGATTCCATCAAGGATGAGATAGCAGCCCGAGATATACCCACTGAGCTGGAGAAGTTGATCTCGTTTGCCATCCTCATTGACTCCAGACTCAGAGAAAGACTCTCTTTTAAAGGAACGCTTGCGGAAGCCTCCTGTACATTTGGCTCCGAGCTTTGCAGTCCCACCTGTGCCTCCCTCACCTCCCATGCCTCCTGGTACCGAGTCGGTCAGTGAAGATGAACCCATGCACTTGGGTTTCACGCGTCTCTCTGCAGATAAGAGAGCCTTTAGGAGGAGGGAGAGATTGTGCCTTTATTGTGGCCAGGCAGGTCACTTTTTGAAGTCTTGTCCTACTCGTCTAGGGAATGCCCGAACGCCACAGACAGACCTTTGGTGGCGTTGTTTCATCCTCAGTTATTCAGAAGGATAAGCCCCTGGTTTTCGGTCACCCTTTCTTGGGCTGAATTGTCTGTCGAAATACAGGCTCCAATCGACTCTGGGGCTGCAGGCCTGTTCATTGATGCCGCCTTTGTATCGAAGCACTCGATTCCACTGCAGCTGCGTGACACTCCACTTGCCATTGAGGCTCTTGACGGGGGACCTCTACAGCCTGAGTGCTATGCATCCTTGTGGCTACTTTTCCAAGAAATTGTCATCTGCAATTACGAGATTGGTGACAGAGAGACATCTCCTCGAAGGTACCACTGTGCCGGTTCTTATTCTTACTGACCATAAGAATCTCACATTCTTGTCTGAGGCTAAACACCTCTCTCCCAGAAGGACGCGATGGGCTCTTTTCTTATCAAGTTTCAATTACATTGTCTCATTCTTACCCGGTACTAAGAATGTAAGGGCTGACGCCTTGTCACGACAATTTTCCTCCACTTCCAAGATGGAGTCGGTTCCGGTTCCTATGATTCCTCCTGATCGTATTCTGGCTACGGTTCGCACCAGTCTCACTTCTCCTTTGGGTGACAAAATTCTTGCTGCTCAGGTTCATGCTCCTCCTGAGAAACCTTGTGACCACTGCTTTGTCCCAGAGAGTCTCCGTACTGCCGTGCTCCAGACTTACCATTCTCTCAAGGCTGCTGGCCACCCTGGGAAGAATCAACTCTTTTGGGCCATTTCCCAACAATTCTGGTGGCCTAGTCTACGTGCTGATGTAACCGCCATCGTAGCTGTCTGTTCCGTGTGTGCTCAGAGTAAGACTCCATGACATCTTCCAGTGGGCCTCCTACAACCCATACCCAATGGAGAGAGGCCCTGGACCCACCTGTCTATGGATTTCATTGTGGAGTTACCCAACTCCCAGGGCAACACAGTTATCCTTATAGTGGTTGACCAGTTCTCAAAGATATGTCATTGGATTGTAGAAGTTGCCCACTTCTAAGGAACTGGCTTCCATTTTTGCTCTGGAGATCTTTCGCTTACATGGGCTACCCAAGGTGATTGTCTCAGACAGGGGTAGTCAGTTTGTGTCCCGGTTCTGGCGAGCCTTTTGTGCACAGTTGGGAATTCAGCTTGCTTTCTCCTCTGAGTATCACCCGCAGTCTAATGGGGCCGCAGAACGAGCCAATCAGTCCTTGGAGCAATTCTTACGTTGCTATATTTCTGACCATCATAACAACTGGTCAGACCTATTACCGTGGGCGGAGTTTGCTCACAATAGTGCCTTGAATTCTGCTTCCCGATTGTCCCCGTTTATGGCGAATTATGGTTTCCAACCTTCCATGTTGCCTGACTCGTTTGTTCCGCAGAATATTCCTGTGTTAGAGGAGCATCTCCGTGGTCTTCGTTCTACTTGGGCACAAGTCCAGGAGGCTTTGCGTCATGCTAATGATAGGTACAGACTCCATGCTGATCGCAAACGCCTGCCTGCGCCTTCCTACCAGGTTGGGGACAGGGTCTGGCTGTCATCTCGCAACCTCCGACTTCATGTTCCCTCACTGAAGTTCATACCTCGGTTTATTGGGCCTTTACGTATTCTTCGCAGAATTAACCCAGTGACTTACATGTTAGACCTTCCTTCTAATATGTGTATTTCGAATGTATTTCTTGTCTCCTTATTAAAACCTTTGGTCTGCAACCGCTTTACCACCTCGGTGCCACGTCCTCATCCTGTACTGGTTGAGAACCATGAGGGGTATGAGGTACAATCCATTGTTGATTCCCGTAGGTTCTGTGGGCGCATACAGTACCTGGTGCATTGGAAGGGGTACGATCCGGAGGAACGCTCTTGGGTCTCATCCTCAGACATACATGCCCCTCTCCTCCTCCGTGATTTCCATAGACGTTTTCCCCTCAAGCCCAGTGGTCCTCCGAGGGGGGAGGGGTCATTGAGGAGGGGGTACTGTCAGGGCTGGACTCAGCCCTTCCTTCTCTGAGTTGGCCGCTCAGCTGTCGGCTAATTGCCAGCTCATATCTCTCCACAGTCACTCACCTGTTGATGATATCCTGCTCATCAGTCCTGCCTACTTAAAGTGGGGTTCCACCCAAAAAACAAAAATACCTGGAAAAATTCTAAAAAAAAAAAAAACCAAGAAAACATTTGGATATTTTTTTTTTTCACTCTCCTCTAAATGCCTGTTGCTAGGTGGTCCCTCGTAGTCTGCCTCTTCCTTTGCCTGGGCTGGTGACATCGCTTCCCCCTCGGCACGGGAAGGGCTCCGCTCTGCTCCCTCCCTCCTGTCAATCATCTGGCACCCATTACAGGTCCCAGGTGATTGAGTGGCCAATCACGGCACGCGGCGCCGCTCGCGCATGCGCAGTGGGTGCCAGGCTGTGAAGCCACAGCCCGGCGCCCACAGTTGAAATGCCGGCGCAGACGAGCGGAGGGGGGGACGAGCGGGGCTTCGATCCCCCGCATCGCTGGACCCAGGGACAGGTAAGTGTCCAATTAAAAGTCAGCAGCTGCAGTATTTGTAGCTGCTGACTTTTAATTTTTTTTTTTTTTGACGGCCCCCCTGGGTGGAACTCCTCTTTAAGCTGTCCAGTCACATCACAGAAACTATCTCCTGTGTTCCTGTACATCTCTTCTGGCTCCAGATCCTGCTTGCTGTTCCACTACATTGATCCCTGACTTCTGGCTTGGCTGACTATTTGTTCCAGTTACTGAACTTTGGCTATGTTTTGACTACATTTGTTCTTTTTACTTTTATTAATAAACAAGTGTGATTTAACTGTACTTCTGTCTCGGCCTGATTTCATGGTTTCTGACAGGTACACCCATAATAAAGGTTACCTGTAAGTACACCCATAATAAGGGTTACCTGTAAGTACACCTATAATAAAGGTTACCTGTAGGTACACCTATGATAAATTTGCTGCCCACATTTCCAGGTGCCATATTCACCAACACAACCAGCCAGTTCCATTATCCAGCCCAACGCTCGGTCCGAGCCGGTGTGCGTTCCAAACGGCTGAATGTTCAAACCTGATCTAAACCCGGAAATGACGTCATATATGGCGGAACGCGCCGCCTCAATGCATTTTGCTTGTCAAGAAGATCACTATCCACCATTACTGAAGCCTAATATACCCCAATCATGGATTCTATTGGTCAAAACAACGTCTTGATGTAACATCCCGCCCCGCACTGATTGGCCCAATCGCAATGACTCTGGGAACAGGCTGTGTATTGGTGATAATCAGATGAAATGATCGATCCACATTGCAGGATTGATAAAAAATTCTTTTCACAACGTTAAAACAAGACAGTAAAAATAATCGAGGAATACATATAGAAATATTAAAAATACATCTATATATATAAATGACACATAGTTCCAAAAAGTGTAGATATATATATATATATATATACACACAGTGGGGATGGAAAGTATTCAGACCCCCTTAAATTTTTCACTCTTTGTTATATTGCAGCCATTTGCTAAAATCATTTGAGTTCATTATTTTCCTCATTAAAGTACACACAGCCCCCCATATTGTACACACATCACTCCATATTGTACACACAGCACCCCATATTGTACACACAGCACCCCATATTGTACACACAGCCCCCCATATTGTACACACATCACCCCATATTGTACACACAGCCCCCCATATTGTACACACAGCCCCCCATATTGTACACACAGCACCCCATATTGTACACACAGCACTCCATATTGTAAACACAGCACCCCATATTGTACACACAGCACCCCATATTGTACACACAGCCCCCCATATTGTACACACAACACCCCATATTGTACACACAGCACCTCATATTGTACACACAGCACCCCATATTGTACACACAGCACCCCATATTGTACACACAGCACCCCATATTGTACACACAGCACCTCATATTGTACACACAGCACCCCATATTGTACACACAGCACCCCATATTGTACACACAGCACCTCATATTGTACACACAGCACCCCATATTGTACACACAACACCTCATATTGTACACACAACACCTCATATTGTACACACAACACCCCATATTGTACAGACAGCACCCCATATTGTACACACAGCACCTCATATTGTACACACAGCACCTCATATTGTACACACAGCACCTCATATTGTACACACAACACCTCATATTGTACACACAGCACCCCATATTGTACACACAGCACCCCATATTGTACACACAGCACTCCATATTGTACACACAGCACCTCATATTGTACACACAGCACCCCATATTGTACACACAGCACCCCATATTGTACACACAGCACCCCATATTGTACACACAGCCCCCCATATTGTACACACAACCCCCCATATTGTACACACAGCCCCCCATATTGTACACACAGCACCCCATATTGTACACACAGCACCCCATATTGTACACACAGCACCCCATATTGTACACACAGCCCCCCATATTGTACACACAACCCCCCATATTGTACACACAGCCCCCCATATTATACACACAGCCCCCCATATTGTACACACAGCCCCCCATATTATACACACAGCACCTCATATTGTACACACAGCACCCCATATTGTACACACAACACCCCATATTATACACACAGCACCCCATATTGTACACACAGCACCCCATATTGTACACACAGCACTCCATATTGTACACACAGCACCCCATATTGTACACACAGCACTCCATATTGTACACACAAAACCCCATATTGTACACACAACACCTCATATTGTACACACAGCACCCCATATTGTACACACAGCACCCCATATTGTATACACACAGCCCCCCATATTGTACACACAGCACCCCATATTGTACACACAGCCCCCCATATTGTACACACAGCACTCCATATTGTACACACAAAACCCCATATTGTACACACAACACCTCATATTGTACACACAGCACCCCATATTGTACACACAGCACCCCATATTGTATACACACAGCCCCCCATATTGTACACACAGCACCCCATATTGTACACACAACACCCCATATTATACACACAGCCCCCCATATTGTACACACAGCACCCCATATTGTACACACAGCACCTCATATTGTACACACAGCACCTCATATTGTACACACAGCACCTCATATTGTACACACAACACCTCATATTGTACACACAGCACCCCATATTGTACACACAGCACCCCATATTGTACACACAGCACTCCATATTGTACACACAGCACCTCATATTGTACACACAGCCCCCCATATTGTACACACAGCACCCCATATTGTACACACAGCACCCCATATTGTACACACAGCACCCCATATTGTACACACAGCCCCCCATATTGTACACACAACCCCCCATATTGTACACACAGCCCCCCATATTGTACACACAGCACCCCATATTGTACACACAGCACCCCATATTGTACACACAGCACCCCATATTGTACACACAGCCCCCCATATTGTACACACAACCCCCCATATTGTACACACAGCCCCCCATATTATACACACAGCCCCCCATATTGTACACACAGCCCCCCATATTATACACACAGCACCTCATATTGTACACACAGCACCCCATATTGTACACACAACACCCCATATTATACACACAGCACCCCATATTGTACACACAGCACCCCATATTGTACACACAGCACTCCATATTGTACACACAGCACCCCATATTGTACACACAGCACTCCATATTGTACACACAAAACCCCATATTGTACACACAACACCTCATATTGTACACACAGCACCCCATATTGTACACACAGCACCCCATATTGTATACACACAGCCCCCCATATTGTACACACAGCACCCCATATTGTACACACAGCCCCCCATATTGTACACACAGCACTCCATATTGTACACACAAAACCCCATATTGTACACACAACACCTCATATTGTACACACAGCACCCCATATTGTACACACAGCACCCCATATTGTATACACACAGCACCTCATATTGTACACACAGCACCCCATATTGTACACACAACACCCCATATTATACACACAGCCCCCCATATTGTACACACAGCACCCCATATTGTACACACAGCCCCCCATATTGTACACACAGCACCTCATATTGTACACACAACACCCCATATTATACACACAGCCCCCCATATTGTACACACAGCACCCCATATTGTACACACAGCCCCCCATATTGTACACACAGCACCTCATATTGTACACACAGCACCCCATATTGTACACACAGCACCCCATATTGTACACACAGCACCCCATATTGTATACACACAGCCCCCCATATTGTACACACAGCACCCCATATTGTACACACAGCCCCCCATATTGTACACACAACACCCCATATTGTACACACAGAACCCCATATTGTACACACAGCCCCCCATATTGTACACACAGCCCCCCATATTGTACACACAGCACCTCATATTGTACACACAACACCCCATATTGTACACACAGCCCCCCATATTGTACACACAGCACCCCATATTGTACACACAGCACCTCATATTGTACACACAACACCCCATATTATACACACAGCCCCCCATATTGTACACACAGCACCCCATATTGTACACACAGCCCCCCATATTGTACACACAGCACCTCATATTGTACACACAGCACCCCATATTGTACACACAGCACCCCATATTGTACACACAGCACCCCATATTGTATACACACAGCCCCCCATATTGTACACACAGCACCCCATATTGTACACACAGCCCCCCATATTGTACACACAGCACCCCATATTGTACACACAGCCCCCCATATTGTACACACAGCACCCCATATTGTACACACAGCCCCCCATATTGTACACACAGCCCCCCATATTGTACACACAGCACCCCATATTGTACACACAGCACCCCATATTGTACACACAGCCCCCCATATTGTACACACAACACCCCATATTGTACAAAAAGACTCATCAAAAGGGGCTTCTACTAAATACTGAGCAAAGGGTCTGAATACTTAGGAGCATGTGATATTTCAGTTTTTCTTTATTAATAAATCTGCAAAAATGTCAACAATTCTGTGTTTTTCTGTCAATATGGGGGGCTGTGTGTACAATATGGGGTGCTGTGTGTACAATATGGGGTGCTGTGTGTACAATATGGGGTGATGTGTGTACAATATGGGGTGATGTGTGTACAATATGGAGTGCTCTGTGTACAATATGGGGGTGCTGTGTGTACAATATGGGGTGCTCTGTGTACAATATGGGGTGTTGTGTGTACAATATGGGGGGCTGTGTGTACAATATGGGGTGCTGTGTGTACAATATGGGGTGCTGTGTGTACAATATGAGGTGTTGTGTGTACAATATGGGGGTGCTGTGTGTACAATATGAGGTGTTGTGTGTACAATATGGGGTGTTGTGTGTACAATATGAGGTGCTGTGTGTACAATATGGGGTGCTGTGTGTACAATATGGGGTGCTCTGTGTACAATATGGGGTGCTCTGTGTACAATATGGGGGGCTGTGTGTACAATATGGGGGGCTGTGTGTACAATATGGGGTGCTGTGTGTACAATATGAGGTGATGTGTGTACAATATGGGGGGCTGTGTGTACAATATGGGGTGCTGTGTGTACAATATGAGGTGATGTGTGTACAATATGGGGTGCTGTGTGTACAATATGAGGTGCTGTGTGTACAATATGGGGTGCTGTGTGTACAATATGGGGAGCTGTGTGTACAATATGGGGTGCTGTGAGTACAATATGGGGTGCTGTGTGTACAATATGGGGTGATGTGTGTACAATATGGGGTGCTGTGAGTACAATATGGGGTGCTGTGTGTACAATATGGGGTGTTGTGTGTACAATATGGGGGGCTGTGTGTACAATATGAGGTGCTGTGTGTACAATATGAGGTGCTGTGTGTACAATATGAGGTGTTATGTGTACAATATGAGGGGGCTGTGTGTACAATATGGGGTGCTGTGTGTACAATATGAGGTGTTATGTGTACAATATGGGGGTGCTGTGTGTACAATATGGGGGGCTGTGTGTACAATATGGGGTGCTGTGTGTACAATATGGGGGGCTGTGTGTACAATATGGGGTGCTGTGTGTACAATATGGGGTGCTGTGTGTACAATATGGGGGGGCTGTGTGTACAATATGGGGTGCTGTGTGTACAATATGGGGGGCTGTGTGTACAATATGGGGGGGCTGTGTGTACAATATGGGGTGCTGTGTGTACAATATGAGGTGCTGTGTGTACAATATGAGGGGCTGTGTGTACAATATGGGGTGCTGTGTGTACAATATGGGGTGCTGTGTGTACAATATGGGGGGCTGTGTGTACAATATGAGGTGTTATGTGTACAATATGGGGGGGCTGTGTGTACAATATGAGGTGCTGTGTGTACAATATGGGGGGCTGTGTGTACAATATGAGGTGTTATGTGTACAATATGGGGGGGCTGTGTGTACAATATGGGGTGCTGTGTGTACAATATGGGGGGCTGTGTGTACAATATGGGGTGCTGTGTGTACAATATGGGGTGCTGTGTGTATAATATGAGGTGATGTGTGTACAATATGGGGTGATGTGTGTACAATATGGGGTGCTGTGTGTACAATATGGGGGGCTGTGTGTACAATATGGGGTGCTGTGTGTACAATATGGGGGGCTGTGTGTACAATATGAGGTGCTGTGTGTACAATATGAGGTGCTGTGTGTACAATATGGGGGGCTGTGTGTACAATATGGGGGGCTGTGTGTACAATATGGGGTGATGTGTGTACAATATGGGGTGATGTGTGTACAATATGGGGTGCTGTGTGTACAATATGGGGGGCTGTGTGTACAATATGGGGTGCTGTGTGTACAATATGGGGGGCTGTGTGTACAATATGAGGTGCTGTGTGTACAATATGAGGTGCTGTGTGTACAATATGGGGTGCTGTGTGTACAATATGGGGGGCTGTGTGTACAATATGGGGGGCTGTGTGTACAATATGGGGGGCTGTGTGTACAATATGGGGTGCTGTGTGTACAATATGAGGTGCTGTGTGTACAATATGGGGTGCTGTGTGTACAATATGAGGTGTTGTGTGTACAATATGGGGGGCTGTGTGTACAATATGGGGGGCTGTGTGTACAATATGGGGGGCTGTGTGTACAATATGGGGGGCTGTGTGTACAATATGGGGTGCTGTGTGTACAATATGAGGTGCTGTGTGTACAATATGGGGTGCTGTGTGTACAATATGAGGTGTTGTGTGTACAATATGGGGTGCTGTGTGTACAATATGAGGTGCTGTGTGTACAATATGAGGTGCTGTGTGTACAATATGAGGTGCTGTGTGTACAATATGGGGTGCTGTGTGTACAATATGGGGGGCTGTGTGTACAATATGGGGGGCTGTGTGTACAATATGGGGGGCTGTGTGTACAATATGGGGTGCTGTGTGTACAATATGAGGTGCTGTGTGTACAATATGGGGTGCTGTGTGTACAATATGAGGTGTTGTGTGTACAATATGGGGGGCTGTGTGTACAATATGAGGTGCTGTGTGTACAATATGAGGTGATGTGTGTACAATATGGGGTGCTCTGTGTACAATATGGGGGGCTGTGTGTACAATATGGGGGGCTGTGTGTACAATATGGGGTGCTGTGTGTATAATATGGGGTGATGTGTGTACAATATGGGGTGCTGTGTGTACAATATGGGGTGCTGTGTGTACAATATGGGGTGATGTGTGTACAATATGGGGTGATGTGTGTACAATATGGGGGGCTGTGTGTACAATATGGGGAGCTGTGTGTACAATATGGGGTGCTGTTTGTACAATATGGGGTGATGTGTGTACAATATGGGGGGGCTGTGTGTACAATATGGGGAGCTGTGTGTACAATATGGGGGGCTGTGTGTACAATATGGGGTGCTGTGTGTACAATATGGGGGGGCTGTGTGTACAATATGGGGTGATGTGTGTACAATATGGGGTGATGTGTGTACAATATGGGGGGGCTGTGTGTACAATATGGGGTGCTGTGTGTACAATATGGGGTGATGTGTGTACAATATGGGGGGGCTGTGTGTACAATATGGGGTGCTGTGTGTACAATATGGGGGGCTGTGTGTACAATATGAGGTGCTGTGTGTACAATATGGGGTGCTGTGTGTACAATATGAGGTGCTGTGTGTACAATATGAGGTGTTATGTGTACAATATGAGGGGGCTGTGTGTACAATATGGGGTGCTGTGTGTACAATATGGGGTGCTGTGTGTACAATATGAGGTGTTATGTGTACAATATGGGGGTGCTGTGTGTACAATATGGGGGGCTGTGTGTACAATATGGGGGCTGTGTGTACAATATGGGGTGCTGTGTGTACAATATGGGGGGCTGTGTGTACAATATGGGGTGCTGTGTGTACAATATGGGGGGGCTGTGTGTACAATATGGGGTGCTGTGTGTACAATATGGGGGGCTGTGTGTACAATATGGGGGGGCTGTGTGTACAATATGGGGTGCTGTGTGTACAATATGGGGTGCTGTGTGTACAATATGAGGTGCTGTGTGTACAATATGAGGGGCTGTGTGTACAATATGGGGTGCTGTGTGTACAATATGGGGTGCTGTGTGTACAATATGGGGGGCTGTGTGTACAATATGAGGTGTTATGTGTACAATATGGGGGGGCTGTGTGTACAATATGAGGTGCTGTGTGTACAATATGGGGGGCTGTGTGTACAATATGAGGTGTTATGTGTACAATATGGGGGGGCTGTGTGTACAATATGGGGTGCTGTGTGTACAATATGGGGGGCTGTGTGTACAATATGGGGGGCTGTGTGTACAATATGGGGTGCTGTGTGTACAATATGGGGTGCTGTGTGTATAATATGGGGGGCTGTGTGTACAATATGAGGTGCTGTGTGTACAATATGGGGGGCTGTGTGTACAATATGGGGGGCTGTGTATACAATATGGGGTGCTGTGTGTACAATATGGGGTGCTGTGTGTATAATATGGGGTGCTGTGTGTATAATATGGGGTGCTGTGTGTACAATATGGGGTGCTGTGTGTACAATATGGGAGGGCTGTGTGTACAATATGGGGTGCTGTGTGTACAATATGGGGTGATGTGTGTACAATATGGGGTGCTGTGTGTACAATATGAGGTGCTGTGTGTACAATATGGGGTGCTGTGTGTATAATATGGGGTGCTGTGTGTATAATATGGGGTGCTGTGTGTACAATATGGGGTGATGTGTGTACAATATGGGGTGCTGTGTGTATAATATGGGGTGATGTGTGTACAATATGGGGAGCTGTGTGTACAATATGGGGTGCTGTGTGTACAATATGGGGGGCTGTGTGTACAATATGGGGTGATGTGTGTACAATATGGAGTGCTGTGTGTATAATATGGGGTGCTGTGTGTATAATATGGGGTGCTGTGTGTACAATATGGGGTGATGTGTGTACAATATGGGGTGCTGTGTGTACAATATGGGGTGATGTGTGTACAATATGGAGTGCTGTGTGTATAATATGGGGTGCTGTGTGTATAATATGGGGTGCTGTGTGTATAATATGGGGGGCTGTGTGTACAATATGGGGGGCTGTGTGTACAATATGGGGTGCTGTGTGTACAATATGGAGTGCTGTGTGTACAATATGGGGTGCTGTGTGTACAATATGGGGGGCTGTGTGTACAATATGGGGAGCTGTGTGTACAATATGGGGTGCTGTGTGTACAATATGGGGGGCTGTGTGTACAATATGGGGTGCTGTGTGTACAATATGGAGTGCTGTGTGTACAATATGGGGTGCTGTGTGTACAATATGGGGGGCTGTGTGTACAATATGGGGTGCTGTGTGTACAATATGAGGTGTTGTGTGTACAATATGGGGTGCTGTGTGTACAATATGGGGGGGCTGTGTGTACAATATGGGGTGCTGTGTGTACAATATGGAGTGCTGTGTGTACAATATGAGGTGCTGTGTGTACAATATGGGGGGCTGTGTGTACAATATGGAGTGCTGTGTGTACAATATGAGGTGATGTGTGTACAATATGGGGTGCTGTGTGTACAATATGGGGGGCTGTGTGTACAATATGGGGGGCTGTGTGTACAATATGGGGTGCTGTGTGTACAATATGGAGTGCTGTGTGTACAATATGAGGTGCTGTGTGTACAATATGGGGGGCTGTGTGTACAATATGGGGGGGCTGTGTGTACAATATGGGGGCTGTGTGTACAATATGGGGTGCTGTGTGTACAATATGGGGGGCTGTGTGTACAATATGGGGTGATGTGTGTACAATATGGAGTGCTGTGTGTACAATATGAGGTGATGTGTGTACAATATGGAGTGCTGTGTGTACAATATGGGGTGCTGTGTGTACAATATGGGGTGCTGTGTGTACAATATGGGGGGCTGTGTGTACAATATGGGGTGATGTGTGTACAATATGGAGTGCTGTGTGTATAATATGGGGTGCTGTGTGTATAATATGGGGTGCTGTGTGTACAATATGGGGTGATGTGTGTACAATATGGGGTGCTGTGTGTACAATATGGGGTGATGTGTGTACAATATGGAGTGCTGTGTGTATAATATGGGGTGCTGTGTGTATAATATGGGGTGCTGTGTGTATAATATGGGGGGCTGTGTGTACAATATGGGGGGCTGTGTGTACAATATGGGGTGCTGTGTGTACAATATGGAGTGCTGTGTGTACAATATGGGGTGCTGTGTGTACAATATGGGGGGCTGTGTGTACAATATGGGGAGCTGTGTGTACAATATGGGGTGATGTGTGTACAATATGGGGGGCTGTGTGTACAATATGGGGGGCTGTGTGTACAATATGGGGTGCTGTGTGTACAATATGGAGTGCTGTGTGTACAATATGGGGTGCTGTGTGTACAATATGGGGGGCTGTGTGTACAATATGGGGTGCTGTGTGTACAATATGGAGTGCTGTGTGTACAATATGGGGTGCTGTGTGTACAATATGGGGTGCTGTGTGTACAATATGGAGTGCTGTGTGTACAATATGGGGTGCTGTGTGTACAATATGGGGTGATGTGTGTACAATATGGGGTGCTGTGTGTACAATATGGGGGGCTGTGTGTACAATATGGAGTGCTGTGTGTACAATATGGAGTGCTGTGTGTACAATATGAGGTGTTGTGTGTACAATATGGGGTGCTGTGTGTACAATATGGGGGGCTGTGTGTACAATATGGGGTGCTGTGTGTACAATATGGAGTGCTGTGTGTACAATATGAGGTGCTGTGTGTACAATATGGGGGGCTGTGTGTACAATATGGGGGGCTGTGTGTACAATATGGGGTGCTGTGTGTACAATATGGAGTGCTGTGTGTACAATATGAGGTGCTGTGTGTACAATATGGGGGGCTGTGTGTACAATATGGGGGGGCTGTGTGTACAATATGGGGGCTGTGTGTACAATATGGAGTGATGTGTGTACAATATGGGGGCTGTGTGTACAATATGGGGTGCTGTGTGTACAATATGGGGTGCTGTGTGTACAATATGGGGTGCTGTGTGTACAATATGGGGTGATGTGTGTACAATATGGGGTGATGTGTGTACAATATGGGGGGCTGTGTGTACAATATGGGGTGATGTGTGTACAATATGGGGTGATGTGTGTACAATATGGGGTGCTGTGTGTACAATATGGGGGGCTGTGTGTACAATATGGGGTGATGTGTGTACAATATGGGGTGCTGTGTGTACAATATGGGGTGCTGTGTGTACAATATGGGGGGCTGTGTGTACAATATGAGGGGCTGTGTGTACAATATGGGGGGCTGTGTGTACAATATGAGGTGCTGTGTGTACAATATGGGGTGCTGTGTGTACAATATGGGGTGCTGTGTGTACAATATGGGGTGCTGTGTGTACAATATGGGGTGCTGTGTGTATAATATGGAGTGCTGTGTGTACAATATGGGGTGCTGTGTGTACAATATGAGGTGCTGTGTGTACAATATGGGGTGCTGTGTGTACAATATGGGGTGTTGTGTGTACAATATGGGGTGCTGTGTGTACAATATGGGGTGCTGTGTGTACAATATGGGGTGATGTGTGTACAATATGGGGGGGCTGTGTGTACAATATGGGGGGCTGTGTGTACAATATGGGGGGCTGTGTGTACAATATGGGGTGCTGTGTGTACAATATGGGGGGCTGTGTGTATAATATGGGGTGATGTGTGTACAATATGGGGTGCTGTGTGTACAATATGGGGGGCTGTGTGTATAATATGGGGTGATGTGTGTACAATATGGGGGGCTGTGTACAATATGGGGGCTGTGTGTACAATATGGGGGGCTGTGTGTACAATATGAGGAGCTGTGTGTACAATATGGGGGGCTGTGTGTACAATATGGGGTGCTGTGTGTACAATATGGGGTGCTCTGTGTACAATATGGGGGGCTGTGTGTACAATATGGAGTGCTGTGTGTACAATATGGGGTGCTGTGTGTACAATATGGGGTGCTCTGTGTACAATATGGGGGGCTGTGTGTACAATATGGGGTGCTGTGTGTACAATATGAGGTGATGTGTGTACAATATGGGGGCTGTGTGTACAATATGGAGTGCTGTGTGTACAATATGGGGTGCTGTGTGTACAATATGGGGTGCTGTGTGTACAATATGGGGGGCTGTGTGTACAATATGGGGTGCTCTGTGTACAATATGGGGGGCTGTGTGTACAATATGGAGTGCTGTGTGTACAATATGAGGTGATGTGTGTACAATATGGGGGCTGTGTGTACAATATGGAGTGCTGTGTGTACAATATGGGGTGCTGTGTGTACAATATGGGGTGCTGTGTGTACAATATGGGGTGCTGTGTGTACAATATGGGGTGCTCTGTGTACAATATGGGGGGCTGTGTGTACAATATGGAGTGCTGTGTGTACAATATGAGGTGATGTGTGTACAATATGGGGGCTGTGTGTACAATATGGAGTGCTGTGTGTACAATATGGGGTGCTGTGTGTACAATATGGGGTGCTGTGTGTACAATATGGGGGGCTGTGTGTACAATATGGGGTGCTGTGTGTACAATATGGGGTGCTGTGTGTACAATATGGGGGGCTGTGTGTACAATATGGGGTGCTGTGTGTACAATATGAGGTGCTGTGTGTACAATATGGGGTGCTGTGTGTACAATATGGGGTGCTGTGTGTATAATATGGAGTGCTGTGTGTACAATATGGGGTGCTGTGTGTACAATATGAGGTGCTGTGTGTACAATATGGGGTGCTGTGTGTACAATATGGGGTGTGTATACAATATGGGGGGCTGTGTGTACAATATGGGGTGCTGTGTGTACAATATGGGGTGCTGTGTGTACAATATGAGGTGATGTGTGTACAATATGGGGGGGCTGTGTGTACAATATGGGGTGTTGTGTGTACAATATGGGGTGCTGTGTGTACAATATGGGGTGCTGTGTGTACAATATGGGGTGTGTATACAATATGGGGGGCTGTGTGTACAATATGGGGTGCTGTGTGTACAATATGGGGTGCTGTGTGTACAATATGGGGGGCTGTGTACAATATGGGGGCTGTGTGTACAATATGAGGTGTTGTGTGTACAATATGGGGTGCTGTGTGTACAATATGGGGTGCTGTGTGTACAATATGGGGTGATGTGTGTACAATATGGGGTGCTGTGTGTACAATATGGGGTGCTGTGTGTACAATATGGAGTGCTGTGTGTACAATATGGGGTGATGTGTGTACAATATGGGGGGGCTGTGTGTACAATATGGGGGGCTGTGTGTACAATATGGGGGGCTGTGTGTACAATATGGGGTGCTGTGTGTACAATATGGGGGGCTGTGTGTATAATATGGGGTGATGTGTGTACAATATGGGGGGCTGTGTACAATATGGGGGCTGTGTGTACAATATGGGGGGCTGTGTGTACAATATGGGGGGCTGTGTGTACAATATGGGGTGATGTGTGTACAATATGAGGAGCTGTGTGTACAATATGGGGTGCTGTGTGCACAATATGAGGTGCTGTGTGTACAATATGGGGGGCTGTGTGTACAATATGGGGTGCTGTGTGTACAATATGGGGGGCTGTGTGTACAATATGGGGTGCTGTGTGTACAATATGAGGTGCTGTGTGTACAATATGGGGTGCTGTGTGTACAATATGGGGTGCTGTGTGTATAATATGGAGTGCTGTGTGTACAATATGGGGTGCTGTGTGTACAATATGAGGTGCTGTGTGTACAATATGGGGTGCTGTGTGTACAATATGGGGTGTTGTGTGTACAATATGGGGTGCTGTGTGTACAATATGGGGTGCTGTGTGTACAATATGGGGTGATGTGTGTACAATATGGGGGGGCTGTGTGTACAATATGGGGGGCTGTGTGTACAATATGGGGGGCTGTGTGTACAATATGGGGTGCTGTGTGTACAATATGGGGGGCTGTGTGTATAATATGGGGTGATGTGTGTACAATATGGGGTGCTGTGTGTACAATATGGGGGGCTGTGTGTATAATATGGGGTGATGTGTGTACAATATGGGGGGCTGTGTACAATATGGGGGCTGTGTGTACAATATGGGGGGCTGTGTGTACAATATGAGGAGCTGTGTGTACAATATGGGGGGCTGTGTGTACAATATGGGGGGCTGTGTGTACAATATGGGGTGATGTGTGTACAATATGAGGAGCTGTGTGTACAATATGGGGTGATGTGTGTACAATATGGAGTGCTGTGTGTACAATATGGAGTGATGTGTGTACAATATGGGGTGCTGTGTGTACAATATGGGGTGCTGTGTGCACAATATGAGGTGATGTGTGTACAATATGGGGGCTGTGTGTACAATATGGAGTGCTGTGTGTACAATATGGGGTGCTGTGTGTACAATATGGGGTGCTGTGTGTACAATATGGGGGGCTGTGTGTACAATATGGGGTGCTGTGTGTACAATATGGGGTGCTGTGTGTACAATATGGGGGGCTGTGTGTACAATATGGGGTGCTGTGTGTACAATATGAGGTGCTGTGTGTACAATATGGGGTGCTGTGTGTACAATATGGGGTGCTGTGTGTATAATATGGAGTGCTGTGTGTACAATATGGGGTGCTGTGTGTACAATATGAGGTGCTGTGTGTACAATATGGGGTGCTGTGTGTACAATATGAGGTGATGTGTGTACAATATGGGGGGGCTGTGTGTACAATATGGGGTGTTGTGTGTACAATATGGGGTGCTGTGTGTACAATATGGGGTGTGTATACAATATGGGGGGCTGTGTGTACAATATGGGGTGCTGTGTGTACAATATGGGGTGCTGTGTGTACAATATGGGGGGCTGTGTACAATATGGGGGCTGTGTGTACAATATGGGGTGATGTGTGTATACAATATGGGGGGCTGTGTGTACAATATGAGGTGTTGTGTGTACAATATGGGGTGCTGTGTGTACAATATGGGGTGCTGTGTGTACAATATGGAGTGCTGTGTGTACAATATGGGGTGATGTGTGTACAATATGGGGGGGCTGTGTGTACAATATGGGGGGCTGTGTGTACAATATGGGGTGCTGTGTGTACAATATGGGGTGCTGTGTGTACAATATGGAGTGCTGTGTGTACAATATGGGGTGATGTGTGTACAATATGGGGGGCTGTGTGTACAATATGGGGGGCTGTGTGTACAATATGGGGTGCTGTGTGTACAATATGGAGTGCTGTGTGTACAATATGGGGTGCTGTGTGTACAATATGGGGGGCTGTGTGTACAATATGGGGTGCTGTGTGTACAATATGGAGTGCTGTGTGTACAATATGGGGTGCTGTGTGTACAATATGGGGTGCTGTGTGTACAATATGGAGTGCTGTGTGTACAATATGGGGTGCTGTGTGTACAATATGGGGTGATGTGTGTACAATATGGGGTGCTGTGTGTACAATATGGGGGGCTGTGTGTACAATATGGAGTGCTGTGTGTACAATATGGAGTGCTGTGTGTACAATATGAGGTGTTGTGTGTACAATATGGGGTGCTGTGTGTACAATATGGGGTGCTGTGTGTACAATATGGAGTGCTGTGTGTACAATATGAGGTGCTGTGTGTACAATATGGGGGGCTGTGTGTACAATATGGGGGGCTGTGTGTACAATATGGGGTGCTGTGTGTACAATATGGAGTGCTGTGTGTACAATATGAGGTGCTGTGTGTACAATATGGGGGGCTGTGTGTACAATATGGGGGGGCTGTGTGTACAATATGGGGGCTGTGTGTACAATATGGAGTGATGTGTGTACAATATGGGGGCTGTGTGTACAATATGGGGTGCTGTGTGTACAATATGGGGTGCTGTGTGTACAATATGGGGTGCTGTGTGTACAATATGGGGTGCTGTGTGTACAATATGGAGTGCTGTGTGTACAATATGAGGTGCTGTGTGTACAATATGGGGGGCTGTGTGTACAATATGGGGGGCTGTGTGTACAATATGGGGTGCTGTGTGTACAATATGGAGTGCTGTGTGTACAATATGAGGTGCTGTGTGTACAATATGGGGGGCTGTGTGTACAATATGGGGGGGCTGTGTGTACAATATGGGGGCTGTGTGTACAATATGGAGTGATGTGTGTACAATATGGGGGCTGTGTGTACAATATGGGGTGCTGTGTGTACAATATGGGGTGCTGTGTGTACAATATGGAGTGCTGTGTGTACAATATGAGGTGCTGTGTGTACAATATGGGGGGCTGTGTGTACAATATGGGGGGCTGTGTGTACAATATGGGGTGCTGTGTGTACAATATGGAGTGCTGTGTGTACAATATGAGGTGCTGTGTGTACAATATGGGGGGCTGTGTGTACAATATGGGGGGGCTGTGTGTACAATATGGGGGCTGTGTGTACAATATGGAGTGATGTGTGTACAATATGGGGGCTGTGTGTACAATATGGGGTGCTGTGTGTACAATATGGGGTGCTGTGTGTACAATATGGGGTGCTGTGTGTACAATATGGGGTGATGTGTGTACAATATGGGGTGATGTGTGTACAATATGGGGGGCTGTGTGTACAATATGGGGTGATGTGTGTACAATATGGGGTGATGTGTGTACAATATGGGGTGCTGTGTGTACAATATGGGGGGCTGTGTGTACAATATGGGGTGATGTGTGTACAATATGGGGTGCTGTGTGTACAATATGGGGTGCTGTGTGTACAATATGGGGGGCTGTGTGTACAATATGAGGGGCTGTGTGTACAATATGGGGGGCTGTGTGTACAATATGAGGTGCTGTGTGTACAATATGGGGTGCTGTGTGTACAATATGGGGTGCTGTGTGTACAATATGGGGTGCTGTGTGTATAATATGGAGTGCTGTGTGTACAATATGGGGTGCTGTGTGTACAATATGAGGTGCTGTGTGTACAATATGGGGTGCTGTGTGTACAATATGGGGTGTTGTGTGTACAATATGGGGTGCTGTGTGTACAATATGGGGTGCTGTGTGTACAATATGGGGTGATGTGTGTACAATATGGGGGGGCTGTGTGTACAATATGGGGGGCTGTGTGTACAATATGGGGGGCTGTGTGTACAATATGGGGTGCTGTGTGTACAATATGGGGGGCTGTGTGTATAATATGGGGTGATGTGTGTACAATATGGGGTGCTGTGTGTACAATATGGGGGGCTGTGTGTATAATATGGGGTGATGTGTGTACAATATGGGGGGCTGTGTACAATATGGGGGCTGTGTGTACAATATGGGGGGCTGTGTGTACAATATGAGGAGCTGTGTGTACAATATGGGGGGCTGTGTGTACAATATGGGGTGCTGTGTGTACAATATGGGGTGCTCTGTGTACAATATGGGGGGCTGTGTGTACAATATGGAGTGCTGTGTGTACAATATGGGGTGCTGTGTGTACAATATGGGGTGCTCTGTGTACAATATGGGGGGCTGTGTGTACAATATGGGGTGCTGTGTGTACAATATGAGGTGATGTGTGTACAATATGGGGGCTGTGTGTACAATATGGAGTGCTGTGTGTACAATATGGGGTGCTGTGTGTACAATATGGGGTGCTGTGTGTACAATATGGGGGGCTGTGTGTACAATATGGGGTGCTCTGTGTACAATATGGGGGGCTGTGTGTACAATATGGAGTGCTGTGTGTACAATATGAGGTGATGTGTGTACAATATGGGGGCTGTGTGTACAATATGGAGTGCTGTGTGTACAATATGGGGTGCTGTGTGTACAATATGGGGTGCTGTGTGTACAATATGGGGTGCTGTGTGTACAATATGGGGTGCTCTGTGTACAATATGGGGGGCTGTGTGTACAATATGGAGTGCTGTGTGTACAATATGAGGTGATGTGTGTACAATATGGGGGCTGTGTGTACAATATGGAGTGCTGTGTGTACAATATGGGGTGCTGTGTGTACAATATGGGGTGCTGTGTGTACAATATGGGGGGCTGTGTGTACAATATGGGGTGCTGTGTGTACAATATGGGGTGCTGTGTGTACAATATGGGGGGCTGTGTGTACAATATGGGGTGCTGTGTGTACAATATGAGGTGCTGTGTGTACAATATGGGGTGCTGTGTGTACAATATGGGGTGCTGTGTGTATAATATGGAGTGCTGTGTGTACAATATGGGGTGCTGTGTGTACAATATGAGGTGCTGTGTGTACAATATGGGGTGCTGTGTGTACAATATGGGGTGTGTATACAATATGGGGGGCTGTGTGTACAATATGGGGTGCTGTGTGTACAATATGGGGTGCTGTGTGTACAATATGAGGTGATGTGTGTACAATATGGGGGGGCTGTGTGTACAATATGGGGTGTTGTGTGTACAATATGGGGTGCTGTGTGTACAATATGGGGTGCTGTGTGTACAATATGGGGTGTGTATACAATATGGGGGGCTGTGTGTACAATATGGGGTGCTGTGTGTACAATATGGGGTGCTGTGTGTACAATATGGGGGGCTGTGTACAATATGGGGGCTGTGTGTACAATATGAGGTGTTGTGTGTACAATATGGGGTGCTGTGTGTACAATATGGGGTGATGTGTGTACAATATGGGGTGCTGTGTGTACAATATGGGGTGCTGTGTGTACAATATGGAGTGCTGTGTGTACAATATGGGGTGATGTGTGTACAATATGGGGGGGCTGTGTGTACAATATGGGGGGCTGTGTGTACAATATGGGGGGCTGTGTGTACAATATGGGGTGCTGTGTGTACAATATGGGGGGCTGTGTGTATAATATGGGGTGATGTGTGTACAATATGGGGGGCTGTGTACAATATGGGGGCTGTGTGTACAATATGGGGGGCTGTGTGTACAATATGGGGGGCTGTGTGTACAATATGGGGTGATGTGTGTACAATATGAGGAGCTGTGTGTACAATATGGGGTGCTGTGTGCACAATATGAGGTGCTGTGTGTACAATATGGGGGGCTGTGTGTACAATATGGGGTGCTGTGTGTACAATATGGGGGGCTGTGTGTACAATATGGGGTGCTGTGTGTACAATATGAGGTGCTGTGTGTACAATATGGGGTGCTGTGTGTACAATATGGGGTGCTGTGTGTATAATATGGAGTGCTGTGTGTACAATATGGGGTGCTGTGTGTACAATATGAGGTGCTGTGTGTACAATATGGGGTGCTGTGTGTACAATATGGGGTGTTGTGTGTACAATATGGGGTGCTGTGTGTACAATATGGGGTGCTGTGTGTACAATATGGGGTGATGTGTGTACAATATGGGGGGGCTGTGTGTACAATATGGGGGGCTGTGTGTACAATATGGGGTGCTGTGTGTACAATATGAGGTGCTGTGTGTACAATATGGGGTGCTGTGTGTACAATATGGGGTGCTGTGTGTATAATATGGAGTGCTGTGTGTACAATATGGGGTGCTGTGTGTACAATATGAGGTGCTGTGTGTACAATATGGGGTGCTGTGTGTACAATATGAGGTGATGTGTGTACAATATGGGGGGGCTGTGTGTACAATATGGGGTGTTGTGTGTACAATATGGGGTGCTGTGTGTACAATATGGGGTGTGTATACAATATGGGGGGCTGTGTGTACAATATGGGGTGCTGTGTGTACAATATGGGGTGCTGTGTGTACAATATGGGGGGCTGTGTACAATATGGGGGCTGTGTGTACAATATGGGGTGATGTGTGTATACAATATGGGGGGCTGTGTGTACAATATGAGGTGTTGTGTGTACAATATGGGGTGCTGTGTGTACAATATGGGGTGCTGTGTGTACAATATGGAGTGCTGTGTGTACAATATGGGGTGATGTGTGTACAATATGGGGGGGCTGTGTGTACAATATGGGGGGCTGTGTGTACAATATGGGGTGCTGTGTGTACAATATGGGGTGCTGTGTGTACAATATGGA